>NC_090023.1:131828865-132168865 GCF_037176765.1 Anolis sagrei
TTATAAAATGTAACTGTTTCAACTTACATACAAATTCAACTTAAGGACAAACTTAAGAACAAACCTATAAAACTTTACAGGCCATCCCCAAGTTACAAACAAGATAAGTTTTATAGGTTTGTTCTTAAGTTGAATGGCCTGTAGTTTAAATCCATTTCTCAATTTCTTAACCTTTGGAGCTGCAGAAAACAATATTGCTCCCCCTCTAAAAGGAATATACCTACCTATAAGATGAATAAATGCAGTGGATGAAAGTCCTTCTTAGCAATATCTATGCTACCTCTCCCCACTTGAATGAAAGTCTGAATGTGTATCAAATGCCCGAAAGGGCATGGGAACCGAATTCTGGGATTCAGGACCATGCCAACTGTCTCCAACAAAGTTGTGACATATTCATAAGCTGGAACTATCTAACTAGACATAAACTGTCTATGTCTGACCTAATCACACGGAGTGGGTAGAATACTGGCATTGGAATGTATGTGTATGTACAAATACACACTTGGTGGACCAGAGTGGAAACACCACCCAGATGTTCCCTCTCCAACCAGCAAAAAAGCCTCCTGGGAAGGGACAAGCCATGCCAACAGTGCAGGAGCCACCTGGGCATCCTGACCTTCCCATTCATATACATTCAT
This sequence comes from Anolis sagrei, assembly GCF_037176765.1. Taxonomy (NCBI): domain Eukaryota; kingdom Metazoa; phylum Chordata; class Lepidosauria; order Squamata; family Anolidae; genus Anolis; species Anolis sagrei. The sequence goes on from NC_090023.1 coordinate 131,829,504, forward strand.
ACAGCGCCCCAGTAGCTCTTTTTCTATTACTAATCTTCTGCTGGCAAAAGTGTACAAAGATGGATGGGATGAAAATGGAATGGGACAGTGTAGGATCAAATAGATAGCCAATCCAAATATCTTCAATTCCATATATACAGCCACAATATTGTCACAAAGCTATCATGGCAAATGTTATCCTAAGCGATCACTAAATTATAAATCTTTTTCTGGGTACATCTACACAATAGAATTAATAGAGCACGCAGCATATAGCTATATGCTATAGAATCATGGGAGTTGCAGTCTTTGGGCTGCTCTGCAAAAAGTACTAGTTTTTCACCAAATTACAATTCCTAGGATTCTATGGCATTGAGTCATGTCAGTTAAATGGTTTTAAAGTTCATTGATTCTATGTATCTCTCCCTCTCTCCTCCCCTCTCTCATTTATTCAGCACAGCTTCAGATGGCCTAGTGACAGCTCAACTGGTCCTTGGCCATCGTTAGAATTGTGTTTCAAGTCAGCTGCCTCCTTCCTCCCCTCCCCTGGCTAATATATCTGATAGGGCTTTGTTTTGTGACTATTCATCTTATGCTGATCTCCTTCTGTACATATAAATGGACCTCTGTATTGGCTTTGCATACCAAACACACAAATCCTTTTTTTTCCTTAAAAGGGATACTGTTTTAAATTCTGTGATGATATCATTGTAATTGCATGATACATTTAAATATTGTAACCATAGCTAATGCTCTTAAAATACATTGCTTTCCTAGCCTTTCATCTTGAATATGTCCTTGATGCACACTGCAAATCATGCTGGTAATCCTGAAAGATCTCTTTCCTTCCTGCTGAAATCAGAGAGACCAGCAGGAAGATGACGATGCCAATCTGGCGGGAAAGAATAATGTAGTGACATTGTTGAATGCTAATAATTCTGTATACAGCATAAAGAAGCCATTGTTACACACTGAAATATACTACTGAAAAGGCCCTTATTCTACTCTGTAAAAAAAAAAAACCTCTACAACTCAACATTTCTTTAACCAAAGACACTTTTATGCTAAGATAGATGAAGGTTAATTTTTGTTATTAAAATTTTCTGCATATATCAAAACTAAATACTTCAAACTATTTTTAAAATGACAAAAGATTTCCTATAGAAAACATTTCAGTTTCAGGGTGTGGATTTTAAATATTTGCTGAAATATATTTCAGGTAATTTTACAAATGCATTTTGACTGATTTATTGCCATTGGACATTATCCCACACTGCCACTCCCTCTTCTAAACATTTAGAATCCATTGAGAGTACAGTTTATGACAGAACCCTCCCCATGATATAGGGGAACTTCCTGTCATGCTTCATTAGGGAAATGTCTGAGACAGTGAAAAAAAAAGGGGGGGGGGAGAAAATTGTCACAGATCGTCTTCTGGACTCAGGAACTGGGATGCAACAGAAGAAAAGACCACAAAAACATTGAATAGGAGCTGTCATATTTGCGCAGGTTGAATCACTTCAGTGACACGGAGTAAGGGATGTTACTGTGGGTGGTCCCCTGCAAAGTATTTATTTATTTACTTTATTTGTATATTTATTTGTTCTCAGCCCTTAGGTGACTCACAGCGGTTAACAACAGGAACAGCAAAAATTCAATGCTACAACAACACGATATATAAAAACAACATCATAAACACATTAAACACATTGAGCAGTTAACAATAATAACCATTCACTGGCGTCTCATAACTAAAACATGATCCAAATTTGTCATCCATTGTTCAATTCCTATAATCATTACACTCATTGCACTGTCTATTCAAACGCCTGTTCAAATAACCAGGTTTTCACTTTTCTTCGGAATACCATTAGTGATGGGGCCGATCTGATGTCCGTGGGTAGGGCGTTCCACAGCCGAGGGGCCACCACCGAGAAGGCCCTATCTCTCGTCCCCGCCAACAGTGCCTGTGTAGCAGGTGGGATCGAGAGCAGGGCAGTATTGACATTTCTCTCCCAAAATCCTGCCTCATGAGCCTGGCATGGTAATATCTTTTTTAATTAATGTAATAATTTGAAATACAATTTAAAATATCTTTGTTTTTCCTGCTCAGTATTTCCAGAATGGGCCCCCTGGTGGCACAGGAGGTTAAACCACTGAGTTGCTGAACTTGCTGACCGAAAGGCTGGAGGTTCAAATATGGGGAGAAGGGTGAGCTCCCACTGCTAGGTCCAGTTTCTGCCAACCTAGCAGTTTGAAAACATGCAATTGTGAGTAGATCAATAGGTACCACTTCTACGGAAAGTCAACGGCAATCCATGAAGACATGCTGGCCACATGACCTTGGAGGCATCTACGCCGGCTCTTCGGCTTAGAAGTTGAGATGAGTGCCACCCCCCAGAGTCGGACATAACTAGACTTAATGTCAGGGGAAACCTTTACTTTACTTTTTTATTCTCAGAGTGGTGTTTCTCATTGCCTGGGGTTTACTGCAGAGCAGCAGGATGGGGGGGGGGGGGAGCACCATGGTAATATGATCCTACCTCCATCCCCCAAACATGGGATAAAGTTCTCTATGAGATTCTATGCCCAAGACACATTTCAGACAACGTGCAGTAGGCAAAACACAGTACAATCAATTCTATAATAAATGAATACTATCAAATTACATTAAAGCAAAAATAAGTAAACAGTTAGTAGTAGAGTTTACAAGGGTTTTGCAATCTTTTATGTTCCAGAAAATCCTGTGGGACAACACTAAACAAATACTCACTATGATTCTTCAGCACTGCAAATTATCAATGTATAACTAGTTGGAATTGTACTTATTACTGTGGTCTCCAAGATACTTCACTGAGCTACAGCATCCCATTACAAACATTCAGTGACCATTCCCACAGCAAAATGGATCGACAGGTGATTTTATATAATTCTTACCAAACCATATGCAAAATTTTGGCACTTTAGTAGCATTAGAAGTCATAACCAAAACCAAGCATTGAAAAATGGGAGGGAAGTTCAGAAAACACTGGGATGCATGCAGTCTAGGTCAGTGTGTTCCAAATTATCTGCTCTGGAGTTTGGAACTTCTTTTTTATAGTATGCTAATGACCAATACTATATATGTGCCCATTGGTTCCAACACTTTTGCCCTTGCAAGCATGCTATGAATTGGCATCTCATGGATCAGCACTTTGTGTAACACTGGTTTATATAACTTGGATGCATCCTTAAAGAAACTGATGCACCACAAAATTTAATAGAATATGGAGAAATAAGGGTTTCCAAGTAGCAAAGGGGTTAGCAGTTCTGCATTTCATCAGCCTATTTTATTAACCTGTGCTGAATGCATCATATGGAAAGCAAGATTAATCTCAGAGGAAGGAGGCATGAAAATTAAAGGAAGGAACTTAATTTAAGCTGTGCTGATGACACCATGCTATTAGCAACCAAAAAAATTTTCCAAAGACTTGTAACTATTACAGAAGAAAGTCAAGAAAGTGCAAAGGCATGTTGACAGTGGAACAGGAAGGAAAATGTGTTACAAGTGATTTACATCTGTGAAGGTATGAATGAAGACATTGCAATAGTTCAGAATTTTCAATTCCTTGGCTCAATCATTAATCAGAATGAAGACTGTAGTTGAACGAAATAGAAGGCTAGGACCTGGAAAGGCAACATAAAGGAATGAGACAAGACCCTGGAATGTAAAGAGGCATCATTGAATACTAAAGTTAGAATTGTTTGTGTCATTACAATTGCAATCTTTGATCATGAAATCTGGGCAGTAAAGAGAACTGAAGAAAATCAGCTTATTTAAATGTGGTTTTGGAGAAGAGTTCTGTGAATACTGAGATTGCTTAAAAGACAAATCAGTGGATGCTAGGGCAAATAAATCTTGAATTCACTCTTGAAACAAAAATGGTCAAGTTCTATTTTGGCCATATTGTGAGAAGATGTGATTAACTAGAAAAGACAGCAATATTTGGTAAAGTAGGAGGCAGTAGGAAAAGAAAAAGACTATATTCAGATGGATAGACCTAATAAACTTGAGCCATGACCTCAAGTTTGCAAGACCTGAGAAAGGCTTCCTGTCTTTCCAAAGATGGGTTGAGCTTGCTTACTGAAGCTTCCTTCCCATTTGATGAGGTAGTAGGGAAGCCGGGATGATACTGGGCACAGGGTAACAGGTCCCCTAAGTTTCAGATGACTTCCCAATAAACTTACCAAAGTAGTAAGCACCACAAACACTCCCAGAACTAGTCAAGAAGAAGGTAATCCTCTCAAGTTTTTGCTACTAAGGAGGCTGTTCAGGTCCTGAACTGGCGATTGACAGCTGTGTCGGTCTGGATGGGAGCGAACAAATTGAAAATGAATCCAGACAAGACAGAAGTGCTCCTGGTCAGTCGTAAGGCTGAACAGGGTATAGGATTACAGCCTGTGTTGGATGGGGTTACACTCCCTCTGAAGGTGCAGGTTCGCAGCTTGGGAGTTCTTCTGGATTCATTGCTGAGCCTGGAACCCCAGGTTTTGGAGGTGGCCAGGGGAGCAATTTCACAATTAAAACTTGTGCGCCAGCTCCACCCATACCTAAGCCAGACTTAGCCACTATAATCCATGCTCTGGTTACATCCCAAATTGACTACTGCAACGTGCTCTACGTGGGGCTTTGAAGACTGTTCAGAAGCTACAAATGGTCCAACAGCATGCAACCCTTGTTACGTCAGCTCCACTGGCTGCTAATCTGCTACTAAGTACAATTCAAAGTGCTGGCTTTAGCCTATAAAGCTCTAAACAGTTCTGACCCAGCTTATCTATCCGAATTTATTTCCCTCTATGAACCACCACAGAGTTTAAGATCATCTGGGGAGGCTCTCTCTCAGTCCCGCCTCCCTCATGGGCACTATTGGAGGAAACAAGAGACAGGGCCTTTTCAGTGGGGACCCCTCCACTATAGAGCTCCCTCCACAGCGATGTTAGATCAGCCTCTCCCTTCTGACCTTCTGCAAGAGAGTGTAAATGTGGCTTTGTAACCAAGCCTTTAGAGAACTATGCAATAGTTAGACTTGGAACAATGTGGAATGACCATTGGAACAGTCTGGATCAGGCTTGTGGGTTACGTGTTTAACTCTGAATGAATTGTTTTAAAATGTTTTAATTGTTTTAATGTACTTTTTAATTCTATGTTAATATTTATTTAAGTGTACATTGTGTTTTAGGGCATCAAATTGTTGCCTGTATGTAAAGCCACCTTGAGTCCCCTCTGGGGTAAGAAAGGGAGGATAGAAATGTTGTAAATAAATAAAATAAATTATTTGGCCTTTTGAAGCTCCACATGGTGGCCCCCTGAACTGGCAGTTCTTGAGGAGCTGAAATCACATAAATATCCATGGTGCTTTCCCTCTCTCCTGAATGTAGAAATGTGCCCCTCTGATGAATGTCATTTTATTAATTTTGGCTCAGTTTACTAGTTTACTAGTTTACTAGTTTACATTAAAAAAATGTTAGAATTATACATGTATATCGCCATGTCTTTTCATAGGGTCTCAGATTTCTCTTAGGATAAAAATGGGGTTTGCATTTTCTACAGTAATCTCCACACCACACTGAAATGAGCTGTTCCCCCCCCCCCCATTGTTCTACAGTTACAAATATTACCTACAATTTAGCATTAGTAGCTCTCAACAATGCAATACAATCTCTTTGTGCTTGCTTAGGTATGATAATCCAATTCTGTTAAAAACAAACCTTAGAATTAAATATTCAGAAAAAAACATGTATTGAGTTGGTTGGAAACATTTTGAGTTGAACTCAATGGTTTGTAATTACATTCAACCCATGCTGTTGCCTTTGGCAAATTGCCCACAGCTGTAAACTGAGCAACTGGCTGAAGGTGATTTAGGGGTATATATATTTTAGGAAAAATCCCAGAAGAGATCATAGTGTATGAAGTAATAAATGTCACCTATAGATCTGATAAATAAGGCATCTTGCTGAGTATGCCACAAACGACTCAATCCTCACCTTTAATATCAGAACGTTTAGCTGAAGCTTTTAAAACCAAAATCATTTTCCAGCTTTGGAAATGTTTGCTTTAAAAACAATAAAACCTAGTCATTTGAATTTCAAAAAAAATATCTTACACTCACTGAATTAAAAATGAAAATGCCTGGTAAAATTAGCCAATTTCTTTGAAAGTGGTTTGGAAGATAAAGCTCTCCATTTTGCTTTGATAACTGGAATGATTTCCATTAACATCTACTTTTGTTTTACAGAATTCCAGCTATAAAGCTACCTTCAGATGGGAAAGCAGTACCCCATGTTGTCAGAACTGTATGGATTACATTTTCTGTTTTGCCCTCCTCTCTTAGGTCCCTTTTACGCTGCCATGTAATCCAGATTATCACAGCAGGTTATCTACACTGCCAGATTATCCAGTGCAAAGCAGATAATCTGGATTTTATGTGGCATTGTAGAAGGGGCCTCGTCTGTCCCCAGAATTCAGCCCTCAGTCAGGAAGATCAGGTTTTAGTGGCACCAGGGCCCATTCCACACAGCTGTATAAAATCCACATTGAACTGGCAGTATGGGGTCAGATAACCCAGTTCAAAGCAGATATTGTGGATTATCTGCCTTGATATTCTGGGTTATATGGCTGTGTGGAAGGGTCTCGAGAGTGTAGTTGCACACTCAAAATAATAATCACTTTTTAACTTTTGCGTTTTGTGAAATGTTAATTTCGCTTATTTTTTTAGCCTGTTTTAATGCATTTTGATTCCCTAACTGGAAAAAAGGGAGGAAGGGGAGGAGCCATAAGTCATAGAAATATATTTGCTTTTGATTTTTCATTGGTCATGGGTTATTGTGCATGAATATGATATATTATTATATGGAAGGACACATTTTCAAACAATTGTCCTTAATACTGGAACTGTGGTGGATATATCAGTTAGCTCTTCTAGATGCTAAAGCACGCTTTAAGCTATAGAAAACATTACGTATTAGTGCACATCAATCTATTGCTAAAGCTGAGTCTAAAACTCAACTATGCAGGTGAGATGACAGCAATCAATAAATGTTAAGGCTTCAAGGTATGTTAAGGTCATCATATCCAAATACTGATTCAACAAGCAGAAACATTCATAGGTTAACCCAACTGTCTGATGTGAGAAGAAGCTGGAGTGAGATACAAAGAGCACTTGGAAACAGCCTAGGGTGCATGCAGGGCAAAAAAAAAAAAGTTTAGTGAACCAGGTAATGAGATGTTAAATAGAGTAGGAGTAACAACTTCCAATTGGAAACTTGAGAGTTTCTGGAGGGGATCAAACAGATTTCTGCACATTCTACTGAACAGTTTAACAAAGTTATTATACTCGTTCCACCCTTAAATGTATTTATGGAATGCATTTCAGTTGGAATGATTACTGCCTATGAAGTCCTTCCCTCATAGATTGCTAGATCCAAGATTACACATCTCATATTCCCAGGTGTATCAATTTTGCTAAAGGAAAATGATAATATTTCGTAAGGACACTGACCTACTTTTACTCATTTGAGTTGGTTAGAAATTATATAATTATTCTGCCTGAAGCACAAAATGGGTCTTGAAATCGAGTGCATATGTTATAATAAAAGACTTCCTTCTCAAGGGAAAAGGCCGGCAGGTAATGGGAGTGATGAACATATTAATCAGTTTTTTTCCATATCATAATTCATCCTTCAGTAATTGAAACACATTCCTTTCTGAAAATATTAGAAATCAAATTATTATGGAAGAGAGAGGCTCTGAGAAATCTAGGCTAATTTTCTTGATGGGGGAAATATGAAAGACAATGTCTAGTTCACAAGCTGCATGTGTTTTCATAGAACTATCTATGAACATTGTCTTCTTCCTTCCATTCTATTTTTAAAGGGAGAGGGATGCAAACTTCGAGCAGATAATATTAAGAAAATATGAAATGCTCAGTACATTGCAGTTACTTCCTGTTCTCAAGGTAAAAAGGAATATAGTGTTTAAAGAGTATATGGCAGTGGTGCAACTTTCACACAGTTGCTTAGAATTATGGAATTCTACAGTTGGATGGGCCATTAAGTCTCATCTGAAGTTTTCCCAATAGGTGTGTATTTTCTTTTTGAAAATGTCCAGAGAAAAAGACCCCATTACCAAGACTTCACTACATCTCAAGACAATTGTTTCCATTGCTGAAAACCACTCTCACTGTCAGGAGATTCCTTCCAATCAAATTCTACTTGCCTTTAACTTCAAACCATAAGGTCTGGTCTTGACCCTTGTTGCCAAAGAGAACAAACCTGCCGTCTTCTCTCTGTGATAGTAGTTAAGGAGTTCAGCCATGTTGTCCTTCAATTGTCACCAAGCTGAAGATGCTCCTCTTTCAACTTCCCATATGTTTTGTTTTCCACGAGTCTAACCATCCTGAACAAGTAAACAACAACGAACAACCATCCATGTTGTCCTTCTCTGACCTTATTTCAATTTAGAATCATAGAGTTGGAAGAGACCAAGAGGGTCATCTAGTTCAACCTATCACAGAGATTTCTTTGTGGAATTTGTTCAGAATGGGTTTGCCCTTGCCTTCATTTGAGACTGAAAGATTATGACTTGCTGCATGTCACTACTGGGTTTCTCTGGATGAGGATGGATTGAACCTTGGTGTTCCAGGTCCCTTCCACACAGCTGAATAAAAACCCACATTATCTGCTTTGAACTGGAATATATGGCCATGTGGACTCAGATAACCCAGTTCAAAGCAGATATTGCGGGATTTCCTACCTTGATGTTCTGGGTTATATGGCTATGTGGAAGGGCCCCCAGTGTCACAATCCAATACTCAAGCGACTGCATTATGCACACTCTAGCATTCTATATACATACTCCCTTTTCTTTTCACTTTTTGTACTTTTCCAGCACCCTTTTCAAAAGCGGATTCTGTGTATCTTTTTACCTTACCATGTCTACTCATTAGATTCCAACTAGTAATTCCATGAACTTGTAAAAGTCATGTTTTTCTAAAGTCACTATATTTTTATTTATCCTGTTCCAGAATTGCAATTTCTAGCATTTCATTGTCAGTTTTCTCTAAAGATTCAGTTACTTTGATTTCAATGACCAGCTCCTCCCTATTAGTTAGGTTTTCAGGATTGTGGCTTCTTTGAATATATCCACCTGAAATTTGGTCTTTATCTTTTCCTACTACTTCAGTGGTTATTAACCTGTGGGTCCCCAGATGTTTTGGCCTTCAACTCCCAGAAATCCTAACAGCTGGTAAACTGGCTGGGATTTCTGGGAGTTGTAGGCCAAAACACCTGGGGACGCACAGGTTGAGAACCACTGTACTGCTTTCTATCTTACCAATCATTATTGGCCTTTCCAGCAACTTATATCTTCTCATGATATGGCCAAAGTAATTTTATCATCTTGGCTTCTAGACAGAGTTAAGGAATTATTTGCTCAATGTTGATTTGTCTTTTTAGCAACCATAGGTTTTTTTTTTAATATCACATTTCAGATGATAAAAATGTTTTCATATCAGCTTTCTTTACTGACCAACTTTCACAACCATAAATAGAAAATGGAAAAAAATTGCATGAACAATCCTAACTTAAGTGTTTACTTATATATTTTTACATTTTGGGATCTTCTCTAGATGCTCTTCCCATTCCTATTCTTCTGATTTTCTTTACTGCTGCCTCTATTCTGATAAAGTATTGATTAATGCACCAAAATATTTATTTTTGAAAACTATTTCAATAATTTACTTTAGTGTTATGTGAATAATCTGTGGTCATTACTTTTTTTTAATATTCTGCTGTGAATCTTGTTTGCACTTCTTTAATTTTCCAAGTCTATGTTATTTTGTGCTAGTAGTATGATGTCATTCAGTGCACAAGTTAAATGGATTGGGTTATAAAGGGCCCTTCCAGACAGGCCCAAATCCCTATAGGAACTGGGATTTTAATTAAGGCCCCACACAGCTCCAATCTCCAGGATTTTGCTAGGGCGTAGCTACATGCCCTCCAGTGTTGATCAACAGACAACCCGGTAGGGCATCTAGCCAGCCCCCAGCCCCTCCCCCCTCCATTTTCCCTCTAAACTTACTGGAGAGACCCGGCTGCATCCTCAGGCTCCTCGGAGGAAGCTCCTGACTTGTCAGAATGCTTCGAACTGGATGACACTGCCAGATAAAGTTAAATACCTAGCTTTGCACACAGGCATTTGGGGAGTAGTGTAATATGGAATCAGACTTGAATGTAGCAGCTTGAATAACTACTATGGTACTTGGCACTATGCTTTTAATCTGTTTTATTGTATTTATATGTTTGAACTGTTTTATAATTTGAGATGTTATATTTATTATTTGAATGTATAATGTGGCATTGAATTTTGCTATAATCTGTAAACCCCTTCGGGGTGAGAAGAACAGGGTATAAATATAGTAAATAAATAAATAATCTGGGATAAGTAGATAAACTGGGATCAGTTTCTGGATATAGGGCAGTGTTGATCCAACCTAAGATTGTTTATCCTAAATGTATAAAACTAAATATAAAGCAACTCAGTGTTATACTAGAGGAATACCCACAATACATTACAACTACAATGTAACTTAATTATGTCCATGTCATTGGGGAAATGAATTAATTACACAAATTCTACGGATCAGAAAATATTCATTGCCACTTAAGTGTTTAAAAATGAGGTGAGGAAAAGCATCTGAAGTAAGGCCCCATATATACTTCCAGATTATTTGCTGTAAACTGGATAATATGGCAGGGGGGATTTATATAAGCCAGTTCAAATCAGATAATGTAAATTGCCTGCTTTGATAATCTGGATTATGTGACAGTGTAGATAGGGGCGGCTCAACCCTTTGCATAATGATGCAAAGTAAGCATTTACAGTATAGTTGATTTTGCCCAGGGGTGCTCTTGAGGTGCTCTTGGGGGGAAAAATAGACCTTGACATATGTGAGTTGTAGTTACTGGGATGTATAGTTCACCTACAATCAAAGAGCATTCTGAACTCCACCAATGATGGAATTGAACCAAATATGGCACACAGAACTCCCACGACGAACAGAAAATATATATCAGTGATTGGTTTGGCGGGGGCGCCAAAATACTGTTTGCTTACTGTTGAAAATTACCTAGGGCCACCTCTGAGTGTAGAAGGGGCCTATGTCTTCAGCAGGACATCTAGCACAGCCTGAATGCCTATTATCTGATCTATGTTTTGACTGAGTAGGAGCATTTCTGGCTTATCTGAATTAATCTGTGATTTGTTCACTCTCAGTCACTTGATTACCAGTTTAGAACAGTTTAGCAGTTTCTTTAGATTGTGGTAGAAAGTTGTAGTACAGTTGAATCTCATCTCCATAGTGATAAAACTGAGCCCTGAGGGAGAGTGGCGCAGTGGGTCTAAAAATATGGGTTGCCAGGAGACAAAGAGGACAGCTATAAGGCTATCATTTTGTTTTTAAAGAAATAATAAAGATCCAAGCCAATGTAACGTGTGTGTCGGCTTCACATTACCCAAATTGGAATTATTTATTATATTCTTAAATATAAAGTGTCTTCACAATGATTTAATTTGTTAATAAAATAGTAATACAACATAAATTTTAGTTGCATGCAGTAATAATATTATATTTTCTAGCTACTAAAGGGTCATTAATATTTTTAACATGCTGTCTAATCTGTTTAAGGAGGCCCACTTGCCATTGGGCAAGCTGATGCCCTGGTCAGTACACCACTATTGAGGGATGTCCAAGGCCAAAGGCCAAGGTGGTGAACCTGAGTACCTCAGCATAATCGAGTACCTCAGCATAATCTTCTGGGTTTGGCCTTTCAGGAAACTCAGTCACTATAAATCAGTATCCCAAATACCCATTAAAGCAAAATGGTTGATGTCATAAAAATAAAAAAGAACAGACTCCCTATGTCTCGTTCTGGGCATAGAGTATCTCTCAAGGGACCTTTTCACATGGGCTTCTTTTTGGTGATGGTGATAGAGTTTTTCAAGTTCAGCCATGGAACGTGCTGGCTCCCATTGCACCCATTACAAGTACAGGGTTAGTCAAAATGAATAGGCCAATAAGAAAATTAATTTTAGACGAATGTATGTTTATTGTAACCAAACTACAGCTACGTATCGACAGATAAATTATCAAAGTTTTGTCTCACCTTCAGAGATGTTCGATATGGGCGCCCCGTGTGACACGGCAGACGTCCAAGCGATAGTCCAGCGATTGTCGACTTCTGGGGACTTCGTTGAAAGGATGCACGAATGGATTCCACTGTGTCTTCGGAGACACGCGGTTGTCCTGTGGTTTTGCCCTTGCATAAGCAGCCCGTCTCCTCAAATTGCTTTACCCACCTCGCAATGGAATGTCGATGAGGTGGTTCCTTGCCATACTTGGCTCGAAATTCTCGCTGGACCGTAATTACTGACATTGTTTTAGCAAATGTCATCACACAAAACGCCTTCTCTTTGCCTGATTCCGCCATTTTGAAAACAGCGACTCCTAGCGACGCCTAGCGGCATTAACGTACATGTGTGTTGCTCAAAAAAAACTTTGATAGTTTATCTGTCGCTACGTAGCTGTGGTTTGGTTACAGTAAACATACATTCGGGTACAATTAATTTTCTTATTGGCCTATTCATTTTGACTAACCCTGTATATCCAGGGCGGCTCCATGGATGAACTGAAAAAAAAAACCCTGAAAAAGAAAATAATCCAGTGGTGTATGACAGGAGATTTTCTGTCTTCCAATAGGAAAAGACAGGTTAAGGAAGGATTCCTCTGTCTGATGCAGTGGGGAGCAAGCTGGGACGGTGCGGGACACAGGGTGACAGGTTCCTATGCTCCCTGGGCAGGCTTATGGGTCTGTCATTTTGGAGTGGGGACAACAGCAGTGAGTGGAGAGAGACAGGAGGAAACCCTGTGTAGAAGGAGTTAACACCTCTCCATTGCTCTTGGCACACAGGGCGCCTGTCTCCTCTTCCTCTCACAACAGCTACATCCAAAGAAAAAAAGAGAGAGGCTCCTGCTCTTTCAACTGACATTCCCTTCACAATCCTCTCCCTTCAAAACAGAGTAAAGGTGGGGGGTGGCCCCATGGCGACAGAGGTGTGTCACAACAGAGATAGAGGTTGGGGGCTGAGCCTGCTGCTGGCTTCCATGGCCTCGTGCTGGTTGTCTTTGCTAGGTGATGCCAAGCGGAAACTTGGCCGAGGCCTATAGACCATGCACTCTCCATGCGAAATGAAGCCAGCAGGCATCTCCTCCTCCAGGGAGTGGCACGTGAAGTTGAGGTGGAGGGACTCAGGCTGTGTGAAGTACCAGACAAAGAAGGCTGTTGAATGGTCTGGATTTTCCTTTACTGAACATGTGTGTGAAGGATCCCCTGACCACTTCAAACAACTGCACTAGCAGGGTCTTTGTGGATGCATTAGCAACAGATAAGACATTTGTCTCTGTTGCTTGTATTGTCACAGAGTTAGCCCTCAGATAAGATTTAGCCTGTGTTCAGTCAGAATCACTCTGCATTTTGTGCTTGCATCACTCTTGTTACTTTCTGACTTATGTTATTGCCACCACCTCCCTGAAAAACCAGGTGGGCAGTTTGGTTTTGGTTCATGAGAGGAGATGCTCAAGAGTAGTCATGTCCACAGCCCTGCCTCTTTTGCCATTTCAGAGGTTGGCCAAGACTTCAAAAACAATTGCCTACCAGTATCAGACTGTAAAGGGATACTAATGTCGCCTTGAGTCACATCCGGGTTTGAGAAAGGCAGGGTAGAACTATCGTAAATAAATAAATAAATAAATAAACACCCCCCTCTCTGTATAGAAAGCCAACAAATGTAATGTAGCCATCTCTTTGAAATATTCATTTAATACTTTCACCCATTTTTGTAAAGCATTCAAAATTGCATCTGAACACCCAACTGTGCAGGTGGACATTCACACTCTATCATCTCATTCTTGGTATCTTGCAGAATGGTTCTGATATTCACACATAATGAATAAATAATTTCCTATGCGTAACTTTTATCTCTTATTTTTGACTGATGGGTCAACAAGATATTGTTGGTGGGTCAAGTGTACACTGTTAGCAGGTCATGGGGTTGTATGACATTTATTAGCTGTGCATGTAAATGAGACTGTGACAGATTTAAAATGTAATGTAAAAAGTCACTGTGTGTATGTGTTTGAGAGAGAGAACATTATGAAATGCAGAAAAATTAAAAAGTGTTAGGTTACTAGAAAAGCTTTCAAAAACAGAATATGAAAATATGCTTTATGAACTCCGTGCTCTTGTATATCGTATAGACTTCAGTAATCTAAATTCATTTTCTGAGATGAATAAACATGTTATTCAAGGGTCAATGGATGATTATCAGTGCTTTCAGATTTAAACTAAGTACTTATTTTGCAAAAACAATAAGCATATTTCATATCAGTTTCTATAAAGTATTTATCTAATTAGCTTGTTTCTTCTTTAACCATGACATTGCCAGCAACATGGGGAGCATGGTGCTCATATTTTTTTCAGTGTGAAGACTGACGATGAAGCAAAATCAAATATATTTAGAATTTTATCACTTGAATAGACAATTACTCAAGGGTGCGGTACTATAGATACCCTTTCCTGGGCCTTCAGGAACCCCACCCTATCCACTGTGTATTTCCCAAAGTTTTTTGCTTTTTTTAAAATCAACAATCTCATCTCCTACATGAGAGATAATTTTGCAAATCTGCCCACTCATCAGGACCTTATCGGATGGGCAAGGGTAAAGCAGGGGACAACAGAGGACAATGGGAAAAATTGTGAAGCAGCAGAGGGAGTTGTCAGGCTCTATTACCACTACCCCCCACAGGGTCTGTTGTCTTCTTTCCTACAATGTTTCCCCTATCTGTCTCCACTTACTCCTCAACTTCTCTTCTGTTCTTCAAAGAGGAGCTGGGTGTGCATCAGACTCATTTGGTTTCCACAACTGGTATGAAGCTCCATGAATTTCTGGTGGAAGTAGTCCTGTGATATGTGATGGGCTCTGTGGGACTCTATTCTGGCAGTAGAGAGAATCAGAGAGAAGACATTCATTCCCGGTATCTGATAAGTTTGTTCATCCACTAGAAAATAAACTGAAATTATTTCTGGTTTACTCCTTGCATTAAAAAGCCTCTCTTGGGCATAAAAATGTCTGTGGTATCAGGTATTTCAGCAGAGTACTGGAAGCATCCCCAAGCCACAAACTAGATAGGCCCCAGAATCCCCTGAGTGATGCAGGAAACTTACTGTGTAATAATGGTTAAGTTGTTTTAAAGATACATTTCAAACAGCTCAATAGGATATTTATCAGAACTAGATTTGAACAGCTGGACACTGTGAACATTTAACCAAGTTCCACATAATGAATGTCTTTGTGTCTGTGGAGCATCAGAGGTACTGTTTAGATGTAACTTTTTTAAGATATAGAGAAAAACAATTATATAGGATCACGCCCGTAGCCAGGATTTGGATTCGGGGGGGGGGGGGGGGGCTGAGTTTTTTTCAGGGGGGGATTTCAGGGGTGGGGGCTGAGTTTCAGGGGAGGCTGAGTCTGAGTGAAAGAGGGTCTAGCCTAGCAAACCTTTTGTATCATTACCCCAATATCCCCATGCATATGGGATATATTGAATATGGTGATCAGATCATGATATGAATAAACATAACAGTTTAAATAATGCACCAGTAAGGCCTTTTCGCGAACCACCATGAGAATTTCGGGGGGGGGGGGGGCTGAATCCCCTCAAGCCCCCCCCCTTCCCGGCTACATGCCTGTCTAGGATCATACATTATACGAAAGACACATGGTATCCTTATATTAAAATTACATTTTATTGGTAGGCCAGAATGCTAAAATAACACACAAAAAAGTCCTTTAAAAAAAATATAAAGCAATTCAGCTGAGAACTACATATTTGGAGTTGATTGGGGTAAATTGTAGGGGTGATGAAGATATTTGATCTGGATCTTGACCCCTTGTCAGCAGCTTATTTATTTTAACTTTGGTTGTAATGTGGGCTGAATGCTGTATGAGTATGTGTCAAGTGTGTTTGTCAAGTCTTTTGATACGGCCAATGGACTAATCAATAAAACAAACTACTGGGTTATTGTGAGTTGTCTGGGCTGTATGGCCATGGTCCAGAAGCATTCTCTCCTTATGTTTCACCCACATCTATGGCAGACATCGTCAGAGGTTGAGAGGTCTGATGGAAATGAAGCAAGTGAGGTTTATATATCTGTGGAAAGAAAGAAATCTTGTCTGCTTGAGGCAAGTGTGAATGTTGAAATTGGACATCTTGTTTAGCATTTAATGGCCTTGCAGCTTCAAAGCCTGGCTGCTTCCTGCCTGGGGGGAATCCTACAGTATTTCTCTTTACTTACTGTCCTGATTTTAGAGTTTTTTTAAAAACTGGTAGCCAGATTTTTTTTCATTTTCATGGTTTTCTTCTTTCTGTTGAAATTGGCCACAGGTGTGTGGATTTCAATAATAATAACAATAACTTTATTTTTATATCCAGCCACCATCTCCCCAAGGGGACTCGGGGTGGCTTACAAGGGGCAAGCCCAACAACTACAGATAAAAGCAAAGGCATTGTTAAAAACAATAAAAATAATAAAACATAGCACAGTCAAGAACAGCATCATAAAACAGTAGGCTGAGATAAAGGTCATAACTGACTTCTCGGCGTAGTCTGACATGGTAGTTGTTAGTGATCCAGCATTTCTGTGTTCTCAAATAATATACTGCATCCAGATTGGTTCATGAAGTGCTCTGCTATGGCTGACTGCTCAGGTTTAAAAACTGTAAAATCAGGACAGTAAATAAAGAGCAACATTCAAAAAGCAGGGGAATTCCAGCCAAGAATCAATCAGGGCCAGCTAACACCTCCAAACAAAGGATTCTCCCAGGCAGCAATCAGCCTTGCTTTGAAGGTGCAAAGCCATTAAATGCTAAACAAGGTGGCCAATTACAACATTCACACTTGCCTCAAGCAGACCTGAGTTCTTTCTCCCATCCTGGCCATTCCACAGATATATAAACCCCCCTTGCCTAGTTTCCAACAGACTTAACAAACCCTGAGGATGCCTGCCATAGATGTGGGTGAAATTTCAGGAGAGAATGCTTCTGGAACATGGCCATACAGCCTGGAAAACCTAGTGATTCCGGTCATGAAAGCCTTCGACAACACATTAAACAAACTACTACTGTGTAATAAAAAATATCCACACAGAGATATTCTTTCACTGTTAGAATACAGAAAGACATTCTCTTCAGTTACTTAAGAGTTTATTCGTTGTTGTTCATTTGTTCAGTTGTTTCAGACTCTTCGTGACCTCATGGATCAGCCCACGCCAGAGTTCTCTGTTGGCTGTCACCTCCCCCAGCTCCTTCAGAGTCAAGCCAGTCACTTCAAGGATGTCATCCATCCATCTTGCCGTTGGTCGGCCCCTTTCTTTTTCCTTCCATTTTCCCCAGCATCATTGTCTTCTCCAAGCCTTCCTGTCTCCTCATGATGTGGCCAAAGTACTTCAACTTTACCTCTACTATCCTGCCCTCCAATGAGCAGTCGGGCTTTATTTCCTAAAGTATGGACTGGTTGGATCTTCTTGCAGTCCAAGGCACTCTCAGAACTTCCACCATCTATCTTCCTTCACTCAGCCTTTCCTATGGTTCCAGCTCTCACATCCGTAGGTGACTATGGGGAATACCATTGTTTAACTAAGCGTATCTTTGTTGCAGATGTGATGTCTCTACTCTTCACTATTTACTGGGATATAGGGCTGTGTGGATGGGCCCTGGGTTGGATAATACAGAATGTCGAATGAGAGAAGGTTGGATAAGCGAGACTCTACTGTCTTGCTTTCTTCTACCACAGCTTAGCATTATTCCTCAGATTTCTGAAAATTCAGTGGACAATTTGAAAGAAAACAAGAAGGGAGTAGAGATGATCAGAAGGCTGCATTATACTTGCAGAACTACCTCTTGAGTTTGGGCTGATTGCCTCTGGAATTGTATCGGGACACAGCCATATCTATGTCATAATGAACTCTTGCTTTCAGTGCAGAACAAGTTTCTTCTTTGATACTTGACACATTAATTCACACCAATCTCTTCTGAATTTAGCAATCAACAACAGATAGTTCCTTTGTTCCCAAATGCTCAAAGCTGTGGCATATGACCCTTTGATCCAGCTGCTACATGAAACAGGAAATCTTTCTGCCAAATGTCAAGGAAAAGGGGACTCGACAGAGCATTTTCTGTAGCAAGCTGGACCTAACAAATCCCTCTGCTTTCTTCTAAAACTGAGCTGAATAAATTACATCGAAGAGCTACAAAGAATTAACTGATGTGGTCTAGCTCTGATCTTTGTTTTGGTCACCTAACAAACAAATCAGACCTTCATTTACCATCTGACCTTGAGTTGCCATCTGCACCACTCTGCTGAGGATCCTAAAAATAAGTACAATGACTGCTTGATTTGGAAATCATTACAACAACATTCTGCAGAGATAGTCTGTAACAGTAACATTTATGGGTTCATGCCGATTTGCTAGTCTTCTCCATCCTTCTTTGGGTGAAATATTTGTGGAAAACATTCTGTGTGAATAACAGACCTGGCTGGGTCATTTAAAGAGCAAGAGTACATGAAGAGTACAGCCTACTGCCACTAGTTTTCTGCCTTTCGCAAAACTCATGTCATTTGTAATCTCAATTTAAAATTCATTGGAGGTATTCTCATATAGAGTGTATAAAAAGGCTGTACCGAAGATCAAGAAAAGAGTAAAAAAAATGTAAAGCTGTATCTTTTAGAATCATGAAAAATTACTAAAAAGGACATATTTGTGAGTAATTGACTTTAGGTGATATGTCATACTGTCCACATTTTTCGAATATGGGGATTTCTCTCCATCCTTTGAATATCAGTAGAATGTAGAATCTGGATTGTGTTTGTGCTGCATGAGAATAGGTGTTTCATTTCCCTTAGACTAGCATAGCTATAATTTCAGGAATCTTGGATGTGTCGTTTACTGAGACTGGATCTACACTGCCATATAATCCAGTTTCTGAATCCAGATTATCTGCTTTGAACTAAATTATCCGAATCTACATTGCCATACAAAGTGTGAAGAGGGGAAGCCAGGAATACAGTTCCACCTTGTCTCCTGTGCCATGAGTTGTGGGCTCCTCCCCCTAGCAAGAATATAGTTCTATATAATACGATATTGTACAATGCAAATAATATAATATATTGTATGCTGTTCATTCATTCAGTCACTTCCGACTCTTTGTGACCTCATGAACCAACCCACTCCCAACTCCTTCAAGGTTAAGCCAGTCACTTCAAGGATACTATCCATGCATCTTGCCCTTGATTGGTCCCTCTTCCTTTTTCCTTCCATTTTTACCAGCATAATTGGCTTCTCTAATCTTTCATATCTTCTCATTATGTGGCCAAAATATTTCATCTTTGCCTCTAATATCCTTCCCTCCAGCGAGCAGTAGGGCTTTATTTCCTGAAGTATGGAATTACTCATGGTCCAAGGCACTCTCAGAATTTTCCTCCAACACCACAGTTCAAAAACATCTATCTTCCTTCGCTCAGCCTTCCCTATGGTCCAGCTTTCACATCCATAGATTACTATGGGGAATACCATTGCTTTTACTATGCGGATCTTCGTTGCCAGTGTGATGTCTCTACTCTTCACTATTTTATCGAGATTGGTCATTGCTCTCCTCCAAAGAAGTAAACGTCTTCTGATTTCCTGGCTGCAGTCTGCATCTGCAGTAATCTTTGCACCTAGAAATACAAACCCTATCACTGCCTACATGTTTCCTCCTATTTGCCAGTTATCAATCAGTCTTGTTGCCATAATCTTGTTTTTTTTTTTTTATGTTTAACTGCAACCCAGCTTTTGCACTTTCTTCTTTCACCTTGGTTAGAAGGCTCCTCAGCTCCTCCTCACTTTTGGTCATCAATATATTATATACACATATAATATAATGCAATATCATACTACTACTAATAATAATACAGTATAATATTAATTATATATTACATGTAATATTACTAATAATATTACAATATAGTGGTATAGTACAATATAGTAATATATAATGCTAATATTGTGCTATGCTAATAATATAACATATTATATGTATATATAACTTGTAAGCCACTCTGAGTCCCTTCAGGATGAGAGAGGGCGGGGTATAAATATAATAAATAAATAAATATAATCCAGTTCAAAGGAATTAATGTGGAATCAGAAACTGGATTATATGGCAGTATAGATAGGGCATGAACTCATTTGTAATCTTGGGCCAGTTGAGTCCTGTCTACACTGCTATATAATCCAGTTTCTGAATCAAGATTATCTGCTTTAAACCAGATAATACAGCAGTGTAGGCTTATATAATCTGGTTCAAAGTAGATAATGTGGATTCGGAAACTGGATTATATAGCACTGTAGATCCAGCCTCACAGTGTTTTTGTGAAGATTAAATTTTGAGAAGGCCAGCCGAGCCTTCAACCAAGCAAAAGTGGGGAATAAAAAATAAATAAATAGAATATCCATTCCAAGGCATTCCCACAAAATGTCTGCAAGCTGTGAAATTTCTTCTTTTAAAGGTTGCAAGGTTCCCTGTTGTCTTTCCACCAAGTGAAAGCAAACAAACATCCTTAAATTAAACATAACAGTGTGTATTAATACTGTGTTTGTTTTAATATTACAACCTGGTATGTTTTATTTCTATCCCTTCAAAATACCTTACGAGCTTCTCCTTATTTGTGGAAAAAGCTGGGGTACAAGTTGACTATATAAATAATACATGTCAATTTTCTCATATTTTCCCCTGCATCTTGTTTTGCAGAAATGCTTTAGGAGGAGTTATTAAGATAAAGAAACAAAACTATGTAAAAAGTAAAAATGATGGAACAGCTGGGGTTGCATGGGAAAAAACCTATACCAATGTACATATAAACTATATCCTTAATCTTAGAATTATAATTGCAACAGAAAAGGAGAAAAAGAAAGGAGAGAATAAAAAAGGAATATGACAGAGCATATTTCAGCCTTTCTGTTTGGAATTTGAATAAACAACTCTCAACATAGCAACATGCTGGTGAAGGTCTCATACATATTCCTTAGGTTTATAAAAAGAAAAAAGAATGTATTTCCAAAAGTACACTTGAAATGCACTATGTATAACCACCAAGGACAGAACAGGTGACTCATTCTGCTAATTAATGATACATGTTAAAAGCACAACTAATTTATTTAATGAACAGGTCGGATTTCATTCTTTTTTTATTACTCAGTGTGATACTTGTATCAAGTGATTTTTGTATTTTGGGATAAGATGAGTCTTTACCTTCGGGATGAAAGTTAGGGCAGTCAGTTTGAAATGCTTGAAATACCTCAACTGTCTTGATCAGGGGTTCTCAAACCTTTTCAGCCACAGAGTTCTTTTTAAAGGAAAAGTTTCTCGTAGAGCACCAAGAAATGTTTATATATTACATATTATATATTATATAATATATAATGTGTGTGTATAATGGACAAACTTTTGGACACAGGGGCTGCATTGCATTTTAAAATTTGACAGATGTGTTGTGCCAGTGGTAGATGGATGGAGAATGTTTGTGTGAACTAATTGGGAAAAAACATGAACAAATTCCCATGTAAACTGCACACCTTTCATTTGTAGTTCAATAAGAAGAAGAAGAAGAAGAAGAAGAAGAAGAAGAAGAAGAAGAAGAAGGAACAATACAATATTTAAAATGAAGAATAATTTTAACTAATATAAACTTAACAGTATTTCTGATGAAGACTCCAGAGGCCATCCAGTCCAACCCCCTTCTGCCCGGCAGGAAAAGCTCAATCAAAGCATTCCTAGCAGATGTCTATCCAGCCTTTGTCATAATAATAATAATAATAATAATAATAATAATAATAATAATAATAGAAGAAGAAGAAGAAGAAGAAGAAGAAGAAGAAATCCCAGGGACCATCTAGTCTAACCCCCTCTTGCCATGCAAGAAAAAAGTTTTGGAAGCAAGGAAGGCATGCGGGAAAGGGTCTGCATGGTGAGAAAGAGAAGGAAGGAAGGAAGAGGAAGGGGAAGGGGAGGAAAATAAAGAGAAGGGTAAGGGAGGAAGGGAAGGAAGGGGAAGGGAAGGCAGTCCTTCGAGGCTGGAGTCTCCAGCCTCAGCATGTTCCTGTCCTCACTGGCAATAGCAGCACAGCAGGGTCCAAGCAATGCTTCTTTATCAAATCCTAGGTGGATAAAGACCTGTTCCCTTCAAAAAGGGCCCTGCAGCAGGCCCTGGGCTACCTCCCACCAGGACCTGGAGAACAACTTCCCCATCAATGCTGCCTTTGAATCTGTGGGGCCCCACCCCATATTCTACGGGCACCCTGCTGCTGCCAAGCTCCTCCTCATGGAGAGTTCCACTGGCACTGCTAGCCCCACTCTCCTGGGTCTGCTTCGTGCCCCATTCTGCCACCCACCCTCTTTTCTGAACCACTTTTGGCTGTGGTGCTTCAATGGGTGCGCTTCCAGCAGCTGTGCTTTGGTGATTTGTACTCTGGCAGCAGGTACTTCCAGTGTTGCCTTGGCAGTGGGGTAAGCCAGCTGAATGGTGCTTCTTCTGCTTCCCTGCCACTTGGCGGGGGAGGGACAGGAAGGAACATCAGAGCCCCTGACTGTGCTTCGCAGAGCTCTAAAAGACCATGGAGCACACTTTGAGAACTGCTAGATCATTAGTGGCTAGTTCTTGCTAATCAAATTTGAACCATGCAATTTCAGATTTGAGAATATCATGCATCCAAGAATATTTCCAGAGTATTTTTTAATGGAAGACCCACTTTGGTTCACATATTTATATGAAGAAGATGCATTTATATTTAGAAAGGCAGCACATGCTATACTGTAGAAATCTGGTCTAAAAAACTGGTGGAACAAAGCCATACATGCATTTGCTTCAGTCTGTGTTGGGATATGCCATGGATTAATTGTCTAGGCTTTCAAATATGTAGTGCATTTTGAGAACTCAAAGGGATTAATTATAATTTATGTAATTTGAGCTCTACTGCACTAAAGGGAGAGAAAAACATACATTCCATCATGGGGTGGGGATGACTTTTCATTAAAAAAATGACTGATCTAGATATAGCTTGGAAATACACATTAATGTGTTGTTATTGTAAAACAAATACAATTTAATAGACTGTAGTGCACTTCTAAACCTCAGTTCAGAATTTAAACTCCAAGAAATCTTAAGCAATATTGTCAATGATTGGGAACAGAGGGAATTGAAGTCTGCAACACCTGGAGGATGGATTTTGAGAAGAAATGTCCTAGATGATCCCTGGCAGATGGTGTTATTATATGACAGTGTCCTATTGCTCCGGAAATATTCCTGTAGACTGTACTCAATGCCCTAACTAAAGTGCTATGGGGAAAAGGTAAAGTACACAAATGCTGTTACCTTGAGCTGGCTTGATCCAGGTCCATCAACAATGCTGAACTGAAGCTCTTTTGCAAGCTCAAGCTCTGAGAAATGTACTGAAACTCCACCTACAAGCTTTGTAAAACAACCTGTGAAAATCAATAGGATTTAGGATACAGTACGATACCTGCTGTGCTCTTTCCTCATCCCAATTACAGTTTCTCTGCCAAAAATAGGTACTGTTGCAATTAATCAACGAAAATACTGGTGGTGCTCTCTCTGTTCCATTTTTTCTTTTTCTGGGAAGAGCCACGGATTTAGATCACATCACATAGGGTAGATCTACACTGCCCTATATCCCAGGATCTGATTCCAGATTATCTGCTTTGAACTGGATTACAAAAGGGCCCTTCCAGACAGGCCAAACTCCTGAGATGAAGTAGGATTTTAAATCCCATTTCCTTTCAGGACTGAGGCCACACAGCAGCTCCAAAACCCGGGATTTTGCAGGGCAGTCAAAATAACCTTCTGGCGCTTTGGAGAGAGGAGGGGGGATTTCCCCTCTCCAACACTCCCAATGTGTTATTTTGATGCATTAGAAGCTTTCTGAAAATGAAGGCAGGCCCTCTGGAAAATTTAGAAGGGAAACAAGTGGCTGGGAGGGTAGGATTGGGGTGCCATCCTGCTCTTTCAGGCTCTTAGAGCTTGAAGAACCAGACTAGCAATAGTATTGGCCATTGTGACCATGAAAAATGGTCCCAGAGTCAATCCCCACAGGCCAATCACCTCAATAGATCCGGACCTTGCAGTAAGGTCTGGATCTGTTCCTGTGTTTTTTTAAAATCTGGAGTAAACTGGGAAATTCCAATTTACTCTGAATTCATGCAGGTTAATCCGAAACCCAGAATGGGTTTTGGGCCTGTCTAGAAAGGCCCTAAATCTACACTGCCAGATTATGTGGGATAAGCAGATAATCTGGGACCAAATCCTGGTATATAGGGCAGTATAGATCCAGCCATAGTTCCTCTAAAGATAGATATACACTGTCCTATATTCCAGGATCTGATACCAGATTATCGGCATTGAACTGGATTATATGAGTCTACACTGCCATGTAATTGAGGTAGACCCTGCCCTATATCCCAGGATCTGATCTCAGGTTATCTTCTTGTTCCAGATTAACTGGCAGTGTAAACTCATATAATCCAGTTCAAAGCAGATAATTTGGGATCAGAAACAGGATTACATGGCAGTGTAGATCTAGTTTAAGACATACAAGTGTAAATGGCATCTTCCATGTGAAGAGCGGTTGCCAATCATTCATATCAAAACCCAAATGACCAAAAAAGAAATAGGGTTGTTGGGACTTCTTTTCTCTCAATTGTTTTTTGTTTGTTTGTTTGTTTGTTGAGAGTGTACAAAATAAATATAGCAGGGGACTGGAATTCAGAAGAAAATATTTGGATTTGTGAATTTCATTAGGGATACAAAGAATCCCTTGCCAACTTTCTGTCCTCAGAAAAAAAATGAAGATCAACTGCCAAGGGTTTTTTTTTTTTTTCATTTTTACAATACAGCAAAAAATACATGCACTTTTGTTTTTACTATCGCTGTTATCAGCAATGGCTTCTGGCACAAAGAAAAATCCCTTTGGAAATATTGGTCAAAATATAAAACATGTTGGGAAATCATGTTAACCTGTGCATAAAAGGAGGGAATGTAATTTCAGCAAGTGGGGAAAAGGTTTCATTTGTGTGCATCTACACTGACTAATTCATGGAGTTTGAAACCACGATAACTGTGATGGCTCAATACAATGAAATCTGCTATTTATAGTTTGGTGAGGCACCAGCCCTCTTTGGGAGAGAAGTCTGGAGGCCTTGCAAGACTTCAGCTCCTATGATTCCATAGGATTTATCCATGGTCACTAAATAAGTAGCAAACTCTATGAACCCTACAGTGTAGGTACACACTTCATTACTTACATGAAACAAGCAAAGGGGTATATCGCTAGATTCTGTGAGGAAACATGACCGTGGGAGAGTAAAATTTCATGTTGAGTTTTCTATGGTGTAAAGTTATGAAAGATAGTATTAAATAACTTTATAAAGGACTTAAATGATAGAATGGAAGGAATACCTATTACATTTGTGGATGACACCAAATTAGGTGGGTACCTAATCACTGACAGGGTAGAGTTATGATCCAAAATGACCTAGACAGGTTGGAGAGTTGTGCCAAAACTAATAAAATGGTTTTCAACAGGAATGAAATTAAGGTATTCCATTTAGAGAAGAAAAAGAAATGCACAGCTTCTCCTGAAACCAGTTCATATGAAATAAAAGATATATGGGTCTAAGAAGACCACAATCTAACCATGAGTCAGCCATGTGATGTGGTGGCCAGAAAAAAACCCAATGCTCATGTATGCTGCATTAGCAGAAATATAGTGTCCAGATGAAGGTAAGCAGCAGTACCACTCTATTCTGCTTTGGTCATACCTCACTTGAAATACTGTATCCAATTCTGGGTGTCACAGTTCAGTATGGATAGCTTCAAGCTGGAACATTTTCAAAAAGGGTTATCAAAATGAGGAAAGGTCTTTAAAGTGAGGAACAGTTTAGGGAATTGGACAGATTTGTCTCGATGAAGAACAGACTCAGGTCCCATCTACAGTGACCACTTAGGATAATGTGGGGTCAGATCAGTACACAGGTAGCTATAAAAGGCATTGGGAGTCATCTGCTTTAATATTTACTTGGGGGGGGGGGGAATCTGACTCCTTCAAGCAGGAGTTAAGTTCTCCACTTGCTGTCAAACACAGCACCCCCTGGAGAGTTATAGAATATCAAGTACAACTGCATAATGAAATCATTTCCTCTTCCCCGCTATACAATGTGTTCTCATGATAGATGACCACCAGCAGATCCCCAGAAGCCAATCTGCTGCCTTGTGCAAATATATTTTATTTCTGAAAACTTGTGTAATTTTGTTATTGCTTTTCATGTGGTTATTTTATTGTTGAATGTTTTGTATTGTTATATGAATTTTCTTAATTTATTGCTGCATTTCATGGCATTTAATATTTGCCTTTTATGTTGTGAGCCACTCTGAGTCCCCTCAGGGAGGTAGGACGGGATAAAAATAAAGTTTTACTTACTTACTTACTTACTTACTTACTTACTTACTTACATAGCTATTAAATCTGTTTTATTTTCTGAGAGAAGTAGTGGCAGCCTCCAGGAATGTGCTTTTGGGGGAACCATCTATCCTTTATGGTCAAACACATCCAGCTGATAAGTTTCCAGCTTGCCATCTGTGACCGCTCTGGATGCAAGTTGGCTATCAGCGAGCAAAGGTACACCACAAAAGGACACTGGTCATTCCAACATACCTGTAGATATGTTTTATTTGGCCAGCCCAAGAACAAACTTGGGAGAACATCACCCATTGTTTCTGGTATCTTTGACTCTATATTTACATAATCCAATCATCTTCATGGTCAGACACCCATTGTCTTCAACATCTCAACTTAAGCCCTCTAAATACGGACTGTGTTTCCTGGAGACTCTCTCTGCCTAGGGAGACAACCCCAGCCAGCTGATTGGTTGCCCCAGGGCTTACCTACCCAGCAGGGAAGGAATCCCCAACCACATCATCAGAGTCTTCACCAACCATGACTGAGCCAGCTTATTCCTAGGGGGCAGCCAGCCAGCCTCCATGCTCAGCCAATCATGAACAGGGGAGGGAAAATTAAACGGAAGCAATGTTAGTGCATGACCTTTTACTGTATTAAATGGTTACTCATCCCAATATGGTTATGCTTGTACATTTATAGCCTCTGTGCTGTACATTGCATTCTTTCTGCAAATTATAAATAAAGCCTCTGTCACTTGTCTTCACCTTGGTGCATCTCTCTCTGTGTGTTCAGAAAACATTGGTGGTTAGCAAATCTCACCAGGCAGGAACCTCCCTATACTTCCAAGCAGAACCAGGTTAAGCTATCCCAACACCCATACTGGACTCCCTGGGCTCAGGCAGCCCAGAGACACAGGGTGACTGTCTCTCCTGCCCTCCCCACATCTTGCTGCTGGCTATGCCAGCTGCTACATCATTACCTATCTGATTCTCAAGGGTAATCCTTTCTTCTTCCATGTTGCGTGTCTCACAAAGGAGGATGGGAGGATAAAGAGGGAGTCCCTTTTGGGCTACAAAGCATCTTGGATACTGGTTTCAGCCCGCTTTATTTGTCTGCATAGAACTGCCTTAAAATATGATAGCCATCTTTAAATCTCTGAAGGAATGTGATAAGCACCTGGAACGAGCTAGCTTTCTACTGCTCTAGAGATTAAAAATATTATGGAGATTTACCCTTAAAATTCATTAGAAATTGTATTAGTCTTGTTTTTGTGTGCCTTAAAATTACTTCAGACTTATGCTAATCTTAAGGCAACCTTAGTGTGGGATTTTTTTTGGCAAGATCTGTTCATAGGATGATTGTCGTCCTCTCAGGCCAAGAGAGTGTGACTTGCTCAGGATCGCCTATTCCATGGTTTAGAGGATAATTGAACTGGGGTCTTCCAGAATCCTAGTCAACACTCAAATCATTACACAATCCTAGATCACTTAATGTATCTTATGGATCTTTTAAGTAGAAATATAACAGTTATGAGGCACTCCTTCTGGCCTCCTTAAAGACATTGGCTTTGAGGAACCTAAGAACCAACCTATAGATGATGGCGAATTTATGAGTTGGTTTCCCATAGTTTATTTCAAAACTGTAACAAATGGAACAGAGCCACATGTGGCATATTGACTTCCTTCTCTCTGTTTTCCTGTTCTAAATTCCTTCTATGAGTTGCTGCCTGGTAAAAAAAAAATTACAGATACAAAGACCTTAGGTCTTTGTATAGATTGGCATGGTAGAAGGTTTCTTTAGCTGTATTTCTTATATTGATCAGTCTACATTGTAAGCTCACAGCAGCCGCTCCCAGAAATGACACAGGACGCCAATCCGTGATCAAACAGGAAACTTTTACTACTGGATGCATATACACAATGAAAGCCAAGATTGGCACACAGACGCAAGTCAACTCTTATATACCCTCCCCCACATTCGAATCCCCTCTTCCCGCCTGACAAAGATCCCGCGCAATATTCCCCGCCAAACCACCAACGGCCCCTCCCAAGGCCACCAGCTGCAATTCCTTATCAGTTCTCCATGTCAGGAATCCGGTTTTTTGCGCCAACATCCAAGGCCAGGAAACCGAGTCCTGACACTACATGTTGGAGTTACCATAGCCTGTGCTCTTTGTATTTAATTTCCCTTTGACTTCATTGTCTCCAATTTCCTCTGCCCTTCAAACCATGTGTGTTGGATATATATAAAATGGACTGTAATCCACATAAGCTTATGCAATAATAAATTTGTTAACCTTTAAACGTGCCACAGGACTCTTTGCTGCATAGGCTCTTAATGTAATTGGAAAACTGGAAAAATATAAGTGTGATCCTAAGATGTTGAAATACATTCCTTTAAGATGAAATTGAATTTACTCCCTGGTAAGTGCTTAGGATTAGAGTCACAGAGTTTCCTAGAGTGGATTAGGTTATTCATGAATTATACTGATACGTGTTCTTAATAAATGTTATTTTGTTTTGAAATATATTTTCTCTTATATGTATGGAGTTTTCTTTTTAAAAAAGGATAGTTTATGTTTACAATGCCTCATTTTATGTTGCCATTGAGCAAAGGGGGGGGGGGAGAGAGCATGTTTTTACAGTGATTTATGGCATTTCATTAATTTGAAGTTTAAATTTAAAACTAGGAAATTTCCTTTTCTGAAAACCAGCATTTATGTAAAATTGTATGCTGAGCCTATTAATAAAAATAGACGGCAAAGGTTTTAATGGAAGCCGCGACCTTTACAGTGGACATAAAACTTGCCATAATGAAACAAAATTATTAAGAAAACCCAAGAAGAATAGATAGTGAGGTGTGACATTTGCTATCTCATGAATTCATGTTGTGTTCTGATTAACAATGTCTCCTTTAATATGTCTCAAAAGCTTTTTTATAGGCCCATCTTTTGCTGAACTGAAGCATCTTGTGAAGGTTTGAATGATCCATTGACGACATATTGTTAGAATTCTAATACTAGCAAAAGTTTTTTTTAAAAGGCATGTACGATAATGAACAAAAAAACTGCAAATATAAATCTAGATCTACTGGAAGAATCAAATCAGAGGCCTATAAACATAGATTTGTATAATAGCTTGTTTCCTAAGTATTTCTCTTATATTAAAAAAAAACCCAGGAAATACTATTTTTGCTTGCATATCCAGAACATATGAAATCATTTTCATTCTTCTGTTTCAGTCATGTCTGCAAAGAACTTTGATGGATATATTTTATATGTCAGTGTTCAAAATATAATTAAAATGTGTACTTTTGGAATATATAATTGAAATGCTTCTCTGAGAGAAGAACTTTGGAAATTATCATCATTAAATATTTAAGATGGGAAGGAGAGATCAGATCCCTAATTTGATTTATTTGCTGACATCAACAATGGCATTTTTAAAATGGAAATCACTATTATGATCCCAAAAAATATATACTTAATTCTTATATAGGTAAAGGTAAAGGTTTTCCCCTGACATTAAGTCCAGTCGTGTCCAACTCTGGGGGTTGGTGCTCATCTCCATTTCTAAGCCAAAGAGCCAGTGTTGTCTGTAGACAATGGTAGCCAAGGTCATGTGGCTGGCATGACTGCATGGAGCACAGTTACATTACTGCTGGAGAAGTACCTATTGATTTACTCACATTTGCATGTTTTTGAATGGCTAGGTTGGCAGAAGCTGGGGCTAACAGCGGATGCTCACGCCTCTCCCCGGATTCGAACCGGTGACATTTTGGTCAGCAAGTTCAGCAGCTCAGTGCTTTAACCCACTGGGCCACATGTATTAAATATTTGCATTTCTAGTCTCCCCACATTTGTTACTATAGGTAAACTCTTACTTCTTTAAGATTGGGAGTATCATAATGATGCTGCTTACAACAGTCTCTTGGGCTCTTCCAGGCAGGCCCAAATCACTAAAGGATCCGAGATTTAAAATCCCAAATTCTTTTCATAATTTAGGCTACTCATAGGGCCCAGACCCCTGGATTTTTCAGGGGCTGGGTGGCTACATGCCCTCCTGGATCAACCAGAGGTCAACCCGGGAGTGCATCTAGCCTCCAGTGTTGCACTGCAGTTCTGGGACACCTTTTCACCCAACACCACACCATGTTCAGATAATCCAATAAGTAAACATTTATTAATGAATAAGTATAAAAGTAAAAGTCAAAAAAGAAGCTGCAAAAGTACAAAATGTAATTATTTATTATTTATTTATTTCTTGCATTTATTGACCGCCCCTCTCAGCCCGAGGGCGACTCGGGGCGGTGAACAGCAACAAAGAAAGACAGTGTACAATGAATCACGACAATACAAACCAACATATACTTATACTAAAAATCCGCTTCGTCAAGTCCTGGGGTCATAGCCAAAATTCGTAGTCCTAGTTCATTCCAGTGTCACTCCATGATACACTCAGTTGAAGGCCTGCTCGAAGAGCCATGTTTTCAGGCCCTTACGAAAGGCCAACAAGGAGGGCGCCTGTCTAACTTCAGCAGGGAGGGTGTTCCACAACCGGGGGGCCACCACCGAGAAGGCCCGCTCCCTCGTCCCCGCCAGGCGAGCCTGTGAGGCAGGCGGGACCGAGAGAAGGGCCTCCCCGGATGATCTCAAGGCCCTCGTGGGCTCGTAGGCCGAGATGCGGTCTGCAAGGTATTTTGGGCCGGAACCGTTTAGGGCTTTGTAGGATAACACCAGCACCTTGAATTGGGCCCGGTAGCAAATCGGCAGCCAGTGGAGCTGGGACAGCAGGGGCGTTGTATGCTCTCTGCGTCCAGCTCCCGTTAACAACATGGCTGCCGCGCGTTGGACTAGCTGAAGCTTCCGGGCCGTCTTCAAGGGCAGCCCCACGTAGAGGGCATTGCAGTAGTCGAGGCGGGATGTGACCAAAGCGTGTACCACCGTGGCCAAGTCAGACTTCCCAAGATACGGGCGCAGCTGGCGCACGAGCCGAAGCTGTGCAAATGCTCCCCTGGTCACCGCTGAAACCTGAGGCTCCAGGCTCAGCGATGAGTCCAGGGTCACACCCAAGCTGCGAACCTGCGCCTTCAAGGGGAGTGCGACCCCGTCCAGCACAGGCTGTAACCCTATACCCTGTTCGGCCTTGCGACTGACCAGGAGTACCTCTGTCTTGTCTGGATTTAGTTTCAGTTTGTTCACCCTCATCCAGACCATTACAGCGGCCAGGCACCGGTTCAGGACTTCGACGGCCTCCTTAGTAGCAGGTGGGAAGGAGTGACAGAGTTGGACGTCATCTGCGTACAGGTGACACCGCACCCCGAAACTCCGGATGATCTCACCCAGCGGCTTCATGTAGATGTTAAACAGCAAGGGGGACAAGATGGAACCCTGAGGAACGCCACAGGTCAACGGCCGTGGCGTTGAACAGGAGTCCCCCAGCAACACCTTCTGAGTACGACCCTCCAGAAATGACTGGAGCCACTGCAGAGCAGTGCCCCCAAGACCCATCTCTGCAAGGCGCCCCAGAAGAATACCGTGGTCGACGGTATCGAAGGCCGCTGAGAGGTCCAGGAGCACCAACAGGGACACACTCCCCCTGTCTAGCTCCCGGCGCAGATCATCCACTAAGGCGACCAAGACCGTCTCGGTACCATGCCCCGGTCTGAAACCAGACTGTGCCGGATCCAGATAATCCGTGTCTCTCAAGAATACCTGGAGTTGTGAGGCCACCACGCTTTCCATGACTTTGCCCAAGAAGGGAAGATTGGAAACAGGCCGAAAGTTGTCCAATTTAGTGGGGTCAAGTGATGGTTTCTTCAACAGCGGCTTTACAACAGCCTGTTTTAGGCTCGCTGGAATCTTGCCTTCCCGAAGGGAGGCATTAACCACCACCGTTACCCACTCGGCCAATCCCCCTCTGGCCTCCTTTAGAAGCCAGGATGGGCAGGGGTCTAGGATGGACGTGGTGGGTCTCATTCCTCCAAGTATCTTGTCCACATCCTCGGGTTTCACAAACTGAAAAGAATCCAACAAAACCGGACAAGCAGGTGCTTGTGTCACATCCACAGAGACTGCATCTAATGTGGCGTCCAGCCCAGAGCGGATCAAAGCGACTTTGTCTGCAAAGAACCGAGCAAATGCTTCACAGCGCGCTGCCGAATTGTCATGGCTCCCACCTGAAATAGGGGGAGTTAAAAGACCTCTGACAACCCGGAACAACTCCGCCGGACGGTTTTTTGCAGACGCAATAGTGGCCGCAAAGAAAGTTTTCTTTGCGGCTTTTATTGCCGCGGCATATGCCCTTAAAAAGGACACAAACCGTGTTCGGTTTGACTCGCTTGGGTCCGAGCGCCACACGCTCTCTAGAACCCTCTTCCTTCGCTTCATCGCTGCCAGCTCCTCAGTAAACCAAGGGGCTGGTTTAGCTCGGTTACTTGAGAGGGGACGTTCCGGAGCGATCTTGTCAATAGCCCTGGTCATCTCCCCATTCCAGAGAGCGACCAAGGCCTCGACATGATCACCTACCGCGGTGGCGGGAAACTCCCCAAGAGCCGTCAGGAATCCACTCGGATCCATTAGCCTCCTGGGGCGGACCATCCTAATGGGTCCTCCACCCTTGCGGAGGTCAGGGGGCGCAGTAAGCCTAAATCTAATCAGGAAGTGGTCGGTCCATGGCAACGGAGAGATAGACAGCTCCTCCACACCGCCACCCTGCTCCCATCCCTGGCAGAAAACCAAGTCCAATGTGTGTCCAGCACAGTGGGTGGGGCCAGTTATTCGTTGGGACAGCCCCATGGTTGCCATGGCAGACATGAAGTCCTGAGCCGCACCTGTGAGGGTTGCCTCGGCGTGGATGTTGAAGTCCCCCAGCACAAGAAGCCGTTGGGACTCCACCGCCAGGCTCGAGACCACCCCCGCTAGCTCAGGTAGGGAGACTGTAGTGCAGCGAGGTGGACGGTACACTAGCAGAATCCCTATTCTGTCCCGGTCACCCACCCTCAGGTGGACGCATTCAAAGTTTGTGGTCTGCGGGATGGGGCTCCTGATCAGATGGATGGAATCTCTATAGACCACTGCGACACCGCCTCCCCGTCCTCCAGCTCTTGGTTGGTGTTGCACGGAGAAACCTGGAGGACAGAGCTGGGAGAGGTTTACGCCCCCAGCTTCATCCAACCAGGTCTCCGTGATGCACGCCAGATCTGCCCGCTCCTCCAGGATTAGATCCTGGATCCAAGTTGTTTTTCCGTTGACAGATCTGGCGTTCAACAACACCACCTTCAAGCCAGAGGGCCCGCTCACCTGGTTACACCAATTTACCTTAGGAGACCGATTGGGAATAGTCAATTTAGATAAGCGGTCCGAATTAAGCCGAATTCGAGGTCTCCTTCTCCCGCATCTCCTCCTTCCCACCACGACCTCTATGGGGGCCCCTCGGCTAGTGGAACACCTCCCCCCCTCCGTGCCGCTGTTCCGAGCCATAAGATTACTTTCTCCTACGCTTGTTGTTATGCTTATAGGTTCTTGCCAACATCCCCTCTTCCCCTCCTCCCCCCTCCCCACCACATCTTCAGTTACAGGCTCCAGAGCCCCACCCCTTCTGCCCCCTCCGCTACAACAGAGCAACAGGAACAATACACAAAGGGGGGCAGGGGGCCACATGGGTAGCAGCAATACTGATGGTGGGGCAGTTCTTAAAGTGCATAAAGTTAGGAGCAGTTCGTCGATGATCGTAATGACTGTAATTAGTTAGCAGCAGCACACATTCATAAAGGCACATTAGCAGAGTGCAAGGTCTAACGGCACATTAATAAAGTGCAAGTCTAATAAAGTGCTAGGTCTAAAGTGCTCTACTTAGCAATAATAAAGTGCGGCACAGAGGGACAGGGAAGGGGCGTAAGTGCTGGTGCAATCTGGCAATCGATGGTAGGCGCCTAAGTGCTCTATTCTATTACAGATGACAATGACAGCAGATGACTACCAGGAATGGACTGGTTGGTATTATACGACTCCCCTCTTATGGGTGGTAATGATGGTAGTTAACTAAATATTGCCATGACCCCAGAGTCTCTAGACGGATTGTAAGCCAGCGGATGGGTTTCCGGAGTTGATAACTCGGGGGTGGGGCAGCACAGGTAGTCAGTCACACTCTCGCTCAGCGAGAAAGCCAGCTTACAGATTTTTCGCAGGAATCTACAGTGAATGGCCAGCAAAAAGGTCCACACATCGGTCTACACCTAGGTCCATTCTGCACACTGGTCGGGCCCCTGTAGGAGTCACGATGAGGCCAGTCGGCAGTGAGGCCAGGCAACACACGTTGATCTCTTCCAGGGTGGTTCCCTAGGATCCCGGCCTCTGTGCTTGCGGACGGACTCGCCTAAAGATGGAAAGGTGGGGTGGACTCGCCCGGCTGATGTGCCACTCGCCTGAAGCTGGGGGGCGGGGGAGCGGGGGAGGAATCGCCTGGAGGCAGAACAGCCCAGCCGCTCAGCCGCTCAGCATACGATGATCCTCGCCGGGCAGCTCCTCCAGGATCCTGGACTCTATGTCGGCAGGGTGGACTCGCCTGAAGATGGGGGGCAGGGGCGGGCCCGCCTGAAGATGGAAGGCAGGGGCGGACTCGCCCGAGGATGGAGACAACTACCCGGACTCACCCGAAGGTGGAAACAGCTTCCCGGCCCAGCAGCGGCCCAGCGTCGGCAATTTCCCACCGGCAGCGGCTGTGGAGGTCAGGGAGCGCCCGGCCTCCCCACCCAGCGGCCGGCGGTGTAACGGTGTAGCGGTCCGGGGGCAGCCCCTCAGTGGCGGCGGCCCTGCATCCGGCTTCTCTCCCTCGCGGGCGGCAGCGGCGGTCCGGGGGCAGCCCCTCAGTGGCGGCGGCCCTGCATCCGGCTTCTCTCCCTCACGGGCGGCAGCGGCGGTGGTTTGGCGGCCGGGCGGGGGATAGGGGAGCCAGGCAGCACTCGGCCTCCCCTTTCGGCCCAGCAATACTCGGTCGCACCCGGTCGCTGTGGATGGCGACCTAGCGGCAGCCAGGCATCCCTCCTCTAAACGGCCGGCAACGGCGGCGACCACGGCCCGGTAGCCCCACGGTGGTCTCCTAACCAGCCATGGCAGTGGGGGCCAAGCAACAGCGGCGGGGCCGAGAAGCAACGGCGGCGGTGGTCCGGTAGGCCGCGATGAGATAGCGATGCAGATAGGCCGCGGTAAGATGGCGGCGGGAGTTTCCTTCTCCCTCTCTGCTTCTCCGCTTTTTGCTTTGTTTTCCGGCCTTCCCTGGCTCCTTACCGGCCTTCCACCCCTCTATCGGGGGTTCGAGGCTTGGGGTTCCTCTCTCCCTTCGATATAAAGATGGTAGGTGAGGGGGAGGCTCAGGATTCCTCCAGATTGTAAAGTTAGCTGAGGAGTGCAGCGTTTTTGCTGCCAGCCACCATCACCGGAACCGGAAATCCCAACGAGATCATGAGTTCATCAACTTTTGAACCAAGGCATCAAAAAGCAATACACAGACACTTGAGTTAACACAAAGCAAAAGAATCCTCAAGCAGGATATTGTTCAAAACTTATATCCATAAACATGGAAACAGGAACACAAGAGAGGGAAAACCTCCAAGAACATGGAGTCATAAAAAAGGAATCAAACCAACAATCTTGAAGTACAGGAACCAGGAACTTAGGACTAGAACTTCGGACCAGAAAGCTGTTCCCCCTTTTTACAACCTTGTTACAACTAAAGGACTGAGAGACCAGAAACCACTTAAAAGGCCCCAATCCCTCCCATGACATCACATCACACACACCTTCTTTTTCTGTCATCTCTAAGCCTCTGAGAAAAATGAGTTTGTCTTTGTTTTACATTCTGTCTCCTAATTTCAAGGTGACTTGATCTGGAAAACCTTTGTCTCCCACATTCTTCTCCAAAGGCCACTTTGGCCTCTTCTCATGGGAAGTAATATCACTTTCTCCCATTGCCTGGGAACAGCCTGGAGATTCCAAAACAGGTCCAAGCCCCTGCTATCTTCCACAGACTCCTCAGACATTACAGGTTACAACCCATCATCCCGTTCCTCATCCTCTGAGTAATCAGAAAGCTCATCTGATGCTTGCCAGGCTACAACACCCAGCCCCTTGTTTCCCCTTTAAACTAACCGGAGGGGGCAGGCTGTATCCTCAGGTCCTTGGAGAAAGCTTTTGGCTGGCAGGGGAAGGTGGGGGGTTCTGTTACTTTGGGTTCTTAGAGCCCAAAGAACCAGGATGACAATGGGATTGGCTCCTGGGATTGCAGAAGGTGGTCCCAAGGTGTTGTCATGGTCAAGGATAAAACAATACTGCATCCCACAGGCCCAACACCTGAAAAGATCTGGACCTTACAGTCAGTATTTTTTAATCTAGAGTAAATTGGGAAATCTTGGTTTACTCTAGATTAATCTGGATTAGCCTGAGGCATCATTTGGATGCCTCGGGCTAATCTGAAACTCATCACAGGTTTTGGGCATGTGGGGAAGGGTCCTTAGAGAATAACATCTAACATTAAGTACATGTTTCCATATTTCCCTTATCACAGAGATGCTTCTCAATATTACAAAATTATGGGTTTAGCCACTCACAGATAGTTTATTTGTGGTTTTTGTTCCCACATTTGGCTCTTGGACACACATCTCATCACCTCCTACATGGTTCTGTAATCCAGTGACATATGATAGTTCAGACTGATTAATAAAGTTATTATTTGAACACTGCTGTCAGTTTTAATTCAGATATGTAGCATCCCTGGCAGGCTTCCTGACTTGGTTATAAAGTGAAGGTGTATTTTTTCAATTGGCCTCTATCAACTGATTAATGGGCAGAATTATGTCCTTTGAAGACCTTATTACACCTTAGGCTATTGAAGGAGCACAGCATGGATTTATCACATATCTTTTTAAGACACCCATAAGATGGGCAGGTAAGGATAAGTAGAGATCAGTCATTATATTGGAGACCAGGTAAAGATGCTCATGTCAAGCCAAAAGTGAGAGATGTATTCTATAGAGAGTTCACATCTGACATTAAGGGGATACACAAATTGTTGTGTATTTTTTATGGAAAAAAATCTTCACAACAACATATACAAATGATTTAACATCACAATGCATGATACATATTTACGGTTATATGGCTCTTGTTCAAGAAAAGAATCAGATGCAAATGAGTTGCAGTATTGCCTTCATCCTTGACCATGACAATATGTTTTCAATGTGCTTCTAGATGAATTTTGGTTTCCATGTTAACCTTCTCTACTGTAATCTTTTTAATGTGTTCCTAGAGGTCTCAGTTGTGTGGCCTAAAACAGTTTTATGACTCAGTTGATGGGATATAAAATGATGACTACAACAACATTTTTCCTTAGCAGATATTTGGGTGATATTATCTAATGTCTAATGTTTTCTATATTTAATATATGGTAAACAAATCTCTTATAATTCATGTTACTTATCTGTATTGTTTTGAAACCAGTTTCTGTAGTTACTAAATGAAGTAAGCTTGAAAGCCTCCCATTTCATAGATTCTGTTCTCGATGCCTATTCAGATATCTGCCTGTTTCTAATCTAACAGACATGACTAATAAAAATGGAAAAGGGTGACAGTTGTAATCATTTTTGAAGAAAGTGAATTCATGGTGGCTGACAGAAAGAGCAATTTGAAGTTCTAGTTTTGTTTCTTTTAAAGTCAGAAGTCCCGATTATGTGTGAAGGGATTTATTCGTAACTCAGCATGCAAAGGATTTCAGTTTGTTTTATCACAAACAATTTTTACAACTTCAACTGAGGGAAAAGGGTATATTTTACACTACATTCATTTGCATTACACTGACCAGAACTATAAGTTTCTTGTATAAAATAGACACTACCTCTTCTCTTTACAATCATTGTAAAGATGCATGAAGGACATCAGCTATTTCTTCAGTAAATGGTTGGGAAAAGATGTCACATTAAATTACAAACATGAACCTTTCCCAGTGGATTCATGGAAAATCTGTTATCAGGGTTAGAGACTTAACACTTCCCCCCTACTTCAAATAAATATTTGGGTAGCTTCCCTTCAGATCCTATGGATTCAGGTTTATATTTTGTTTCTACGAAGCTGTCGTTCTTGACTTGAGATCAAAGCATGAAGAGTAGGAATGGAAAGGAGTTTTATTTGACTTGACAATATCAAAGTATTATTTCGATATTTCACAAGTCTCTCTCTCTCTCTCTCTTTGACAAAATGAGCACCTCATCTTGTCTGCTCATACAGGATATTTCTAAGTGCACACAATATTTAATGTTAATGGTTAAAATGTGCAGAAATGTAAAATAAATAAATAAACAGAAACAGACTTTAAGCTGGGGAAATTATATAAGTAATGGATGAACTTCAGGGTGAAAATATTCAAAACTGCTCATGGATGTGAGGGCCTGTATAGACTTGCCCTAGGAGAGAAAGACAAATCTTGGTCAATTTCATCATGAGAAGTTGTTTACAGAAGTAACCCTGACCCTGAACAAAATGTAATGCAGATAGAGATAGGCAAACATATAAGTTGCTATTTGACTAGTAAAAGAAAAGAAAAGAAAAGAAAATATATTCAAAAGAAAAAAAACTTCTCAATGAAATTATGGGTTTGATAATATATTGCTTTAATAACATCCATGATCTTCAAATGCTGGCTAACTGGCATCCATAAGTGTCTATCTAACAATTTTCCTTTTCTCTTTTGCTTTTTTTATCTAATGATGGGAGTAGTGTGTAGAGGTAGGAAGTGGTCTTTTTTCCTTGTGTCTTTTTCCTTAATCAAGTTGGAGAAGGCATTGCTGCTTATCAAACTAGCCTGTTGTTTCAAGATGTTTCGATCTCAAGCCCAGATCTGGGGATCTTTACTAATATTTTTGACTTTTGGAGAAAGGAATATTTCACTCACATGCAGTGGCTTTGCATGCAAGACATGGAGAAGGAACTCTTAAACATACTTGTCAAGTCAACTATAAAGCTATTGAAGGCTAACATGTCCCTAGTTCACTTTGAGGATGTTGTGATGAACCAATGCTGTTCAACAGCAAGGTGTTTTCTCAAAGCCTTTGGAGTGCTATGAGGTTTTTTTCCCTCGACCCCACTGGGACTTCTCTCTGATCTGGTGTAGCCTTCTGGATCACATTAGGGAAGCGAGTGCTTGAAACGGAATGCATGAATGAACAAACAAGGTTGAAAGAAAGTGGGCCTTTGTGCTTTAGTGCAACACAAATGACTTGCTTCAAAATTGCCCCTTGACATGAATTTCTTTTGTCATTTTCCTCAGCTCCAGGCCAAGGATCTTCAGAAGCAAAGCTTTATGTTGATAAATTACTGCATTCAGTTCTTATAAGAAAACATATCTGTCTTCAGAACTTCATAATACCTCATGAAATCTACAGAGCCTTAACATTTCTATTTCAAGAGACCCAAGGGGAATAGACTGTTATCAATAACCATTTTACCTTTTTAATATTTCTGGCTTAGGATAGGGACTTGTTTGGTATTTCTCTTCCAGAGTTTGCAGCTAGCCTATAAAAATGTCATTTATTGTTGTCCAGGAGTCAATGCCAATGAACAGTCCAATCCTCATGAAACCACAAATCCTATAAAATATCTCAGTAATATATGACTTGAGAATTTGTGGGTCCTTTGTGACTCTCATTTGAAGCCCCTTTCTAATAACCACTTAGATATAATCGGATGGACTTTATGCAACCTCATCCAGTAAATGGACCGTGTGAGTGTTTCTCCATTATTGCCTCTGTAGTTCACGGCTGCCAGCTATGTGAGTAGAAACAAATTTCTATTCTAGCAACAGAAATCATAACAGCCTTGATGCAAAGTGTTGCAAAGGGGGAAAGAACACCAATGTGAGAGTAACACTGAATTAGGGACTATTTAATCAATTAAATTGATCAATGGACCGTTTGGTTGTATGTAAAGGAAGAAAGAACATATCTGATTAAACAATGGTTGAGCTGTGTTAAAACTATGCTCAGCAAATAATTTTTCAGTAAACTTGTGCAATGAGAGACAACTGGATTTTCAAAAACTGGCATCCCATTTTCAAGTCAAATCACTTCATAATCAAGGAACCTAAACAACGGAATATATGTTCTCATATTTTGTCACAGAATGTATTTTTGCTAATACTCAGAAACTTCCAAGTATCCAAGCATTCAAACAACTTTAGCCCTTAGATCCATAGGAGCAGGATGAAACTCACTGTGTCCCTACCTCTGACTAGGATATGCTATATGAAGATTTTATTTATTTATTTATTTATTTATTGCACTCATATCTCACCCTTCTC
Source organism: Anolis sagrei (assembly GCF_037176765.1). Taxonomy (NCBI): domain Eukaryota; kingdom Metazoa; phylum Chordata; class Lepidosauria; order Squamata; family Anolidae; genus Anolis; species Anolis sagrei. The sequence continues at coordinate 131,870,489 of NC_090023.1, forward strand.
AACCCTGAAGGGTACTTAGGGCAGTCTTACAAAGACAACAATGTTATGCTGCCTGTGCACATATATTCAATAAATAAACAACACTTTAAAACATTGAAAACCAACCAATTAAAAACGTCACATTAAACAAAAATTTAAAATCAGATAATCCAAGTTATCATTCAGGGCCAGTTCTAGTTGCCAATGTTAATTCATAGTCTCTTATTGCACTGCTCCCTTTACTGACCAAAGGCCTGATCCCAAAGCCACCTTTCACTTTCCTTCTGTAGGCCAGGAGGGAGGAGGCTGATTTAATGTCACTGGGGAGAGAGTTCTATCATCAAGGGGGCCACTACTGATAAGGCCCTGTCTCTCATCCCACCAGTCGCACCTGTGAAGAAGGCAGGACAGAGAGCAGGGTCTCTCCAGAAAATCTTAATATCTGAGGTGGTTCATAGGGGGCGATACATTTAGACAGGTAAGCTGGGATGGAACTGTTTAGGGTTTTATAGGCTAAAGCTAGCACTTTGAATTGTGCTCAGTAGCAGACTGGCAGCCAGTGGAGCTGACACAACAGGAGGGATATCATCTCTCTGTACGCCACTCTGGTAAGCAACCTGGCTGCTGCCTGTTGGACCAATTGAAGTTTCCAAACAGTCTTCAAAGGCAACCCCATGTAGAGTATGTTGAAGTAGTCTATACAGGATGTATCAAGAGCGTGGACCACCATCTCAACTAAGTACGCAGTCAATACGGGGCTAGCATATCAGGAAATCTGGGGAACACACACTCTGAGGGATTTTAAAATACTTCTCTCTCATCATATTTCAGAAGATGCAAACTACCAGGGCTTGATGGGCTTAATTGACTCCTTGCAAGACCTTGGGAGTGTAATTTACAAATAGCATGATCATTCCTTAAATAAAATTTAACATTTTTTTTGAAGTCTGTGTAAATTTTAAAAAATTACCTGGCCCTCTGTCTTCCCAGCAATTCTTTGAAGGGCAACCATGTTCCTACCCAGGCATTCAGAAAGGCCAAAAATGTTGCTTTTATGGAATGAGTAGAGAGAGCTGGTGTCTCCCAGGGTAGACTAAGTTCTCACATTTCACTACTCTACTTAAAAGAAGGGATGGCTCCTTTTAGAATTAAATTTATAGTACTTACATTGATCTTTATATAAGTCAACTTGGGCGTGGGGGCTGTCAATTTTTGAATAAAATTTCTAAACTTATATATAAGTATATACGATATAATATGAGAAATATTATTTGGCATTTACGACCTCATCAGATGGGAGTAGAATTGGCAGCATGCTCCACTTTGCCCCCCCTTTTAAGCACAGAGTCCATGGATTACTATTTCACAACACAGTACTAATTTAACTTGCATCAATGGGGGAAGCTTCCCCCTATGGGATTGCTCTGCAGGTAACCTGGGTGATATGGGGCCTGTGATGATGGTTTCCCCATACCCCCCCCCCCCCCAATGGCGGTATACGTCTATTATTTTTTAAATGGTTCTCACATTCTGATTTAACAGTCTGTCTGGGAAGAAGCCTACTTGATATTTATTTAACATTTTAACCAGAATTATTTTTAATATTTGCTAAAATCTCTGTAAATAATTTATAATCTCAATTTGGTAACAAGATTGGCCTTTAATTCTTCATTTGTTCTGTAGCTCTATCCTGTTTTGAGATGAAAACTATATTTGCCTCTGCCGAAGAGTCTGGGATCTCACCTTTCTGCAGCACTTTATTACTGATAGCATTACTGGGGCCAATTCTGCTTTATATTCCTTGTAATACTTGGCTGAAAACCTATCTGGGCCAGAAGCTTTATTTATTTTAGCTTTATCAATAACCCTACCTAATTCCTCCAATGTGATTGCTTTATCTCAACCTAAATTTATTTCCTCTTAGAACATTGTGAACTTCATATCCTCCAGATATTAAACTATCTTTTTAGAATTGGTCTGACAATTTTGGTATACATTCTTGTAATAATCTTCAAAAATGTTATGAATGCTCCATATGTCCGTGATCATTGGAAAATTAATTAATCTTCCCAGTGAGTGTTGTTTACCCAGAAAATAAAGATTAAAAAATTAAAAAAATCTCAAGTCTTTACTATGAAAGTGTTGGTTGCTGCTCCATGAAGCATACATCACATAGATAGAGATGCCTGGATGTCCATTAGCTGAACAGGATTATCTCTCAGATATTTCCCTTTCCACTGTTCCAATCAGTTATTTTCATTTGCTGAAATTCCCCCTCATCCATATCTAATTTGGGTGATATTTTTAAGGAAATTAAATTTATTTCACTCTTAATTCTTAAGAATTTAATTTTGTTTTTATGAGACTGGATTGCTTTTCTCAGCATTAATTTGTAACCATTGATTTATTGATTCTTTGTGAAGTCCACTGAGGCAAACCGGGAAGAGTGTGTCTCCAACAATCAAAAGGAAGGCCTTTGGACCCCTAGAAATCACCCACCTTTGTTCTAAATGAGAGATGGGAAAGGATTCCACAAGTATAGGATTTTGGTGTTCCATTATTTATTCATTCCCCAAAGATAAGTTAGAAAGTATTTTCAAATCCTGCGTAAAAGAACCATGAATTACGCACACAAAGTACTCTATATTAAATTTGCAAAAATGATTACTACGATAAGCTGGTTCTGACCTTCCTATCTGTTATATATAACTGATTTTTTTTCTTAGCAGGTAGTTTATTAAATTTGTGGAGATAATGATTTTAAGGTGATACCTTTTAATACTAGCATGCATTTAAATTTTGACAATTACATTACAGAACTTTCCCCCAGATGATTCTCCATCATCGTGGGGGGAAATCCTTGGATGATTTATGATGTTTGCTTATCACAAATTAAATCTTTTCCCATCCACAGATATTTGCATTTCTTATTTACAATGGATTCTATCCACCAAATACTGTTGCTGAACAATGAACACTTTTCAAAACACGGGATTCTGCTCAGTGGATTACAACTAGTGTGTACAATTGTGTGTAACCACATCAATTTCCTTACCTAAACTTGCTAAGAAAGTTTAACAAGGGATGTCATATTCACAGGGAATACCAGAATTCAAGCACTGGACTTGAAGGCAGTCCCCAAGTTATGAACAAGATAGGTTCTGTAGGATTGTTCTTAATTAAATTTGTAAATCAGAGCAGGTACTTTTTAGTGTAACTTTCTCCCTCCCTCCCCCTCCCTTTCTCTCTCTCTCTATATACACACATGTGTGCGCGTTGCATTGGGAAGGGTTAACATGCCTGTCATGTTTGTTTTGCTTTCTGTACTTCTGTTCATCAGATTTAACCTCACTTTCTGTCCCTCTAATCATTGGATTTTGAAATATTTGGCTTGTTGTGAAAACAAGGATTGGAGATAAAGCTTCAGTGAAGACACCTTTTCCCCATGATAACTCTTTCAGGAATGAATTTCCCTTCTGATGCGTTGATTTCTCTAACTTCCTGTTTGTTGATAGACTCTCTAAGCAAGATGGCACCCCCCCCCCCCAAATGTGTGACAGGAAGTTGCTGCTAACTGTGAGATAAATAAGTTTGAACACTGTGAAAACCATCTACTGCATGGCTATCAGTCTCCTCTCAGTAGACTCAAATCAAGGAAAAGCTTCATGAGAACCACCACTCCTCTTAATGTGCCCCCAGCAACAGTAAGAGTATCACTCTGGGCAGCTAAACAAGAAAAACCCAAATGGATGCCCCCCACGAAGGTCTTCCTCCAGAGGTAAACCAAGAATGGTCTGAACAGACTCAGAAGTGGAGTTGGCAGATCAAAAGACAACTTGGCTAAATGGCACTACCTAGAAGAAGTCTCCGCCATGTGTGACTGTGGAGCAGAGCAAACAACTCAGCATCTGTATGCTTGCCTGTAATGTCCTGCCTCATGCACAGAGGAAGAATTGTTTAAAGCTACAGACAATGTGGTCGCTGTTGCTCATTTTTTGTCTAAAATTATTTAGCCACTTGTGTTCCATCTATTTTATCAGTTTTATACTACTTATTTATACAATGCTTTTGACACAAAATAAATAACTTCCCGTTGTCTCACCCCCATTCTTAACTGTGAGTTATTTTTAAGTCGGGGACTGTCTGTGCCAAAGGAAAAAGACAAAGAGCTGTGCTAAAATTTAGAATGTTAAAATTCATATAATAATAGCTGTATTGACTTTGCCATTCCCTCCCAAATCTATGGTATTTGTTTCAGGAAAAAATGTCAAAACTACTGAATTAATTATTCGGTTTTAAAAGAATGTTTCAGTGTGTCACAGAATTGTCATCGCCCTTTTCATCAACAAAGGGTTTTAGACATAATTTTCTTTTTAAAAATGATTTTACATTACTATGTTATGTGTGAACAAAAGAATCATTTTCTTTTTAGCTTGATATTGTTTATCAAAAGGTGCCATGAACTTTCATGAAATCTAGTATCAGCGCTTTCAGAGAGTGCTTTCGCCTGAGTGGACATGCATACAATTGCATTGAAACCTGGTGTCAAATAGAATGTTTCCACAGGTTCATGGACAATAGTTAGTGCCTCAAAATATGCAAAGTTATTTAGACTAGTTCCATTCTTTCTAACAGAAAGTTAACCTGACAGAGCGTCAGACATTTTTGGTGAAATTTTATCTAATATATACTTTTCCATTTCTTTTACATTTGGGTTAATTAATTCAATCGACCAACAGTTGAATCAGGCTAGAGGATCCTTTGAAGATGACAGCCACAGATGTAGGTGAAATGACCGGAGACAATGCTGCTAGAACACGGTCATACATCCCGGAAACCACACAATACTCCAGTGATTCCAGCCGTGAAAGCCTTCAACAATTTTTTTTGTTTCTACAATACACTATTTATTATAGAGTTAACTGCTGTAGAGAGTACTAGTCTATATGTGTACTCCATGTTATATGATAGTAGGGGCAACTTGCATTGATTCATGTCTAGGTATTTGTGGCCATCTCAAAGGACGGTTTCTCTTCCCAATTAGAATAGATTCATCAAAGCAATTGAATTGCTTAAGTCTTGAAATACCATTAAAATCCCTTAATGGATCTAGACCCCTTAAGATTGAGAACTGAATCTATGATCCTTCTACACTGCCATATAATCCAGAATATGAAAGCAGGCAATACACATTATCTGTTTTAAACTGGATTACATGAGTCTACACTGCCATATCATCCAATTCAAAGGAGATAATATGTATTTTATATGGCTGTGTATAAGGGGCCTCAGGCCCCTTCTACACTGCCCTAGATCCCATGAACTGATCCCAGATTACCTGCTGCAAACCAGATCATATAAATTACCACTGCCGGATAATCTGGGATAAGCAGAGAATCTGGGATCGGATCCTGAAATATAGGGGCAGTGTGGAAGGGGCCTTACTCCTAAATATGCACATGCACATACCTTTTCTAGCAAATAATAATAATAATAATAATAATAATTATTATTATTATTATTATTATTATTGGAAAACAACCCTAAGATATAATGTAAATTGCTTATAAATTCAGAGGGAACAGCAGAGCTTGAAGTAGTATATAATTACACATGTATTGGTAGAGAAAATACTGCCACAGAAAATAGTTGTCATCATTATCATAATCATTTTTCCCCAAAATTGAGACTCAGAGCAGCTTACAGTTTATTACAAATATAATATAGCTGGAAAAATAACAAAGGTCAGCATTAAATTTAATAATGTAAAAAACAATTATATATTTAAAGAATGCAAAGCAGTTAAAAACAGTTAAACATAGTATAGCATTTTCTTAAAAGTCCTTTGGAGTTATATCAGCTTCAGGGACAATGTTGTAGCTATTAATGAGAAAGCATATGACTCCTTGGGGGCCCATGTGGCTTGTTTTTATCACTGTGTGCTAGATGGCCAAGGAGATTTCCTCTGTCATGGTAATCAGGTCCTTTCACCTTTACTGTATTTGTTGTATCCATGAGCACCTCACTAGCAGCAATACATTCATTTTAAGAAGGATATCACAGAGCGAGACATTTTTGGACAAGGAAATGGTGAAGGGATTAGGACCTTATCATACCGATGCCCCATTTTGTTCCATTTCGCCAACAATCACTGGTGAAATGTAAGTCATGTGTCATGCATCATGATGACCTATGAGTCATCGCCACTTTGGCCATCAATGGGGTGTGCCATGGCCTGTGTCATATGATAGCATTTGGCAGGCCCCATGGTCAAAGAGGAGCAAATGTCAAAACCCCCTTATATGAGGGGGTGAGGTTGAGAGATTATCAAGGCAAAGTGCAGCAGGGAGGCAGTGAGAGCTGGTAGTTTCCATATTAGTTGGGCAATAAACCAATTCTAGGGTTTAAAACCAAAGGAAGTAATAGGGTCACTTATTTTGATTTGGACTGATCTCACCTGGAAGCAATCCAGTTCTGGGCACCACCATTCAGGAAAAATGTTGACAGGCTAGAATATGTCCATAGGAAGCCATGGTCAAAGGTTGGAAGCCATGCCCTGTGAAGAGTCATTTAGGGACCTTATTATTTTAACCTGGAAAAAGAAAGGTTAAGAAGAGACATGATCACTAAGTTTAAATATATGAAAGGCTGACATATTAAAGATGAAGCTGTTTTAGAGCCTTTGGGTGAATCTATACTGAACACTGATCCCAGGATTGATCCATGTTGGGAGTGCCAGATTAGCCCTGGGATAGTTTAGACATCCTTGGCTGCTGTGGGAGCAAGAGGGACTGCTAACCTTACAAGAGCACCTAACCCAATTAAGTACTGCTGGATTTCCACCTTTGCTATCCCCCTCCTGTTCTCCTCATCACTATGGCCAGTGGGTGCAACATGGGTAATGATGATCCTTCATTGCCTGGGGTGAAGTTGGCTGGGGCACCAGAGTGATGAGGGGACGATGGAGAGAGAAGGCATCACCCCCTACTTCTTTGATGCCTCATTGTTTCATTCAGCATCATTCTAGGTGATCAGCAACTAACAATGTCATGTTCCACCTGCTGGCTACGATAATAAGGAGAATCATAGGGGGACACATGTGCCATCCCATGTTCTTGAGTCACCCAAGTACAATATGGAATGGCCCTGTACACATTTGTGGCCAGATCCATCTCTACTTGCCACAACTGTTTACAAGGGCACAAAGACATGATTTTTCTCAGATTCTTGGGGAGAATTTAGAGCAACCCACAATTTTGGTTAATGTGGTTCAAGATAACATTAAGGTGACCTTGGCCCACATTAACCTTGATCAACTCAGTGTAATCAAGGAGCTGATTTGCCTTACCTTTTGGAGAAGTGATCTAAGGCACTGAACAATGAAAAGGGAAATCACATAAATATTATGAAGTACTTACTAATGATGATTGATATTTGATAGTGTAATCTGCTGCCTGGAACTGTTGTAGAATTTGTTGCTGAGGATACTTTTAAACAGCTTTGACTATGTATTCCTGTGTGATAGATGGTAGGACTGTATGGCCTTTGTAGTTTCTTCCAATTTATGAATGTATTATTGCAAGAATAGAAATATCCTTTTATCAGTCATCCAATAAAAGGCTGATGTCCTGGTCAGCTCTGACAATGAGGGTGAGGGGCTGTTGCAGGGGGCCAGTGTTGGACTTGGAGACCAGCAACACCCAGTAGCCCTCCAGCCTAGCTTAGTTATTGCAGAAGACAGCCTTCAGCAGTAGCTACCACTTCCCAGCAGAAGGAGCAAGTAGAAGCCAGTACATCAGGACAGGTCGATGAAGGGATAGGTGTTCCATCCCTTTTAGAATACAGAAGAGAGCATGCTGCAACCCACAGATCTGCCCAATTGGCAGAGAAACGGGACCTTCACGAGCAACACCTGAGAACCTGAGATAAAATGTTCTCAAGGTTTCAGTCTTGTTGCAGGTGGCAACTACTTTGCTTCATGGTGTAACTCTGGACTAGTTGGATTAGTGTTTTTATTGACTTTGGACTGTATTTTGGCTTTTGTGTTTTGAATCCTGACTTCAGCCTTGGACTTTGCTATCTTTGAAATGCCGACTTTGCTGACTTTGGGTTCAGTGTCCAATTGCTCTTTGTTGCTGCACAGACTTCTGAACACTTTTGGCATTATGGTAATTTGGACTCGAAGCTTGGGATTTCTCTCACTCCCAATATCTAGTGTGTGCTCACACTATAAGCCTACAAGGACTATAGCTTTGGGCTGCTTTTGTGTTAATATCAGGACTTTGTTTGAGTCTTATGTTGTATGTTTAACCAGGATTTGGCAAAACATGACCACTTACCTTAGTCTAATTCTGATTTAATGATCTTGTTCATTTTGTGGTATCTTCATTTTGATTTTAACAAAATAGTTGGGATGAACTAATTTGGGTCTGCCAGATTAGATAGTAAGTTTAGAAAAATTAAATATCACAAACTCTCACTCAACTGGATATCATAAATGAATAATGGTCCCATTTCAATCGTGCTCTGATTTGTTTGTTCTGCAGATGAGGACAAATGTTTCTTATCATGGGAGAACTTCAGAAAGTTCTGACATAATGTGTCTCCTTATGACTCCAACTAAAAGGTACACAAATAGTCAAAAGCATCAGGCAAAATAAGCTGCTTCACAAGAAGGGAGAGATTTCATGTTTCTGTGGAAAAAGGAATTGCAAAAATTATATAAATAAAAAGCAAGGATAAGTTCCCATTCTTGCCCTTGTAAACTCCAGACTTTTGTTGTTTCTATTCACTTAAATTTAAAAGGCTGTTTTTGTTTTTTATCAGGACAATGTGTTCGTGTTTTATGGTTTTCAAAAGAAGCAGCACATGTACAATTAAAATGTTGAACTTTGCTCTGGTAAGCCTTCTTGACACATACATTTAGCATAGCAGTATTTAAAATGTGTCGAATTATGAGCAGATCAAAGAGCAGGATGCAAATTATTGTATCTTAGCACTTGAAAGGTCATGACATTGAAATATTTTTGTATAATTAATGTATTAATTTTACAATGTTACTTTTGCTAATTTTCACACTTTCTCTATTAGTACTTTTACTACTAATGCTTGCTTCATTTTTCATAAAGTCTGTCCATCAGCTGAGGCAGGCTGTTAAGAATTAGCCACAAATAGTGCATAGCATTTAGACCAGTGGTTCTCAACCTGTGGGTCCCCCGAAGTTTTGGCCTTCAACTCCCAGTAATCCTAACAGCTGGTAAACTGGCTGAGATTTCTGAGAGTTCTAGGTTAAAACACCCGGGGATCCACAGTTTGAGAACCACTGGTATAGATGAAGGGAAGTAATCTATTCTGCTTTGGTCTGACCTCACCTGGAATACTGTGTCCAATTCTCGGCACCACCGTTCAATGATATTGACAAGCCTGAACAAGTCCAGAGAAGGGCAACCAAAAAGATCGAATATCTAGAAGTAGTGTACTGGACACTCATCACCCAGACCACTTTCTCACTACGCAGACCCTTTTCTCCTTGCCTTTCTGACTTCCAAAACCCCATTTCTCTCTCACCACTCGGGGGGGGGGGGGGTCACTGCTCAGGGGGTGCTTTGATTTTGCTTTTCCTCCATGGCAGAAGGGAATTGAACTGGATGGCCACTGGAGTTTCTGCTGCCATTACTATTACTACTACTACTCCTACAAAGACTGGGTGGCCATCTGTTGGGGGTGCTTGATTGTGCTTTTCCAGCATGGCAGAAGGAGGCTGGACTGGATGGCCTCTGGGTTTTCTCCTATTACTGCTACAACAACACCTATTACTAGAGAGGCAGGATTGCCATCTGACAGGAACACTTTGTGCTTTTTCTGCATTGCAGAATTATTATTATTATTATTATTATTATTAATAATAATAATAATAATAATAATAATAATTTTATCCCAATTTTCTCCCATGTGTAGAATTCAAAGTGGCATACAATAGTTAAAAACAGAAATTGCATAACATTTAAATTCAAACAAAAATATCATAAACCAAATATACAAATTGCACACTACATAAACCATATATAATCAATAAATTACGACATATACCATTTAAAAATTCCCTGAATCTCCGACCACTGAGGTTATCCATAAAAAATTGTACTAAAATGATAAAAAAAACATCATTTCCATTTGGCCATGTAATATTTCCAAGTCCGAAATAGTGTTCGGAGATGGATACTGCCAGTAGCTATCTGGTGGTTCCCTATTATAAGTTGTCAGAAAAGGTCTGGTTCCAAAAAAAAGTTTTAATTTGTTGAACAAAAGGCCAACAAGGAAGGGGGCAGATCATACCTCTCTTTAAAGGGAGTTCCAGAACTGTGGGGCCACCTCTCATTCCCACCAATTGCCTGGACCCAGAAGGGAGTTGTACTGGATGGCCCCTGGCATCTTCCATTGAAACACTGTTAAGTTTATGATTATTATATTATTATTATTATTATTATTATTATTATTAATAATAATAATAATAACATTAATAATAAATAATAAAATTAAGTTTATGATGGTTAAAATTGTTCTTTATTTTAAATTTTGTATTATTCTTTCTATCTTTTTTTTTCACACTACGAATGAAATATGTACAGTATACATAGGAATTTATTCATGTTTTTTCAAACCATAGTCTGGCCCTACAACAACCTGAGGGACCATGAACCAGTCTTCAGCTTATAAAGTTTGGGGACCTCTGGCCTGGGTAAATTAGGTCCAATAATGAAAGGCTCCAGTTCATGTTCATCCTTTACAGCTACAAGGAGCTTTCTATTCCTTCCCCCAAAATTGCAAAAGGGCTAAACAAATCCCATGCAGATGATATCATTGATTTGAATCACCATAAACACTGCAAGTTCCTTGTGCTTTTAATGTACAGGGCAGACAAATATAGGCAGATAAGGAGCTCATTAACATGCACACTCTAGAGACCCTGGAGAGCTGTACCCCTGAGCGACCTGCTGCAAAAAGATACTTTTGTTTTACCCCAATGCTCTCTGGGGGGCAAGGGCACACTTTCCCTATGTTTTGTGATTCTGGGCCATATTATGCCAATGAAAGAACCTTTTTAGTAATAGAAAGTGAGTAAAATTCATTTCTTTATTATATTGTCTTTTAAAAGCTCCCACTTTGACCTAAATGATCAGGTTTGGGGTGGGGTGGGGGGGGGTGGAACTGTGTCAAAAGTGCAATTTATATTAGTTCACACAAACACTCCATCCATCTGCCACTGGCCGAGCCCATCTGTCAAATTTTGAAATGCAGTGCGACACCTGTGTCAAAAAGTTTGCCCATGTCTGGGTTACATCCTCTGTGCAAGAGCTACTGAATTTGTGTGGAGTATTCAAAGTGTGGCACATGGATGACCTCATATTTTGCATTGACACATTGAGGAGGATTCTTTGAAACTTAATGAAATGCAAAAACAAACCTGAAGATACTCTTTTATTATTAAATCTTAATGGCTTCAAGATTTACATTGACCATAACTTTGTTATGATAACTGCACAAAGTTCATTTGATCCTGGCAGCATATACATATTCCCCTTTTCCTGACAACGTTTTACAGTTATCATAACAAAGATTTAAATGATGCTCAGTCAATGTAAATCTTAAAGTCATTAAGATTTTATAATGAAAGTATAAAAGAGACATATCTGAGCCATTAACATCATATATAAGATCCTAGAAATCGTAAGAACTGGATTGAATTTGGAATTACAGTTTTTCTGATCTGTAGATGAGGAAGAAGCTAAAGCTCCTTTGGCAACTTTCCTCAGCAGAATCAGGAAGCGATAAATAATTAATGTTTGGTATTGTAATCTCAGATTTTGAACCAAACAAAACAGCTTGCATAAAAGCTACAAGGGCATGTTCCTTTGATAGATTTCAAGAGATGCCTATATGAAATATCTATGTTGTATTTTTTTTAGAAAATGAAGACATGTACACACCTCTTGGATCCCTCTTCTACAGCTTTTTATCCCACCAACTATGGATGAGATCCAACATGAGATGCCAGCTCTTCACAAAGAAAGCACTTTCACGGAGTACTACAAATGCAGTTGCAGGACTTTTCATGCCTTGATTCAATTGACAACATGCTGGATTAAATATATATGAATATGTTGCAGGTGTTGTCAGCCACCAAAGAAAGGCAAAAGAATGAAAACAAATTCTCCAGGGAAATGTGTAATATATCATATATGTATATAAAACAATAGGTATATATTTCAAATATGCTTGAGAGAATATAATTTATTTTTAATGAAAGAATGACAGGCAGATGCCTCGCAGTTTGTCTACCCTGCATGCTCTAAACTAAAAGAAAGCAAGATTATTTGAAGGTAAGAGATAGATGCAAAAAGCCAATTACTATACATTTTATTAGAAAGCTAGTCTTCTGTGATTGCAGAATCCATACAAATGTTTCACAATTTGTTAAAGTAAATGAGAAATACTAAAATTAAAAAAGTACTTACAATTTGGGTGTCAACGTTTGTATTTCAAAGCCTTCTGCATTCATATGACCAGTTAATCACTCAGTAGTTTCATTTTCAGATCCATGAATAAAGTAAGTTGTCCCGAAGGTAGAGAAGCTAAACAAAATTCTTTGGTCTTACTACAAGATGTACTTTGAGCTGCAAGAAATATTCAATGGTATATTTTTGATTGTTGGGACAGAAAGCGTACATTGGTTGCATCTACATACCTCAGAGCTTATCTGGAGTGGGTTATTCTGGATCAACACTGTGGGACTCTATATGGATAGCTGCCAATCTAGCTTGTCAGCTGGTGGGTGTCAAAACTTGATGGCACTGAGCTGGTTTGGTGGCCGGATGGAGTTTGAATGGCCCAGTGGTGCCAAATCTGGTTCAGTATCAGTTGACGCATAAACCCATCACCATTTTGTCCTTGGCTTAGCAGTAATCACCGGGGATGAAATTGCTAGTGGTTGTCACTAACATGCACTGATGCTGATCAGAGCACCAAAGCAGTCCCAGTTCAAAGCCGATAAAGTGGATTTTATTTAGCTGCGTAGAAGGGGGTCAAACTGTGGGTGAGCCCCAGAGGTTTGCAGAATCTCCAAAACATCCTGTGGATTCTTTAAACATGGAGCAAGGCCACCTTACACAGCCTTGGTGGATGTTAAAGTAAATGAGTCCTTTGCATCATGTGAATGTCACACAGTCCAATTCACCCCAGCAACCTCATTTGGCCTGTGTAGATGGGATCTCAGATTGTGTTTTTAAAATATTGTTTAACACTACATTTTCTGTCAACTCTGTTCATCTCAAGTTTGATCTATCTAATGTTTGGAACTTTGACTCCCAGAATTCCTTAGCATTGGCCACAGTTATTGCAGCATCTGGAAATTAAAGCCCAAAAGATCTGGGAGGCCAAATACTGAGAATCATTTATCTTAGCTGATGCTTCTTTATTCCTTCTCAAGTCAAATGTTTGACCCTGACTAATCCAAGATAATGTAATCAACTCATGTCATGTGCTAGATATAAAATATCATTGGAAGATTTTAAATAAATGATGGCCAACCCAAATAATCAGTCAGTTTACATCAATCCAAATAATTTGACTTGGCTACAGGATGTGACTAAGAACAAATGAGGTTAAAGATGAGTGATGGCAACTGAAATCTGAAAAGCAGGCATTATTGAAAGTCTTTCGAGAATGGAAGTGCTCTTTGGCAGTGTTGAAAGTATCAGGGGAAAAGTGAGTTGGTCCAGCCCACCCATGGAGGCATTTGTTGTAGTTCCATTGAAAAGTCTCCAAAGAGAGAAAAAGTTGAGAAGCTTGATGCAAAAACAGTCTGCACATTTTCCCCAAGAAGATATTTACATTTGAATCAATGATTTAAATCAATGGGACTTTGAAGTGTTTCATTTTGTCTGGATCATGTCCAATGTTTAGAAAACAGCATGCAGTTTCTGGGAATACAAAATCTGTTGAATCTGCTGCATATTTAATGAGTCAATCTGGACTGACAAACTCCTGATGGTCTGACCATAACCAAAGAATTTGTATTTGTTTATTTTATAAGACAAATGTTAAACAGGGGTGTTTTTTTTTGTTTCAAAGAAACCCTGTGAATGATAATGTTTACAGAATTATTTCCTATTGAAAAAAGCAAGTTAATAATGAGGACTTGCTAATAGAAACAAAGGGGACTACCCTGGGTTTCATGGAGCAATTCTGAAATGATAATATATTTCCAAAGTAGAAAGCATCCACATAATGGAAGTTCACTAAAGCAGTTTGGAGCTTGACATCACCGTTGGCACAGAGCAGGCAGAAGCTGCTGTGATAATATTAACAAACTCATTTCATTAAACAATAGAGTAGGCTCCTTTATGACCTACTTCCAATAGATCCAATGTGGAATTAGACTTTCCAGCCCTTTTAGTGTTCCTGATTAAGGTTTCTTCACTGTTTTAATCCAACTTTGTTAAAGAACTGAATGTATAGAGATTTGAAGCATACATTCTATACACTTTCAGAAATTCATAAGGGACATTAATGTGTTTGCACTCTGATAGCTAAATGGGAAAGTAAGTGGCACCCAGTTAATTGATTATTTATCAGCTTGCCAGCTGACAACATTGTTTTTACTCTTGGGCATTCCACTAATGCACAATAGATTTCAAAAGAAACAGATGCACGCACACATAGATTAAAGTTAATTCCCCTGTTAATTCATTATATTTCTTTAGCATATTTCACTTTTTGAATTTTCAAATAAATAAATATCCACTTCTCTCTTTTATTATTTCTCCAATTGTGATGGTTACTGTCAACATTATAACCATAACATGACATATGTAAACCTATTTTGCTCATTTTTAATGACAGGAGTGATGTTGTTGGATTTCCATAAGCACTAGCCATCAAGGGTGGTAGGGAACAGTTCTAGTACCTGTACTACACTACTATCTAAAGGACCAGAGGTTCCCCATTCTGGCAGAGCAGTGCTTCACAAACTTTGATCCTCTGAGTGTTTGTACTTCAGCTCCCAGAATTCCTGACAATTGGCCAAGCAGACTGGGGGTTCTGGGAGTTGCGAGTTCCAAACACCTGGAAGACCAAAAGTTGAGAACTACTATTCTGTAGCAAAAATAGAGAAACTTCTTTCAGTCTTGTTGAATTCAATGTCAGATAAGTTCTGAAGGGCTTCATTCCAATAGTTCATAGGAGATCTGCTGATAATAACAAAACTTTAGGGGACAAATTTTAGATTTTGGAAATTGAATTGGGTGGGTGGGTATTGTGTTCCTTCAAGTCCATTCTTATTTATTATAATCCTATCATAGTCCCATCTGCACTGACCAATGTAGGTCAGTATTTATTAATTTTTTATTTATTTCAGATATTTCTACCCCACCCTTCTCCCCACAAGGGGGACTCAGTGTGGCCTGACATGAGCATCAGGGGATGCTAACAACATAAATACTATAAAAACGACAACTTACGATAAAATAATTTTAAAACATTGTACATCATCAATAAAATTTAACAATAAATTAATAGGTTAACGTGCCAGTAAAACCAAACCGAGCCGGGAGAATCCATGTTGCAAAAATCCAAATTTCCTTTTCCTATTGCTGCTGGCCTCTAATTGAACGCCTGGCCCCAGAGCCAGGTCTTCAGTTGTTTTCTAAAGGACAGGAGGGAGGTGGCCAAGCTGATATCCTTAGGGAGAGAGTTCCACAGACAGGGACCACTGCCGAGAAGGCCCTGTCTCTCGTCCCCACCAACCACGTTTGCGAGAGTGGTGGGATCGAGAGCAGGGCCTCTCCTGATGATCTTAAGCTTCGTGATGGTTCATAGCAGGAGATACATCTGGATAGGTAATCTGGGCCAAAACCGTTCAGGGCTTTAAAGGTTAAAACCAGCACTTTGAATTGTTCCCGGAAGCTAATCAGGAGCCAGTGGAGTACAGTACAGTCAGATCAGATCCATGGTGGCTGGCAAAGTCTTTGAGTGGGCTATATTCATGACCAATCGGGTCACTGTACATTTGCCTGTAGGGATTTCTTGGCAATGTCCTTATATCCCAGGATTTGATACCAGGTTTTCTGCTTTGAACTGGATTATATGAGTCTCCATTGCCATATAATCTGGGAAAAGCGGATACTCTGGAATCAGATTCTGGGATATAAGGACTGTGTAAAAGGGTCCTAAGACTGAAAGAGTGAGACTTTCCCAGAGTAATGACTTGCCCTGACAAAGATTTGAACCCAGGGCCTTTCCACACAGCCATATAACCCAGAATATTAAAGCAGAATAGCACACAATATCTGCTTTAAACTGGGTTATCTGAATCCACATTGCCATATAACTCAGTTCAAAGCAGATAATGTGGGATTTTATACAGCTGTGTGGAAGGGGCTCCTGTATCCCAGGGCCCTTCTAGACAGGCCCTATATCCCAGGATCTAATCCCAGGTTTTCTACTTTAAACTGGATGATATGAGTCCACATTGCCAGATAATCTGGGATAAACAGAAAACCTGGGATCAGATCCTGGGATATAGGGTCTGTCTGGAAGGGCCCCTAGTCCAACATTCAAGCCACTACGCTATACTGGCTGATTCCCCTTAACCTTTTAACTCTGGTAGAAAGTGTTAACATGGCATTATATCCTAAATAAGACATTAAGAAAAGTAGTATATAAAGAGATTAGGGTCTTTTTTGGAGTTGAAAGAGGACAAATCAGAGAGCAGGCTTATTTAAACCAATGGTACTACTTTCAGAATAATATATATATAATTAATGAGCTATGGCATCTGTTCCATTGCTGAGAAAAATCCATCCAGTGTCTATCTGTGCTGAATTTGGTCCATTATCATTTAAATCTTAATCTTCATAAAACGGTAATTTATTTACTTGTGCGAATTCATTAGAATGGCAGATCAACCTTGTAAGCTTCTGTGTCCTTTCTCAAGGTTAGCGAGAGCTGTTGATTTTTCAACCTAATGGATTCTTGCAAGCAATTAAAACACCCTTTTTATGAAGATCAAGATTTAAGAGAAAATTATTGAAGTAATTACTTTCTGATGAATGCAATCTGTGCTTTTTGATTGTTAGGAATGAATTGATTTGATAAGACTACAGCCCACATGCTACCTAATAGTTAGCATAAAAATCTGCATTATAAATATGTCGATATCATCCCATTTCTTAGACATAATATTTCTTGGCCCGTTAAAATGTATACAGTAAAGAAACATGGGAAAGATCCAGAAAACAGAGTGCTGTGCTCCAGAAAAGATGGTTATTGCCACATTTACTCTGTATTACCTGAAAGAACCTAGTCATATTTCAACTTATGACACATAGTTTCCAAGTACATCATGGATGCAATCCAACTGCAGCACAGTATCTTTCTCTTTAGTCCTTCAGCACTACACAAGTTCATTAAAAACAGGATGAAGGTTTTTATAAGTCCTCTTCTTTTGAAGGGAGTGTGACTTTACAGACCACTCAAATTCATGCTTTTTGTGTCCACTTCCTCAAGTTAATCCATGCCCATATCCTTTTCTGAGGTGAGCTAAGTGCTGGGTTTCTTCCAACATCATTTTGCTTTTCTAGACACATGCCCCCTCTCCCTCAACACCATGAAGTCAGTCCAGTTAATTCATAATTTTGTCAAAACCATAAGCCATTCCATTTCAGTTCCATAACCAAGTGCTGCTATGTCTATTGTCCGAAGGCCTGGTCCCAATACCATGACTTTAGTTTCTTCCTGAAAGACAGGAGGGAAGAAGCCGACCTGATCTCCCTGTGGAGCGAGTTCCGTAGGCAGGGAGCCACAGCCAAGAAGGCCCTGTCTCTTGTTCCTGCCAAACGAATTTGCAAAGCTGGCGGAACCAAGAGCAGGGCCTCCCCGGACGATCTTAAACTGTGGATTTCACCCACAGTTTAAACTGTGGGTGAGACATAGAGGGAGATATGTTCTGACAAGTAAGCTGCGCCGGAGCCGAATTGTGCTCGGAAGTGGACCAGCAGCCAGTGAAGCTGACATAACAGGAGGTGGTATGCTCCCTGTATGTTGCTCCACTTAGCAATCTGGCTGCTGCCCATTGGACTAGTTGAAGTTTCCGAACTGTCTTCAAAGGCAACCCGACATTTTGCATTTTCCACCACATGACATAGATCATTTTGCAAAGTGATTTTTAAAAATGTGTGAAATAGTTCTGCACAGCCCATTTTCATTTCTGACTACCTGTGGACAGAGACCTGCAACCTCTATTGAAAATGTGCTCACAAAACATTTTTCTAATAAGCAAGAATCCTTCCCTCTCAGTTTCTTTCTTTCTCTTTGTTAAAGAACAATAAAATAAACGAACAGCACAAATGCTGGGGTATTTAAAAATAAAAAGGGTCTATCTTAGCAACTTTTCACAACCCTCATGCTCTCTGAATCATTAAACTAAAAAAAAAAATCCCTTCATTATTTTGTCTTAATAATCCAGAAATAGACTAGGAGAACTTAAGAACTAGATTTATTTCCACATTAGGGGAAAAAATGAGGGACACCTAAAGTGCAGGAAGGTGAGCATTACATGAGGAGAAATGAAATGCAAGAATAACAACATTTGAGTAAGGACACTGACATAGATTTAGACAGAAGAGGTCATGCTTAACTAAGCAGCTGAAGTTCTGTAAAGATATTCCTGCCATGCCCAATAAAGAGAATTCAGTGGATGGTAGTATATTTAAGCTTTCAAAAAGTACTTAACAAGAGTTAGGTTTTGCCAAGAGTTAAGCTAAAAATGTCTAAAATACAAGCTGGGAGCCCTTATAAGTGGAAACTTTTAAACTTTGAGAGGGATTGAAAGAATAAGTAATAACTTCCTATGTTCTATTTTTTTATTTAATGTTGTCTTCTACTTACTTGGGATGAAGATAGCCTCAAAAGTGAAAATCTGTTGGTTTAAAATGTAGATAGAACATTGAATCTTTGCAGATAGAACATTGAATTGTGGTCCAGCCTAAGTTAAATATTATTGAAATCTTGTAGAATTTAGTGGAAGATATCTGCAAATAAGGCAAAGTACTGACATTAGGCAGAGTGAGGCACACTCCTTATAGTTACCATTAAAGCAATAGTACATTCAGCTTGTCACTTTTGTATTTTAGTTCCAAGAAGTGGGGAAAGATACTAGCAATAATAAACACTTTTACAATCAATTTACAATCATTTTTACTTGGCGACATCTGAGTTGAATATCCACCAACTTTCATACAAGTTACAAAAACTGACCTGAGTATCTGATGCGAAAAGAATTAAACATCCTTTTGAGGCATCTGAGTTTACTGAAGCAACAGCTTCCCAACATTTGGAATATGAAAACTGTCAGGCTTTGTTGTTTTTCTCCAAACTAACCACTGCTGCAAGCCATCGGCAAAGCCTTTGGCCAATTAAAAAATAACAAAGCCAGCAGACCTGATGGGATCTCTGTTGAAATATTTAAAGAAGGTAGACCTGAGAATAGGAATAGACAGAATAGGAAGGACAAGAGACCTCTTCCAGAAAATTAGAAACATTGGAGGTAAATTTCAAGTGAAAATGGGCAGGAACCTAACAGAAGCTAAAGAGATCAAGGGATGTTGGCGAGACTATACAGAAGATCTGTATAGGAAGGATAATGATATCGAGGATAGTTTTGATGGTGTGGTGAGTGAATTAGAACCAGACATCCTGAGGAGTGAGGTTGAATATTGCTGCACTCCAGAACAGGAAATAGCCCCTCTGACTTTAAGCACACCACACGTTGAATGAAGGAACGATCCTTTTTATTAAAGCTTAGGGAAAAAACCCAGTAGAAATAAATGCTTGTAAAGATACATAAGATTCTAAAAAGCAATAAGGCATTCAAAGGTAGCAAGATAAAACAGTGTCCAAATGTAGCAATCAAAAGCAGGGTCCAAAAAGCATGAAAATACAATCCAAGGCAACGGTTATCCAGACAGGAATCAAACAAGAAGGAAGAACAAACCAGACACTGCTAGTCACCTTGAAAGGCTCGAAAAATCCATGAAGATGAGACCACTTGAACAGGAATTCCAAGAGGCTTGTACTTGGTTTCCAAAAGGTGCCTGATCTGACAAGATTTCCTAAAGGCAAACCTTAAATCCCCAAAACTGGTTTTGTTTTCCTCCAGTCTTTGACCTTAACTGACAAATTATTTTGGATCTATGTAAAGATTGGTCCTCTTGTCAATTCTGGCTAATCTCCAGCCACCGACTCTGCTTATTTGACTCATTAACTTTACTAGGTGTCAGACTGTTTTCAAAACTAGAATCTGGAGAGCTCACAGGCAGAGGGAGTAAACCTTTCTCCTAAGGTCTGACAGACACATTCTCATGAGAATCTGCCCTTTGCCCCAAAACCTCTCTGTCAGTGTCTGCATGAAACTCATTGACCAAACTGTCTCCATCTTGCACCTCAGAGTCAGCCCCAGCATCCCCCACATCAGAAGCAACAGGAGACTGATTTTCCTCCTCATTACCTACTACATCAGACACAGAAACATCAGGAGACTGAAACACAATCACAGGTTCAAACACAGGCTCAGGTTCAATCACAGGCTGAGTCCCAACAAATACGTTGGAGCTCAGCCTGTGATTGTGTTTCAGAATCAGGGTGCTTTGGATGTGTGAAGTGATATCAATGAGTTTCAAGATGGCAATGGTTTGGTCAATGATATTGATGCAGAGAATGACCAGGAGATCCCTGTTCAAAGTGTAGAATGTGCCTGAAGAGGGTAGGGATGATGGTGTGCTCCCTGAATTGCGACCAGAGAGTTCCCATAATTTTGAGATTGAAAAACGCTCAGCACCAGCTGCAGACATTAATGAGCAAATAGAGGGGAGGAGATTAGTCAAAACAGAAAAGCTGAACAGTGGCTTCGGTGTTCTGCCAGGCTTTGAGAGAAAAAGATAAGAGATTCTAAACTAAAGCAAAATCAATTTCTGAGTGCTTGGAAAATAGCTAACAAGGAGATAAAAGTCCCAAGTACAGGATATGTAGTCAGATGAAGCATTGTTTGGGATCCAGTCAAGATCTCATCCTTGTTTCATGGAAGCCTAGCTTGGAAGATTCATGTATAAGTGCCTTTTGTTTCATGGTTTTGATTCTTGGATCCTATGATTTTGTATTCATGCCTTGGATTCATGTTTCCTGGTTTCTTGGATTTTATTAGAGAAGTTTTGACTTTGTTTTCATGGACTCTGCTGGACTATTTTTTCTGGACTACTTTGTTCCTGCTTATCATCTTACCTAATTGGATTTACTTGTTTATTTAAAGTGATTTTTACTTTACTACTTTTTAATTATCTTCAATAAAAGGATTGTTTTTCCTACTCAACAGTGTGGTGTTTAAAGTCAGAGGACGTTTCCTGTTCTGGAGTGCAACAGAATAGGCCTCAAGAAGCACTGCTAATATCTAGGCAGCAGGAGATGACAGGATCCCAGCTGAACTGTTTCAAATCTTGAAAGATGATGCTGTCAAGATGTTGCATGCCATATGCCAGCAAATATGGAAAACACAAGAATGGTCATCAGATTGGGGAAAAATCAACTTATATCCCCATACCAAGAAAGGGAAACGCTAAGGGAAACTTTCATACTGTGGCATAAAACCAAGGAGGAGGATGGGACCTTGGGCTTTGGCTCAGCACTACCCTCCAAGCAGCTGCCTAGCCTATGGCCCATCAGGTTGACTTTTTTGTGGGAAAAGGAGAGCATTTTGCATGCAACACATGAGTGTGTCTCAACATACAGTTTGGAAATCTCCGCTCTAGATAGTAGTACTGCCTCAACATCTTTTCCATCTGTAAAAGAGCACCAAATAGAGGTTTTATTTCACCATTCAGACATCAATCTCTGATGTTTTTTCTCTTGTTTATTTGGAGGTTGTTGATTTCCATAAGAACATGGCTTTTAAAATGTGTGTGATAGAATTAGATACTAAACACATAAACTGAATCTGTGTTTTACCTTCAAATCAATTTCAAAACAAAACAGTCTAAATGCAAAATGTTTAAATAAGGAAAATCTTGTCACATGACAAACACATGTCTTTTTACCATTTGGAAAACCACTTATTCTAAAAAAATATGCTATTCATACTGTTTAATTTGATGAAAGACAGTTTTCTTAATAACATACTCTAGCCCTCGGAGCCAATAAAGTGAGATGGTTTATCCATGCCTAGAGGTATGTGCTTGGCAAATCACAAAATGTGTGTGCAATTAACACAAAACTAATATGCAAGTAACACTGGATCCAACACTCCAGTCACCTCAGCATACTATTACTGTCAAAAGCGATCTTAAATAGACCTATGTCAAATTAACGCCTTGAGATGTGTGATTGCATAGCTGAAAAATGATGAGAATGTATATAATGTGTACTGTTTCCCTGTAATCCTACAGCATCTTATAATGATTACTAGACCCGTGTCATTAGCTGCAAAAATTTTCTGCAATGTAGAAAAATGTTGTACTTACCTTGTAATGCTGGATGGAATCAAAATATCAGTCCTACAGTATCCCCAAGTGGGATACAATGGTAGAGTCAGCCCTGACACTGATCAGAAAGAGAAACAGACAACAGACAATCACTGTGACCAAAGGATATAACAAGTCCCAGGACCACTTTCAGCCCATCCTTCTTAAAGCAATGGTTACGATAGATAAAGTTTATTTCAAGCATCAATATTTTTAAAAATGTCATGCATATTTGATCATTCTTACTTGAGGTCTATATAACCAGTACAGAATGTAGCTGGTTTGTTCTTTGAGAAGATGTTGTCAGGGGCTGGCTCCTTATGTAATAATAATTTTTGGTTGGTGGCCCAAATCACGGAATATTACAGTTACAGAAAGCAGTAAAGAGCTCAGCAAATAATACAGACCATGTCAACTGTTGTCAAGGTGGAGCCGATCAGGTGTATTAAACAGATTTTCATACAGGCAAATCATCCTCAAAATCTGGCCTCCCAGCTATTTGGGCCTCCAACTTCAGAAGCCTTCTCCAGCTTATTCAATGGTCAGGCATTCTGGGAGTTGGAGGCCCAAAGAAGCTGGAGAGATGCAGCTTGAGGATGCCTGTTGAACACCAACAGTAGGTGCTTCAATTCTGTCATAACATTCAAAACATTCTTGATTCTTGCAGTATGATTCCTTGGGCTTTAATATGATTCAGAAACCCCCACCTTTTACTCCATAGTTTTACCAAAATCCTGATGTTTTGGTATGTGGCTGGCCTTTCAGACTGTGGAGTTGGCAGGGGGTCTTAGTGGTGGACAGAGGTGATCGTTTCCATCAGAAAATGCTCTTTCCCTCTTCCCTTTTTTAAAAAAGGAGCATGTGTGAGGATAGTTGCATTTCTGCATTAGCCCATATCTACTTAACAGAAAACACTTATATTTGTATGCAGAATGGGGGAAAGTGGGTGAGTGACTACAGCCATTAGTTCAAAAATAATTCAAAGGATTTAAAATGTAGATCATCCTCTAACAATGAGGTGAGTTTATCAATGGAAATGTGAAGTCTCCTATGGTGATTTCACTACCATTCTTGTGATGTGTGTGACATTAATAAGATCATTGAAGGGTCAATGCATTTCAGGAAAATATGGTACCAAACCTTTTTTTGTAAGTGTAGACAAGCCCAGGGTGTGGTGACTGTCTCAGGCCACAGATATCAAGTGTCATGGAAGAGCAACAAATATTGCATTATTTCAATTTAATTTCAGTTTCAGTGATAGGAAGAACTCTTTTTACCTTAAGTGCCTAAATCATTTGGTTACATTTTTTTTATCTTGGCACATGTGTGTGTAAGGGAGGGGGTAATTACTGTTCTTTCTTAGATAACCCAGATAGCATAACAACACAATTTAAAATGCATACACATACATATAGACAGTTTCCATAGTTTGATGTTTTTCTTCTTACATTTTCTTTCACTATAGTGATAATTTGTAAAATCAATACTTTAAAAAATATTCCATATACACACGGGGAGAAAAAGAGATATATATGTCAGATCTCCGATTTATTATAGTATTTGCAAGATACTTTTCTGCTATTATATCAAACTGTGCCCGATACTGCTTTTTGACAGCAGGTGGTGCTAACAGTTTCTGGATTTGGTAAACTGAACAATACAGAATATTCATGCCAAAAGACTGTGTTGTTCATATTATGCGGTTTCCATCAGGGTAGTCCAGAATATTTACTATGATACTCAGTTGAAAATAATGGAATACTGTGGAACATCTTTCCTGCCATGGATGCCTACTGGCAATGTAAGTTTAGAGTAGAATTGGAATTGGCTAAACTGATAATGATGACTGAAAAGCATTGATATAGTGTAATTTTAGAATTCACAAAAATACATTTGAGTTTCCAACTAATCTAAGTAACAATTCTGGATGCTACTGAAAATCAGTATATTATAAGTGTTATAAATATAAAAATAGAATGAAAATTAAGAATGACCAAGTCCAAAATATTTAGGGATATAAGCATTTTAAAAATATTTTAATGATTTATTAAAATGAATTGATTTAATAATCAATTCATTAAAAATAATTTCTGTTCTGTTTCTTTCTCTGTCTCAAGAAAGAATATACTGGCATGTCTTGCATGAATGTAGTACGAAGATATTTGTTAAATATTTGTACATCCTGAAGGATATGAAACAACCTCAGAAACAATAATGATGCTTTATTTAGCTATAGTTAAGTTGTCATAACAACACCAATCTTCATTATCCTCTCTCATCATCATCATCATTTGGTCCAACAAAGCAGCTCTGATGACAATACTCAACAGATGTCTGAAATGTACAAAGACACAAAAGTTTAACAAAATAGCTAGCTGTGTGTGCTTTCTATACAGCTATACTGTTCAAAAGATTTCAGGATGCAGAAAGAGCCCAGCTGAGTGGCACTTGATCATGCTTTCACATTCCACAGACTTTTGTTTGGAATCCTCTTCCAATTCTGAACATCACAATAATGATCATTTATATGGTGCCCCAGTAATAGATGATGAGTTTTGGGCCTTCTCTCATCTTTTCAGATATGTGTGTGAAGTCACCCAAAATACAGAAAGAAAACAAAGGGATTTTGAAAATAAACTGCCCTTTTATTAAGTCTGATTATTAGACTTAAAATGAAAGCAATTGTAACCGTAGCCAGTTGTCATCAGAAACTGGAAAGCTGCCACTACCAATTGATTCTTTTGTGGCAAAGAAAAAGACATTATATGTGACATGAAAGTGTTTTGAAAGCAAGTACTCTGCCTTGAAAATAAAAGATGTGAATGTGTGTTAAAACTATTTTTATAGTGTGACCCCCATATCAGTGAAGGATACATTTCCAAATCTCCTGGATGCCTAAAACTGTGGATAATAGTGGAAGTTATATTTTGACTATATTTGGGGCAGAAGCATACCATAGAACCACACCGGAGGACTTAGAACCGGCATTGTAGATATCCACCCCTGCTGAAACAAGGTAAAGAATTTTGAAAGGATAGTGCCACAAAGTTCCCCAAGGACATGACTGTCAGCAGGGGTTAACTGACCCTCTGGTATCAGTTATTGATTACCTGTGCTGCTAAATGTCACTTTCCATTCCCCCCACCTGATGCACTGATGCACATCTTTCCTGGAAATGCAGAAAACAAAACATGCAAAGCAGTTTGAGGCCATGTTTAATGTAATCACCTTTCTGGCCTCAAACTGATTCAATGGCATGTCAATCTGATCACAAGAACAGTGAAACCGATTCCTCCAAAAGTGGTTCTAAAAACACTATCAGAAAAGCTGGCAAATATTTCAATTTGAGGAACTTTCTCTTTTGGAGGTTTTTCTTTTCTTTTCTTTTCTTTTACATTTCAGGAGTGACTTGAGAAACTGCAAGTCGCTTCTGGTGTGAGAGAATTGGCCATCTGTAGGGACGTTGCCCAGGGGATGCCCGAATGTTTACAATCCTGTGGGAGGCTTCTCTCATGTCGCCACATGGGAAGCTGGAGCTGACAAATGGGAGCTCACCCCATCTCACGAATTAGAATTGCCAACCTTCAGGATAGCTGTTCAGCTGGCACAAGGGTTTAACCCATTGCACCACAGTGGCTCCTTTTGGAGTGTGAGTAGGTGAAACCATGGAAATACAATCCAAGGCCAAGGGGGATCATCTTATACTAGGTTTAACTGTGAATATACACTTGGATTTCCACAGCAAATTGCTCTTTAGGGGCAAGTATTCATTCGATAGCTTCTAGCAGTGGAGGTCAGAGATTGTTATGTATAGTTCTGTGCATCAAGATGACTGCCCATGGTAGGGTTGGAACTAGAGACTAATTATGCCTGGACACATTTCATGCACCTTCTTTAGATCTTCAGCTTGCATCCCACTCTCCTGTCTCCAGTACAGTGTGACCTTTGGCTCGTAGCTTTGGGGCCTGGTAGGACTTTTCTAACCTTTATTTGTTTTTTAGAACCACATATTGTACCTAAGAGACATTTGGGATATGCATTAAAAAGTTTGTTCATACTGATGTTTAAGCATAATGACATGTCAGAATATAACATTCATTCATTCATTCATTCATTCATTCACTCATTCATTGAATAGCTCACTTATCTCCTATGTGGGACAATTAACATTTTAAAATGTTAAAACAAAATATAGCTGCAACAATCTGTAAAATAAATAGTTTAAACATATCAAACCTTTTTTTACTTAGGCGATCCCTTTCAGCTTGAGGATGATGGTCTTCCAGATATAATATCTTGGCGGTGGGTTCGTAGGTGATTGATCTGCATGTTCTCCTGCAGGGAAGACATCAGTTTCCAGACGGAAGGCAGTCCTGGTCAGGGATGGCTTGACATGCCTTCCTCTTGGCATGTTTCTCCCTTTCGCCCTCCCTTTGTGCCTCCATTCATGACCTCCAGTTAGAGCACTCAAGAGCCAGGCCTTCCCAGTTTTCGGTGACTATGCCACAGTTTTTTAGGTTGGCTTTAAGCCCATCTTTAAATCTCTTTTCCTGTCCACCAACATTCTGTTTTCCATTCTTGAGTTCGGAGTAGAGTAACTGCTTTAAGAGACAGTCATCGGGCATTCATACAACGTGGCCAGTTCAGCAAAGTTGATGGCAGAGGAGCATTGCTTCATTTTTTAAAAAAATATTTATAAATTTATCAAACAAAATGTATAAGCATACATTCTTCCCTCTTTTTACAACACCTTAGATAGAAGGGTATGTCATATTATATACAATCTAACAGTAAAAAAAATCAAAAACATCTTTAAGCATATTTCTTATCATTTTTTAAACTTTCCATTACAACTTATAGTACGTATACCTCTACCACACACCTTTTATCTACTTATTCATGCTTTATTTCTTTATAATTAGTATTATACCATTTTCCCCCTCTTCCCCTTAGTTATTTCACAATTCCAAAATGTCATTGTTTCTGTTGCTGTCTTATACGCCCTTCCCTCATTAAAATATACTCAATGATTTCCCCCCCCCCCATATTTTCCAAAAATCTGTTTGTTTCCATATTCCCCTTTTAATTTTAATATTGCAAGTTACCTTATCATTAATAGCTATATTCCAAATTTCCCAATACCATTCTTCTAATTGAATTTCTCTTTTTTTCTTTCCAGTTTTTTTCTATTAGCAATTTAGCTGCTGTTATCAAGTAGAAACCAATTCTTTCACCTCTTGTGAGGGAATTGTATTGTCATGTATAAGTAATAATGCTAATTTTGGTGTAATCTCGATCTCTATTTTTATTATTGCTCTTATTTCTTTGAATATGCTTTCCCAAAAAAGAGGGATCGAAAAGGCACAGAGGAGCATTGCTTCAATGCTGGTGGCCTTTGCCTCTTCCAGCACACTGACATTTGTCCACCTGTCTTCCCAAAAGATTTGCAGGATTTTTCAGAGGCAGCACTGATGGAATCGTTCCAGGAGTTGTGTATGACATCTGTAGACAGTTCACGTTTCGCAGGTGTATAGCAGGGTTGGGAGGATAATGGCTTTATAAACAAGCACCTTGGTCTCCCTACGGATGTCCTGATCCTAAAACACTCTCTGCTTCATTCAGAAGAATGCTGCACTCGCAGAGTTCAGGCGGTGCTGTATTTCAGTTTCAGTATTGACTTTTGTGGAGAGGTGGCTGCCAAGGTAGCAGAAATGGTCAACATTTTCTAATGTTACATCGTTAAGCTGTATTTCTGGTATTGGAGAGGGATTGGCTGGTGACTGCTGGAAGAGCACTTTCATTTTCTCGGTGTTCAGTAAGAGGCTGAACTTCTTGTATGCTTCTGCAAAGATATTTAGAGTGGCTTGCAGGTCTTTTTCTGAGTGTGCACAGCTGACATTGTCATCAGCATATTGGAGTTGTGGCCTTGGTTTTGGCCTTCAGTCTGTTGAGGTTAAATAGTAGGCTTGGTTGATCAAAAAAAAGGTTCAAAACTCGTTTCGGATGTAGGGGGCACTGGCGATTTGATTTTGAAATGATTTCTGAAATTTTCTTGAAAAAAAGATCTGAAATATCATAAATCCGAATTGCTTCGTTAATGGAAGGTGCCTCTCCCTCCCGTTTTTCCAGCTGATTTTAACATTTTTGTCCCTGACGGGGATTTGAACCTGGAAAGTTCTGTTTGCAAGGCAGGAGCACTGCCAGTAGGCTATTTCCCAGCCATTGAGTAGCACGAGTTGGGCATTACAGCCGACTTGACTTTTTTTGGAATTTTTCCCCATTTTGGGTGCCGTTTCCTTATGGGCTCGGCATTTTACAAATTCTACAGTTCATTTTTGGTGTGATAATTTGGCAACTGTTCATGTATTAACACTTTAACCTCCAAATCTTCACGGGTGATGGGTGTGCTGTATTTGTTTACACTGCATTGCTTAAAATTTAACATCTTGTTCCGTAAATTTCACATATCTGGCATAGATAATTTATTAGCCGATGCGCTGTCTCGCATGCAGATGGAGCGTTTTTGGCAGCTAGCTCCCGACACAGACCCTTACCCAGAACCCATACCAGACCATCTTTGGCAGGTTGGAGTGATGAAGTGACGTTGGGTATGACATTAGCTTTGGCTCCTAGTTCCAGGAGGTGCTATATCACAACTGTCCAGGAATTCATTGATTTCAGGCAGCATTACACTTTGCCTAATCTCATGCCAGTATCATATGACCAAATTGCACAGTTTTGTGTATACTGTAACAGGAGGGGCTTGGCACCCTATGAAATTAGATCCAAGCTTGCAGCCTTGGCATACTGGTTCAAAACATAAGGCCTTTCTGATTTTTGTTTGCATAAGCTTTTGGCAGGATGGACGCGACAGCATGGTCGCCAAAGTGAGCCCTTAACCCCTGAGATTTTCAAAGGCCTCAGGCAATTTTGGGCCAAAAATTGCAGCACTGAATATGAGCAATTTTTATTTCAGGTGGCTGCTTTGATGGCCTTTTGCTGCATTAAGAATAAATGAATTGGTAGTGGCATCCAAAAGTGATACCTCATCACGGGCACTCCTTATATCAGATGTCAGTCTAACTCAGAACTCTCTCCAAATTCTAATTCGGTCATCTAAAACTGATCAAAGTGCCAAGGGGCATACCATCAGGCTATCAAAAGGCAGCGATCCTGATCTTTGTCCAGTCAATGCTATTTCTCAGTACCCATTAATTAGTGGTGCAATGCCTGGTTACCTTTTTTTGTCATCGCTATGGAACCCCTTTGACGCAATATCAGTTTTGGACTGTGACGGCCAAGGCCCTTCAGCTCTTGGATTTGGGTCATAGGAAGTTTACCATACATTCATTTAGAATTAGGACAGCGTCATCTGCAGCTCAAATGGGTATGGGACTGAAATGATTAAATCCCCGGGCAGGTGGAAGTCTCATGCTTTATGTTCGTTCAACATTGTTATGAGAAATGTGTTTATCATTTCAGATGCTGTGGTGCTGGTGCATAGACAGAGGGTCCTCATTTGTGGACATGGTTATGTACATTGGGTGGAGTGGCACGCCCGGAAGACTTCCTATGGCCAGCATTTGGGCCTCGCTTCTATTGCTGTGGTTGAGTGGCTGTGTTGGAATCGTTTATTCCCATTGTTGTTTAATCCCAGGAATGTGCTGCCTCCTGATGTGTTGGTCATCCACCGCTGTGGGAATGACCTAGGCTTGCTGAAAGGCAAGATGTTGTTTTGCAAGCTCGACACGACCTTGCAAGGATTTGGCAGGCATGGCCCAATGTTCACATCATCCGGTCGGCGATTATTCCATGCCTCAAGTGGCTGGGAGGCAGTGATGTCACAAAATTGGAGATGGCCAGGAAGCGGGTGAACAGGGCCACGTGCACCACACTTACATGGAGTAGGTGCTCCTACTTCCATCATAATGACATAACGCACAACAAAAGCCATTTTTACCATCCAGATGGCATCCATCTGACAAATGTCACAAATACCCAATTTTTAACTGATTTACAAGCAGGTATTAAGTTGGTTTTGGAGGGCTTGGTGGGGGGTGAGGGAAAAATAGACATCTGCTCCCAATCAGTGGTGTAAATAGCTAGGGAAACACACCCCTTTGGGGTGTGGGCCTTTATCCAATACAATCACCTTGATGTTTAGTTAAGGGGTGAGGTGAAATTAAATGGCCTGGAAACGGGAGAAGTCTGGTCTCGACAATCTTGGGGGAGGCTTCTCCATACGTTTCCCTTTGAGGTTTCCCAGGTTTAGGTTGCCAGGGGACCCAGATGTTTTGCCCTTACATGCCAAGGGGTAGGCCGGGCAGGGACGCTACCTCGGCTTTGCCATCAAGTCCAAAACATTTATAGTTTAGTGATAGGAAAAGTTAAATAGGTAACATTTAATAAATGTTGCCCAAATTTTAATCCAATTTATATGTGTCTTACCTCTTCATTTCGGGAGTGGGCAGGCAATGACTTATTATTATTTATAATTCCATCATTCTGGATTTTGAAGCGCATGTAGCTGAGACCCCTTTATCTTCTCTCAAGCTCCAAAGAACTTTTTTTGAATTTCAAAGGGTTTTACAAATTGACACCCCTTTTCCTGCCTTAGCTTAATGCAATGGAATCCTAGGTGATATAGTTTCATAGGATCCTTATCCTTCTCTCTGCCAAATAATGCCAGTGCCTTCCCAAAGGAAGAGCTTGTGAAACTACAGAAGCCAGGATTCCATAGCATCAAGCCATGGCAATTCAAGTGTTGTCAAACCGAATCCTGAGAATTGTAATATGGTGAGGCACTAGCACACTTCAGCCGAAAAAGCAAAAGAAAATGTGAAACTCCAACTCCTAGGATTTCGTTGCATTGAGCCATGTTGATTAAAGTGATCTCAAGAGAGAGAAAGAGTCAGTTTTGTCTTTGCAGCTTGAAAGGAAAGGTTTAATTGTTGGTTTTCTGGGCAGAAACTGACCAGCCATTTCAGGGATGGAGAGTAGGAGAAGTCAAGCTGCAAGTAGGTCTGTCCCATCACAGATAAGAAAAATGCGCTTCAGAGGCACAGGAAAGATGATAAAGATGGAAGTTTCCCTTTTTTAAAAAAAAAAAATACTGATCACCTATGCTCTGCCTACAAGTCTCTCATGAAAGGAAGAAATATTATACAATGGGATCCACTTTCACCCGTTGGTGAAGAGGCTGTAACTCTGGTTAAAAGGGTGTGTGATGATGTCTGAAGTCACATAGTATTGCTACCTCTAGTGGCAACCATGCGTGCTTCACAAGTTTACCTCCTGTTGTGATATTCCCCTTCCCTGTCTTTTGCCTCATTTTTAGTACCCCTGCCAGGAAGAGCAGGCATACTACATATTCCAAAAGAGATTAACTCACCTTTTGTAAGCAGATCATTTTAGAGGAACTGAACAGGAAATACACATCCACTAACTCCAGGCTAGAACCTACCTATAAGCCCTTTAACAAAAGGGATTTTGATTACAGCTACAGAGTTATACATTTAGCAGCCTTTCAAAATCACTTATAAAACTCACACAGCCCACTTCATAATTCTTTGGGATCTCCACATACATGTTTATTAATAAAGTTAACTGGATGCACTGAAGTGAGAAACTGCGCTCATACTGTCCAGTGCTTACCTCTTGGAAAACTAAAATTAGGTGATGTGCTTAGGTGTATATTTGAGGGGTTTTCCCAACTTTTCATATACTGTGAGTTGAGGCCATCAAGAAAGGACAATGCCAGCATGTCAACGTAATACCGTCATGTAATGTCATTTTCCAACTTCCCAAGGGGGTCCAAAGATGAGTTGCTGCCAGACATCTACACACAGAATAACTTTGTATACTTTTCAGTAAACTTTTTAATATTTACATAATATCCCATTGTGATCTCTGAAGCTTACCTTTTGTGTAAACTGGACTGGGCAATTAATCTCATCACAGACTGCTTTGCATCTTGTCCCATCACATTCCACCAGTCCACTCCTTTTCCAGGGCAAACCTTTCAAATGACTAAAACATCAGGTCCATGGATGACAGAAGCCCCAATCACTTGTGACATCAGGAGGAATCCCCAGCCAACAAATGCCCGGATCCAAGCCAGGCTGTCTTTTCAGTCAATTAGGAGGGTGCGGGTATTTTGAATGGCTCCCAGAGTGAATATAATATCCTATATTTTGCTGCATGCTTTATGTTGGATCTTTTGAGAGTGCAGACACTATATTTAACATCCTTTTGGACTTGAAAGAAATAAACCTCTGTTCCTGTTGCCTTCAAACCTGGTTCATGTCTCGAATCAGGATCATTGGCATTAGTGGAATGCACTAGGCTTGAATCCGCTTTTTGTTATTAGTTGAAATCACTCATCACTGTCTCTATCTTTCATTAAAAAAAACCTGTAAGTTTATCGGAGCATTTGCAAATGTATCTTATGAGCAGAGCAAGATGCATTTATTAATAGAATGTATATTTTCAAATATATTTTCATTCTTTTTTTGAAGGGATGGGTCTTTTATGAAAACAGTGCTAGACTGCCAACCACAATTATGTTTATTTTCTCACTTTCAGTTCCAGCTGCACCTGTCTCATCTTTAAAGTTTACCCAAAACATATGAATATGTGCAAATGGAAGGGTAAAGGGGGTCAGCAATACACTGAAAATAAGGGGGGGGATGCTTACTTCAGTTGTGTGACTTGGACCATTAAAAAATAGCACAGGCAAACAAATGAACAAAAAATTAATTTTTTGCCAAAGCAATTCTGAAATAGTACTTGCAGCCATGTGTATTTATAATTAAGAAGTTTTGAAACGAAGCTCGTGCGTAAATTGTGAATTATTGACCCAGGAATTATTATCTGTTCACAGACATTAAGTCTGGTCAGGTTAAGAAGATTTTTAGAGAACACAGCGACTTCCCCTGCCCCTACAAACTCCATTTTTCCTCACCTGTAAACTAACACAGAGTTCATATTAGGCCATTATAATCTCACAGTTAAGTTTTGTATGCCCTTTATGTAGACAGGGAGTCATATTACGAGCTTGGACAGTGTCCGAAAAATAATAAATTTTGCCCTGGGCATTTCATCCAGCCAAGGGTTATGAAGGATTTTGCAAACATCTCTCTCCCTCTCTCTTTGTACATATAGGTTGTAATTCTATATCTATTCAGACAAGTGGTTAAGAAGTAATTATATGGGGAACAAGGTCAGCTAAATTTTGTAACTCCTGAATATAGTTTAGGAGCAATCCTCCATGATACATTTGGTGTGCTGCAAGTTCAAAAGGAACAGCTATATTTCAGTCCTTCAAGGCACTATTTATTTAAGACTTTACAAGTAGAACTGTTGACAATATTCAAACATACAGCTAAGCAAGCAAAACTATCATATGCGTAGCTTGCGGAAAGATAGACACAGAGTAAGACATAAATACACTCAGCTTGGTAGTTAAAATGTTATACTTTCAAAGATGCCCAGGGTTATAAAATTGTATTTGGATTGTGCATGAAAAGGAGGTGGAACAAGCCTATTCTATTTCTCTTCTTTATTTTTTCTCCCCATCCTCTGTAGAGGTCGCTGTTTTAATTCTAAATTTGTCAAAAGGGGCTGTCAGGGCCCCATTTCCTGCTATATCTATAAATGACTCTTCATAGAGCCAGAAATGTACAATTACTTCTTACCAGCAGGCTCATTTAGGCATCGATATAAAGATATCTCTAGAATATATAATCAAATAATAGTATCAAATGTAGCTGTTACAGTTTTCGTATTGGCAATAAAGCAGAATCATGCCAAATACTTATAAGAGTTTCCTAACAGTCTGTTTTTGTTTGGAAATTTAGAAATAGATGAAAAACAAATCTGAGCATTCTGGGAAAGATCTTTCTGTGTTTTTGTGTGAGGGTGCAAACACACACACATACACACACATACATGATAATATTAGGAAGCTGTAGAGGCATTATAAAAGAGCAGATTTTAGTATTTTTTTTTTCGATTCTGTTTGATTCCCTGCAAATCACAGGTTACCCAAGAATGCAAAGAATTAATCATCATTAACATAGCCGGCTTAGTTTTCATTATGCTATTTGTCTATGCCACTATAAAACGAGCAATCTTATGCTCACATCTAAAGAACTATGTAAGCAACAAAAAAGAAAAACAGAATTATGAATGATTCAAATGCCTCATTCTTCAATATACCTATAAAATGAAATTTGAACTTCAAATATATTGTGTCCAAATTATTATTATTATTATTTGAAAAAAACATAATATTAAGAACTAGTTCTGAGCTTCAAGAAGCCCCCTTCCACACAGCTGAATAAAAACTGACATTATCTGCTTTGAACTGGAATATATGGCAGTCTGGGCTTGGATAACCCAATACAAAGCAGATATTGTGGGATTTTCTGCCTTGATATTCTGGGATATAGGGCTGTGTGGAAGGGCCCGAAGTAAAGACTCTTGGACAAGGTTTATATAATGCTGAAATTATTGGACAGGTAAAAATGTAGTCAAGAGTGCACATGATAAACACCAAAAAGTTACCTGGATTTCATAATTGTGTTTGTATTTGGAAACTTCACAAAGATTTTTCAGAACAGTACAATTGGTTCTCTTTATCCATGATTTTAACTATTAACAGCTTTACAACATTTTTTAAAAAATTCAAAAAGCAAATATGACTTTTGCAATTTTATATAAGGAATAACATTTTACTATATTGTTGATTACGTGTATAATGGGACTTGAGCATTTCTGGCATGTGACTTGGGGGAAGAAGGGATTCTGAAACCAAACCTGAGCTGATACCAAGAGTGCACTTTAGCTGCACAGTTTAGCACAAAAGATGAGGAGTTGATATTACTTGGTCTATTCTCCCTGAAATTAAGTGCTGTGGACCAGGTCTTCCCACCTTCGTATGATTTGCAAGAAATATTGACATCAAACGGTGCTCTCTTCAGTCAAAAGATGAGTTTACAAGTAAGACTTATTCCTATTCAATTCTGTTGGAGACTTCATTTAAACATGCTCATTAATGGTTTGGCAAATGGTGTGGCAAAGTTTCAAAATTTACTGGGAACACTAAATTATTTAAGACAGTTAAGTGAGAAGCAGCTTCTAAGAGATAAAAGAAAGGCCTCATAACATCAAGAATGTAAGCAGTAAAATGACAGATCAAATTCAATGTTGAGAAAGACAAAATGGTGAGCATTAGCAAAAGAATAACAATGCTCAGATGATTTTTAATCCAAACTTGCTAATTACAGTTTTTAATCAATTGAAAAAATGGTGGAATAGAGAAAATCTTTTCTTTTTCTATGTTTTCTGTGTAAGCTTAATGTTTGCACTTGGCGTTTTGATGAATCAAACACAATCTTTCTGGGTGGGGGGGGGACGGGGGACGACAACACATGCCTGTCTGGAAATGCATTTTTCACACACAGACACACACCACTTTGTATTTCTACATAATTTCCCTAAATATTTCAACATATTTCTACTCTGAACACTAGAACATGACACAGCGAATTCAAACTACTGCAAAAAGAAAACAAAACAAAAGGAAAGATCCCATCTAAACATTAGATTTCCCTGACCAACAGATGAACTTGCTGCCTCATAGTGCCATGGTGTATCCTTATTTGAAGTTTTTAAATAAGCCTGGAAGTGCTTTGATTGTGTAGTTCTGCAAGGTAAGGGATTTGATTAGATATGTCTTGTAAGTCTTGTCCAGCTCTATGATACTAGGATGCATTACTGTGCAGAAATCTTTGGAAACCATTCATCCATATTATTGTTGTTGTTGTTATTGTTGTTGGTAATGATGTTGCTTTTATATTTATTTATACCCTGATTTATCTTCCCAAAGGGGACTCAAAGCGGCCTGACATCATAGCATTAGTGTACAATTTAAAATATACAAAAATGCAAACATTAAAACAGAATTAAAAACAAACAGTTAAAATCACAGCACCTCCTGACTAGATCTTAAACACCTTCATATTTAAAAGCCTACCTGAATAAAAAGGTTTTAGTAAGCTGCTGGAAGGACAGCAGGGAGGGGGCCATTTTGACTTCCCTGGACACGGAATTCCAGAGTTGTGGATCAGCCACCGAAAAGGCCTGTTCTCACAATCCCACCAACCAAGCTTGAGATGGAGGTGGGACCAATAGAAGGGCGTCTGGCCACCACAGATACTGGGCCTCCAGGTTCAGCACTGAGTCCAGGAGGACCCCCAAACTTAAGACTTGTGATTTCAGGGTGAGTGTAATCCCATCCAGCACAGGCTGGTTATAAGAACAAATCAATTTAATATTAACATCTTTACAGAAGTGTGTACTATTTCACTAAGGATAGTCTTAGCTTTATAAGGTGTATTCTGCTTCAGTGGTTATCC
This sequence comes from Anolis sagrei, assembly GCF_037176765.1. Lineage (NCBI taxonomy): Eukaryota > Metazoa > Chordata > Lepidosauria > Squamata > Anolidae > Anolis > Anolis sagrei. The sequence goes on from NC_090023.1 coordinate 131,907,453, forward strand.
ATTCTAAGATGAGTCGAATAACAAAGGACAAATAGAAAGATGAATAAAAGTCCTGATGATATTGCTCATTGTGAGCTCCTTCACATCTTACTGTAAAAGTACAAAAGCCTGTTGGTTCATGGTGGTTTTTATCTGATTCCTAATTGTTCCTAAGGCTGTTTATGCATATAGCTATCTATTCTATACATTAGCATATGGTATTTTTGTTCAAATATGTGTTCACAGAGTCATAGAATTGGAAGACACCACAAAGCCCTCCTTTCAATTTCCTGACCACAGTGACATTGATGGTGCAGTGACCTGTGATCTAATGGACCAGTGATTCTCAATACTTTCTCCTTGGACTATAGGAACTAAAAATGACACTGGCCATCACACATTTTTGTGCCTCAAATGTTAACCCTGTTCTGTGCATATTTGACTTGCTGATTCCAGAAATGGCACTGGTTTTCTCCTAACAGTTCTAATTTTTGAGATACAGAACAAATTCAATCTACAAGTTGCCATCAGCTTGCCCACAGGAAATGATGATAAATATATTTAAGGAACTAGAGCTGATGCTGTGTTTATCCCATGCAAAATTTCAGCACCACAAATAACCCCAGGAACAGGCTTAAAATCAAGACCCAAAGATTTTTTTTCTTGTGCTGTGCTATCTAAGCAGCTACTCAAACCAAATTTCAAAGCTATGTGGTTGTACTGACTCACCCCATACTTTGTCTATGCAGCTCTAGACAGAGGACAACTCCACATCGATAAAGCTAGTAAGTAAGCAATAAACAGTAGAAAATAATTCAGCTTCAGGTCCTCATTCTAAAGTTTAAGCATGCTTCATGGATACAGCTCTGAACATGTCTGCACAGAACCAATGTCTATATTTTATATAGTTCTGAAAATAAACTTCATTCATTCACCATTTGAACTCAGTGACATTAATTTCCCTGTAAATGTGTAAGGATGCAGAAGTGTTGGCAGAATCAACATTAATACTAATTTCCTTTTATTCAACGAAATACCCATTTCAGTGTTCATTTCATTTCAGTGTTAGTTTGTTCAGTTCCTAATTGGAAAAAAGAAACACAAGAGAGAACATATTTTTTGCTTTTCCTGAACATGAAAAAAAATTCTTTAGAGCCCATTTGAAGATTCTATATGCATATATGTCTTTTAAATAATTTAAGTAAATAGGTTTAGGAACCACTATTAGTATACAGGTATTCATTTTAAACCAAAGAAAATAGGTCAAAAGAAAAAGTTTCTCTATACTGTTTGCTTTTAAGTCTTTTTTTTACAAGATAAAATAGTTCCTTTTTAATGCCTCTTTTAAAATGATCATGTGACCTCTGCTGAAATATGAGCTGGAGCAGTTAACAGTTCTAATGAAACTCTTGGAAAATATATATGCACAGGAGCTTCCACAGCTTTTACTGCCTTCATGGCTTGCAGTCCAGTTTTAGTGTCAGTTTCAGTCAGATCAGTTTTGGGACAAATCTATAAATTCTTCAAAGTATTTGCCATTTGCTATTACATTCTCCTTCACTTTGATATTAGTTTCCCTTCTGTTTCAGACTGAGAGGCAGAAGTGACCTTCCCTGGCACTATTCTGTTTTTGACAATACAAAGTCATAAAATGGGGAAAGACAGGAATAGGTCAGTAGCAATGCAAACCAATAAATCTTGTATCCTGCAATAGCAATACCCAAAGCCTCTTTTATTTATTTAATTATTTTATTTACTATATTTATACCCCACCCTTCTCACCCCGAAGGGGACTCAGAGTGGCTTACAAGTAAACAACAATTCAATGCCGCATAAACAGACATACAGTACAAATAAAATGTATATGCATTAAAATCTAAAACATCAAAACATTAAAACTAATAATTAAAATAACACAATCCAGATGATTTAAATGATGCCACCTTTTCGATGTTACCTTTCCAGATGATTTAGATAATGTTATCTTTTGGAAGGTAGCATCATCTAAATCCAGGATAGAAATCTGCATCTGAAGATTATTAAGATGAAGGGGCCTTTCAATTGCTGACCAGCTATGTAACAATGAGAGCAGACAAGGAATTGGATTGACTAAGGATCACTTTAGCCATCTGAGAACATATTAAAACTATGCTGAATCTGTAAAGGAGCAAGAAAGGGAAGCAACCTAGTATGGGTTCATCTGAGGCAAGTGTCACTTCCTGACGTCCACCTCATGCCTTCCCCTAGGTGAATCAAGTTTTCTCATCTACTGGAATGTGATCCAAGAGACTACATTCCCAAGTTATAGGACCTAAGAACTCATAAGCCAGCCCCAAGGGTAGTTTCCTTCCTAAATACTCTCACCACCTCCAGGTCCATAGATTTAGAGAGGCAATTCCAGAGGCCTCTTCATTAAAAGTGTGCCAAGGAGCTCACTGTAATTCTTAATTTTCTTTTCCTACTACCTGCCTTCATAAGGGACATTTGCTTAGTCTCTTTCTTATAACAGGTTGGTCTTCACTCCCTGTTGCAAGTGTTCCAAGATACAACATATTTACCTTTCTCCAATAAAGGGATATTGTCAACTCTGTAGAGCACGAGGAACTAAAAAAAAAACATACTGAAAAGTGGATCAGCATGGCTCCAAATCCTTATTCATTTTTCATTTTTAATCTACCTAGTTACTAGGGGAGTACAGTTCACCTAAACCTGATGCCTTTTTTGGTGTCTGTATTTCAGTGCCAATCTGTTTTTAGGGAGCCTACCAAATTCAGTTGGGCAAAATTCCATTTTTCGATCTGGCAGCTGAAATATCTGTTTTTGCTCCTGGAAGATCTGGCCCATCGGTGGCAATGGTGGAACTTCTTAGGCTCCCCTTTTTGTCATGTTAAGAGCTACCAGTGGTGCAATGGGTTAAACTCTTGTGCCAGCAGGACTGCTGACCAAAAGATTGGCAGTTTGAATCCAGGGAGCGGGTGACCTCCCGTCTGTCAGCTCAAGCTCCTCATGTAGGGACATGAGATAAGCCTTCCACAGGATGGTAAAACATCTGGGCATCCCCTGGGCCACGTCCTTGCAGACTGTCAATTCTCTCACACCAGAAGCAACTTGCAGTTTCTCAAGTCTCTCCTGACATGAAAAAAAGGGTATCTGGCATCATTTCTCCTTAGATCCTTCAATAACATCTGGATTTAAGGCATCAGGCTTTCTTGGATGTTTTCCCCTTAGATCCTTCAATAAGACCTGGGTTTAAGGCATCAGACTTAAGAAACCACCTTTTCCTTTTTCCTCAAGAGCCTTTTAATGAAACTGACTTAAAGTACCCTTTTTAAACACTTATTTCAGTGGGAACCACACCAACTGAAGGATCAATAGCCATTCTTTTAAAAAGATATAAATTATCTCCTCATTTTATGGTGGCTTTAGAAATGGTAAAATACCTCTACCCCACATTTGAAGCTTGCACCGAGTGAAGAGCAAGTGATGCAGAGCTGTGAGTGGCACTGAGAATTTAAATCACCAGCTATCTGGAGCACAACAGGCAGGGCTCACAGGGAAATCAAATGAAACCAAAAGTAGCCATGTTTGGTGGCCGCATGGTCTGTTGCAGCTGGAAAAATATGTGGGCTGTGCCTATGCCATTATGGCTGGCCAAACCGCCAAAAGGGCCAAACCAGCCAGAGCTCATTTTGAAAAACGTATCTGTGCACAGCCCTACTAGATACCTTTCTACAGTTTTTATTAATGCATCAGGGGTCACATTCATCCAACTAGACTTGGCAAGGCAAAATGGCCAACTACATCAATATTATTCCCAGCCACCTACTCTGTATGACTCAGAAGCCTGAAGGGAAAAAAGTCCAGGTCATTCCCTCACAGGGAAAAGACAAAAAATATAAAGAGGAGTCCCATTGTGTTTATTTAATAACAGAGGGGACAAAGCATGCTAATTTAGGCTTCTTTTTGTGAGCCACTCTGCTGTGACCTGGCTGATCAACTGCAGTTGAGCATCAGCAATTGGAGTTCTGGGCTTGGTGTGTTACTCTGTAAACCACACTTTAGCTGAAAATCAAGACCCCATCTCTCCAGACAAATCTAGTGTTTGGAGAAGACAACAAAATTAATAAAAAGTAGAATATAATTCAAAACTTGAATTATAGACATAGCTCTTAACGCCAAGGATCTTCACCACCAAGCTATATACTGGATTGATCCCACACTCAGGCCAATGTCAAAATCCATAAAAACAGCCCCAATGTGATAATAATAGAGCCTAAATGTAATTACTTGTGAACCCAAACACAGTCAGGCCTTAGAGTAAACAGTCTAAAATTGCTATTTGGTAATGGGAGAAAAGTCAGCATGACAAAATAAATGATTTAGCATATATTCCTGAGACCACTGTGACCCACACCAATGATGAATCAGGACCAAACTTGACACAAAGTGACCCACTTTACAACCTGGTGCGGAGAGGGACAGGATCGACCACAGATGATGGGATTTGTAGTACCTTCACCTGATTCACTTCCCACAGAACACTATGGCCCCGACAAATCACAGACCAGGACCAAACTTGGCACACAGAGTACTCATGACCCAATCTACATCCTGGTGCAGTTTTAAGGGGGATAGACAATAGATGATGGGATTTGCAGTACCTTCACTTACTTGCTAAGACCATTGCGACCCACACCAATGACTGATAAAGACCAAACTTGGCACACAGATACTCCATGATCCACTCAACATTCTGGTGCAGTTAGGGGAGGATGTACCATACAGTACCTTCACTCACTTCCTGAGACCACTGTGAACCTCATCCAATAACCAATAGACCAAACTTGGCACAGAGACCCCCCCCCCCCATGGCCAATTCGACATTCTGATGAGGTTTGGGGGAGGACAGACTACAGATAATGGGAACTGCAGTACCTTCACTCGCTTTCTGAGATCACTGCAACCCTCATCCAATTACCAATCCAGATCAAACTTGGCACACAGTGCCTCCATGACCCATTCTACATCCTGGTGGAGTTTCAAGGAGGATGGACCATAGATAATGGGACTTGAAGTACCTCCACTCACTTCCCAAGACTACTGCGACCCTCATCCAATGACTGATCAAGACCACCCTTGGCACACAGAGCCCCCATGACCCACTCTACATCCTGGTGCAGTTGGAAGGAGGATGGAGCATGGATGATGGGACCTGAAGTACCTTCATTCACTTCCTGAGACTGCTGCGACCCTCATACAATGACTGATCAAGACCAAACTTGGCATACAGAGCCCCCATGACTCACTACTCTACATGCTGGTGCAGTTCAGAGGAGGATGGACCACAGATGATGGGACTTCACGTACCTTCACTCACTTCCCGAGAACAGTGTAACCCTTATCCAATGACTGATCAAGACCAAACTTGGCACACAGAGCCCCCATGACCCACTCTACATCCTAGTGCTGTTTGGAGGAGGTTGGACCATGGACAATGGGACTTGCAGTATCTTCATTAACTTCCTGAGAGCACTGCGAGCCACATAAATAATTTACAAAGACCAACCTTGGCACACAATGCCTTTCCCCAAGCTAGTACTCTCTAAAACCCGAATAGGACACAATGCCAGAACAAAGCAAATCCATAACCCTGTCTTTGTTCATATGCCCTCTGATTCACCTGTTTGTTTTCCAGAAAAAGTTAAATCACTTAACTCCAATGCTCTAACTAATGTATTCCCACTAAAAAAACACAACTAGATCACTAACCCACAACACACCAAAAAGGTAGTCAAAGTTGCAGCATGGAACAATGTAACCTCCTAAGGACGTCAAAAGATAATGGATCACACATGTCTGAAACTCTGTCCTGTTTCTGAAACCAACCCTCCAACACCTTGCAAATCCTGAAATCACTCACATTGTTCTAATATCCCTGAACTTTTGAAACAAAGGCCAACATTGTTAACCTGGTTCAAATGAACTGGGAAGCTAAACCCTTAGCCTTCAGATGGACACAGAATTGCAAAAAGTGTGAAATAGCAATTAGTACAAAAACATGAACACCCCAAACCCAAACTTTTCCAAAATTCCAAATTAATTCCAAAATACGTAGCCATGAAGATAATATTATAATGAAGGTCCTATAGTGTAAAGATCTTGGGCAAATACATGATTTGTGGGACCCAAAGAAATCAATTATTTGTATGACGTACTGTAGCCATATCATCACACTGAAAATGAACAGAAAAATTAGACAACTCCTTAATTCTAATCTGAATAGCCATCACAAGTGGAAAAAAATCAGGAATATAAATTCTGATAACAGACTTGCCTGAGCTTACTCCTCAGGCCATCCCTGAGCACACCCTCTGTCCATCTTTCCATGTGTCAATCTGTCTGTCCATCTGTTAAGCAGGAAGAAGCCAAGCCATGGAAGAGAGTAAGAAAGCAGCAGAGGACCATCATTTAGGGCTTGTATTTAAGTATTTCCTTACATATTATAATTAAAAGGTAACCTATGGGAAAGCCTGTATGGAAAAAGAGGTATTCAAATTCCAGACAGGGAGGCAAAGGAAAGTTGGAAAAACCAACAAGACTAAGAAAGGACCAAGGGTGGCTAATGAACCCATCATCTATTTTTTGCACAGATCATAGCAATTCTAAACCAGACCTAACATGCTAGGTGAGAGTGAAAATGAGAGATGTGTCATAGCAAACACTTTGCTGAAAATGTATTCCTCCCAACACCCTGTCCTAAATTCCCACTGCTGGATCTTGCATCTGTAATGACAAACACAGAGAAAAGAAAAAGAATAGAAAGGACAGTGAAATGTACTTCCCCTTTTTTTACCTTGCAGTCTCCAGAGCTGCACACAGTAGTTCTGCAGAATTTCCTAGGTCTCCAGAGTAGTTTTTAGAAAGGAGGGGTAGGAAGAGCACTGGAAAGTTATTATGTCTTGCTTCCACTGAATGCTACTGTTCTTCCATTAAAAGTTCTTCCCATAGTCTAAAAAGCCCCTCATGTATAAAAAGCCCCTCATATGTTTGTGTATCATTTCCTGAATGAGAAATAGAAGGTACTTTTGGCAGTTCATATGGACGTACACATCTTCCTCAAGAACTTTTTTAAGCACAGTCACTATAATTCTAGCACTATGATTCAACTGTAACTATCCTGGCTGCATACTATGGGATTCCAAGGTTGTAGTTTAGTGAGGCACTGAAATTATAGAATTCTAAACCTCCCTCCCTGCAAATAAACCCTAGGTTAGCTTAGGATATGGTCATGACAGATAATGTGGAATCATAGCTATAACTGACAGGTCCCCAATTGTTGGGAATCTTTTGTCCTCCAGATGTTGATGATCTGCTTCATCCATCATATATCACAATTTGTCAGGCTGGCTTGAGCTAATTGGAAACATTATATCATAATCTCTGAAGGGTTGTAAATGCCGTAGATGGTATCTATACTTCAAGGCTGCAAATAGATCCACCTAGCTTACCACTGGAAGTTTGACATTGTAAAGAGAAAACTGTTATCTGTGCAAAATGTGTGAATTCTGTACAGAATAGATACCCAATGACAGGATTTTCTGTCTGAGTCTAGGAAACATGACATGATGGTGGGAAGAGTTGTAGCAAGTTAAGTTTCAGACCTGACTCAACTATTCCCATAGGCCCTAAATTGAGGGATAGTCCAAATACTCTGGCAAAATTTGACCTTCCCTGATTTTAGGTAGTGCAAGGAAATACAATATTAAGATGGCATTTCCCTTACATGCAGCATTTGGCCAGTACAGGGCTGATCCAACTCTATATTGACCAGTTAGGTCAGTGGTTCTCAATATGTGGGTCCCCAGATATTCTGGCCTTCAGCTCCCAGAAATCTTAACAGCTGGTAAACTGGCTGGGATTTCTGGGAGTTGTAGGCAAAACATCTGGGGATCCATCAATATAGATGGGGCCCAAATTTCTATACCACAATGGCTCACATATATTTGATACCTCCTTATTTCTACAACCGAGGTCCCCATTGAATTGATATACAGTAGCTGTCATTTAAAAACTACTTTGTAGTTTGAATGTGGCAGTGTTCCCATGCTCATATTGTAGCAGGAACAGAAAATAAATTATGAATGTTACCATGGCTCCTTCCACAGTTGCTCCTCGTTGAATGGGAACAGAAATATTATTTTCCGTATAGAAATTCTATTTTGTGTGCAGAAAATGGTGGTTTTATGCAAAACAGTGACATGCCAGTTTTGCTCAGAATTAATCCAAACTATAAAGGTTTTTTTTATATTATTACAAAATTATCAACAGGAATGTTCAACACTAAAAAAAGCAGGTTTTAAATATCCAAATTTTTTGAAATTAAATCTGAATTAGTCAAACTACAAAAAAACAGACAAACCACGATGAAACCAGATATCTGCAAACTTGTTAATTTTAGATCTCCTACCACTGATTTTCATATTATTGGTATTTATGATATTAAAATATTTTGATTTGTTATATCATGACAACCTTATAATTTTTAATAATTTTAAGACTTATTTAAAAAGAATTTACATTTGTTTGCATGAAGTTAAGACTTCCTTACCCTCCAGTGAACAAGCTTTAGGCTGAAATTGTACACAATGTAGGCAAACAAGTGCGTTTGACTGACAATATTTGCAAAGTACAATGACACTTTCACGTTCAGGACAGGCTAATTCCATTGATTAGTCCTGCAGGAGAACATCAGAAAGTCACCCCTGTTAGCAGGTACAATGAGCTAGGTCATTGCAAAGATGCCAGCAAAGTGTCTCCGTGTTCAGTACTGGAAGACAGTACTGGAAGATAGCCAGCCTGAAATTGATTGCATAAATCATACATGTAGTTTGCTGAGTAAAGTATAGCTGAGTGGCAACTACTTTTCAAAACCCTTTGATGCTAACAGCAGTTCTGGAAAATACACAAACCTTTTCAGAGGCATCTGTTTTCAGTTTTATTTTTGGAAGGTTATTGTTGCCCTTATTATGTAATTGTTCTTGCTGTTGTTATTCATCAACAAAGATGCAGTAAGTTGTATAAAGGGGCCAAGAAATACTTTAAACAATTATTTTCAGATATAGACAAGCAACAAGAAATGTAACAGTTTCAGTTTGTATCATTGGGGGCTCTATTGAGTATAAAATATCAGTTTGTTAATTACAGTGAGTGATTGTACTTGAGGGCAGGGGTCCTCAAACTAAGGCCCGGGGCCCAGATAGGACCCTCCAAGATCATTTATCCGGCCCTCGCTCAGGGTCAGCCTAAGTCTGAAATGACTTGAAAGCACACAACAACAACAATCCTATCTCTTCAGCCAAAAGCACGTCCACACTTCCCACTGAAATACTAATAAGTTTATATTTGTTAAAATTGTTCTTCATTTTAATTATTGTGTTGTTTTTAAGGGGTTTTCTTTGTACTACAAATAAGATATGTGCAGTGTGCTTAGGAATTCATTCATGTTTTTTTTCAAATTATAATCTGGCCCTCCAACAGTTTGAGGGACTGTGATCTGACCCTCTGTTTAAAAAGTTTGTGGATCCCTGTACTAGGGCATAGCCACTGTGATTAACAAGCAAAGTTGAGACCCTCCTTTTCAGCACTTTTTTTTTTACAGGATGTTTCTTTGGACCTTTTAAAACACAATTTGCTCTTTTTGGTATAATGAATATGAGCTAGTTACCCATTTCTTGAGCCCAATGCACACATATACTTTCAAAACCGTGACTATGTTTTGTGAAAAAAAAAAAATTCCGAAATCACCGTAGAGAGGGGGCAGGAGCAAAACTTGGAAAAATTACCTGTTTTGAAATGCAACAAGAATAAAATCCACATTAAAATAACCCTAACTATTCTTAATGTCTCTTCTATGGAAGGTGGTTATGAGAATGTGATAACTCCCTATTGGATATTTTCTGGTTGGGACTAGATAGTCGTGAATTATATAGGGCCAAATTTGGGACAGTCTTTTGGGACTATCCATACCACACAAGTTCATCAATCTGATCCCACATTAGCAACATGTTTCTACAAGGTATCCTATTTAATACTGTAAATTCTAGCTTTGTGGTTACTTTAATTTTTTTCCTATTATTGTAATTCCAGGGGATGGACTAGTGTACCTTGACAAACTGCAATTCACAATCAGAAGATACTGTGGCCACCATCCCAGCTCAAACTAGTTCCTGGGACAATTTTGTAGACACTCTGCAATAGAATGAGTTCAATTTAACCCACGTCCTAACTCAAATTTAGTGTCTGTATAGAGCTGTCCTTATAATCTCAGCAGAACAGGTTGTTGATGTGAACAAGGTAAGAAGTTTCTTAGTGCTTGGTAACATATAAGATATGATATAGCTCATTAAAATTATATGTAATGAGTAGATTCTAGATGTCATTCTGTAATTCCCAATAGAAGTAGGCATACATAGTTTTGTTAGATAGCATATGCATGACTTGACTATGAATATTATGTATAAATTGTACTACAGCTGAGGGACAGGGTCAAAGTGTCCAGTCTCGGAATGTGATCAAGACACATTTTTCTCAATAAACTCATTTGAAATTGTAACTGTGTTTCTTTCCTTTGAACCTTGGGAGGATCTAAAGGTTACTGCCCCTTCAAAAGTTATACAAGGATTATACAGTCTAAGTATAACATTTCAATCAAACACACACAATCCTCACTCTCCACAAACATTATTCCACCTTCTTAACATATTAGTTTACATTTCTTCCAATGTTCCACATATTCAGTACACAGCAATCATTTAGTTCCTCTTCAGAATTCAGAATAATTGCAAATCTAACCTTTAGTTACATGTCAAATTATGAAGCATAAAGGTTTTGTTTTGTTATTATTAGTATTGCTGTAATTACTAGGGAAAAGAGAAAAAGAGAACAATATTACAAAATTTCAAAAACGGATCAGTGTAGAAAAGGTGAATATGACAGCATCTATGTCATAATCTTTAACAAATGGGAAACCTGCCCAAGTTTCAGATGAGCATAATGTCCACAGACTCTCCTTGGTAGTAAGACAGATCATAATTCTTATACAGACTGTTATACAGATTTGTACAGCTCTATTTTGATGTCATTTTCAAACAATCTTCTCACAGTTTTTAAAAGTTTGATAAAAGCAGCACAATTTGGTTCATACATGAAAGTTTGGCATATGACATGGATTTGTGACAGTAGGTCACAACTACCTCATAACATTCTGATTTTGCTTTCCGGTAGGTTCTATAGAAATGTTACTATCATCATATGCTTTCCTTAACACCAACTATTACTCATACATGTCTCTAGATATTTGGTGGTACCACTGAGCACATTATAGAGGCATTTAAAAATAATTAAGTCTACAGGAAGTTGACTAATTTCTGTGGAGACCTACCTGGCAAAGAGAAAAAAAACATAGGCCTGAGTTTCAGGTTTCAAAATCATGAAAAATTCAACACTACAACCCATGTCAAAAAACACTGTCCTCTTCCAAATAAAATAAATGACAATAATACTGATTTAGAGTTTACTGATAAATACCAAAATATGAAAAAGAGCTGCATTCTCTGTGTTGTTGAAGGCTTTCATGGCTGGAATCACTAGGTTGCTGTAAGTTTTTTGGGCTGTATGGCCACACTTTGGAACATGGCCATACAGCCAAAAAACTTACAGCAACTCGGAGCTGCATTCATCTAAGATGGAAAAAGTTGCAATAACTGATGGAAACTACTCTGGGACACATAAAACATTTTCTGAGTCTCAAAAATAAAACTAGCAACTGTATTAATGTGTTTTTACACATTTGACCACTTTAGATATATCTTTAGTCATACACAATTTAGGATAGTGGGGCAGGAGAAGAACATTGACTAAAATCTCTTGTAACCATGTTTATATATCATTCTTAGCTACAACATCTGAACACAGCTTGAGTTCATGGAAAATCCACCTATTATTATACTCTGAGCATTATTTGTGTTCCATCTCTTTCATCTCATGATAGCTCGTTATTCTTCATTGGGGATGGGAATCTCTGATTATTTCACTTTTGCATGCTGGGACAAATTCATATTGCTTTCTCCATGCTGTGAAAGAAAACAATTATTTCCCTCTCAGAACTCTCTTTGTAGTTTTTTGGTGTGCTAGAGGAGCATCTTGGAAAAATATCCCATATGAGGTAGAGGGTCAGGTGCCATTCACCATCACAAAGAAATCTCCTGAGGATTTGGCATGTCCACAAATGCCGTCAAATTATATAGCAAATACATTGCAGTTACCTCCCCTTCACCCAGTGATGCACACTTCCATCATAAAACAATAATAAACTCTTCATCTTTTCATGGCTAGCAACCTTTGATGGGATTTGCACAACTGGGTCTGCAATTCTCATGAGAGGCCTTTTTTTCATAAGACTCAATCCAGCTTTCTATAGGACCATATTTTGGCCAGTGTTCTGCTGAATGACTAGCAATAAAATAGAGTTAGATTTTCTGTATATAGGTGACAATAGGTGACCAGGATTAGAGAGCAAGATTTGCTATGGGCCAAAACAGTGATTGAACTATACTACTAGAATAGATCCTTTGGGAGACTGAACTACCAGTGGAACCTCACAAAAATCTCCCTGCTGAATCATTTTCCTCAATAGGATTTCAGGATATTAGGGAGCTTTTAAACCAAGAAACAAATAACTGCCAATATGTTTCACACATTAAAAAACTATCATAGGTGAATTCTATAAAATACAGTGTTGTAATGCTGTCTTAAAGGATTTTGGAAGAATCAGTGGAGACATATGACATCCTCAGATGGATGGTTTCCCCCATCTCTGCATGTTGCCTCCAAGCTGCCAAAACAGAGTCTATCAGAGGCCATCAAATGATTCAGGGCTACTTCTAGCAGGGCTCTGTGCTGGCTGCACACAGAGACTAAGCCTTGAGGAGTCAGGTAACTACCCGACTCCTCATAGAGGAAGCCAGGGAAAGCCGGGAACAAAGTCAGGGATGGCAGGAAAACATCATGGGATGATAGCCCACAATGTGCCATGATAAGGGGATGAGGCAGAATGCTGCCCTGCAGTTTTTCCCACTGTCCCCCAGCTTCTGGACCTATGTGTGATGAGGTCCTTAATCTATACAACATACAAAAAGACCAGTACATTAGGTGTTATTAATTCATTGCACTACAGAATAGTAGCAGATTGTCAACACTGAAGCAATAACAATCAGTCTTCAAAATACCATACAGTTTTCATCTAGGATCATTTTCCTTTTGGCCACTTGTGAAAACACCAGTTAATTATGAATTCTCAAATTTAATATCTAAAAGCATTTTGATTTACCTGGATGACTCTTTCAAGAAACCTAAGTTAAAGGGCACCAGACTGCTAGATTGAGAACATCAAGTTGAGGATCCAAATATCTATCAAAAGGCAATCTCTGAATTTAAATGGCCAAAATATTTGCCTTGTAAAATCTCCCCGTATTCATCTATGCTACAGAAAACAAACAAATGAAATCCCTTAAGTTTCTCCCTCAATGCCCCCACTCCCATGAATGTTTCGGTACTGATCTCTAAGAGGGGGCATTTGATTAAATTAATGACAAGTACATCTGAGACAAATTAGAGAGACTGCTTCTTGCACAGCCTGTAACTGGCTGATGAATTCACTCCATAAGCAAAGGAAGGAGGTCATAGCTGGAGTCTGAACTTATTCCTTATGAGGCAAATTGAAGATTGCATTACAGATAACAACATTAGCAAGTGCCCAAGAAGGTAAAACTAATCAAATTCTTTACTGCAGGGTGTGAACTCCTTGCTGCTGAGGCCATAATGAATTTCTGTTTGTTTTTTTTTATCTTGGTTTGTTTATTTTTTAAATGGTCTGGTGCCATTCACTAGCAAAAGTGGGTATCCACAAAAATTCTAGAGGAAGATACTAAAAATGAGGCAAAAGCCTAAGCTCAAACTTACAAAGGAATGGAATCAAATTAATCAACTGGAAGCTTAGTTTATATATGATGCCCAAATATAACTTTTTATCACCTGATGAACTTGAATCTAACTCATAAAATTCTGCACCACAAGAAATGTGTTTGTCTTCAAGGCATTACAAGACTCTTTCTTGTTTTATGTAGCAAGTAAGTTCCATGATTATCCTTGTGGAATGGACAAAAATTATGTGTTTTTATAGTATTTAAATTCAGAAACTGTCCAAGACATTTTGCTTCCTGAGAAAGGTTCGATGGTATACACCTCTGTACAATTCATGGTTAGAAGTCAATAAGATTACGTCTGACTGCAATTCTGATTATGAATCACTACATCTGAGGACAGCAAGCTTGTTCAGGGAATACAGCATGGTCCCAGTGGTACACAAATCTTGTCATCTGACAGAAAATGCCTCCACACAACATCCGATGCCTCAGTACTGTATTTCAATCTGGCTAATGGTCAGGACCCACAAACATACCAAAGTAAAACAGAGTGATGCTAGGGGGAATGTGGCATTTTTAAAACTATTTTAAAAAGAAATATTTATCTTTGGGTGGTTTTAAGGGCTCAAGCATATAGTTGTGAAATTCGGACAGAATGTAATAGATTTCAGAAAAAGTACAATCCTATCCATTACCCCAAATTTTCAAAGGGCTGCGTACGGTAGCAGAGGTCTTTCAGATCTTTGCAGTAATCAGTGTTGATGTGGAATGCAATAAATCTGGGTTGTTGTAGGTTTTTCAGGATATATGGTCATGTTCTAGAAGCATTCTCTCCTGACGTTTTGCCTGAATCTATGGCAGGCATCCTCAGAGGTTGTGAGGTCTGTTGGAAACTAGGAAAATGGGATTTATCTATGGAATGTCCAGGGTGGGAGAAAGAACTTTGTCTGTTGGAGCTAGGTGTGAATGTTTCAGTTGGCCACCTTGATTAGCATTTGATGGCCTGAAATTTTTTTGGTGTAGCTTGTTAGTGCCTGGGCGAATCCTTTGTTGAGAGGTAATTAGCTTTCCCTGATTGTTTCTTGTCTGGAGTTCCCCTGTGTTTTCTTTCTTCTTTATGCTGACAAAAAGGTCAATTTCTCAGGATTCAAAACCCTGATATACCTTTTGTCATGTGCAATAGCAAGGAGCATTGAATTAATGTATGTAATGTGCCACAAAGACAATGTCTTTGTTCATACCTCTGAAAATGGATTGAAATTTGGGAATATAATTTAATTTAGCAGTTTCTGTTCTTAGTTGTAACTAGCCACCCCCTGCCACATGTTGCTGTGTGTGTGTGTGTGTGTGTGTGTGTGTGTGTGTATGTGTGTGTATACACACACACATCATTTTTTTGGCTGCAAAAAGCCATGCAGCTGCCGATCACAGCTACTCTCAGTTTCATTTGACTACATGTGGAGTCTGGAGAGGCAGCCATGTGTCTGCATGGGATTTCCCTGTGAACCCTGCCTGTTGAGTCAATGAGAACAGAAGAAAGCTATGATGTCTCTTTTAGCCATGTTGGGCTTTCATTTTTCTACTGTGAGCAGGCTTCTGAGAGAAACAGACCATGCTCCAGTCTGCTGGTGATGTAAATTCTCAGTGTTGCTCGCAACACTGCATCACTTGCCTTGCTTGACTCAAATAAATAAGAATTTACTTTCTATACACTTAAGAAACTGCCACCGATGCTGCCCTGGCTCCCATTGAAATAAGTGTTTGACTCAGCTTCATTGAAAAGATGTTGAGAGAAACAATGCCAGAAAGGGTTGTTTCATAAGTCCAATGCCTTAAACCCAGGTCTTATTAAAGGATATAAGGCAGTGGTTCTCAACCTGTGTGTCCCCAGGTGTTTTTGGACTACAACTCCCAGAAATTCCAGCCAGTTTAGCAGCTGTTAGGATTTCTGGGAGTTGAAGGCCAAAACATCTGGGGATGCACAGGTTGAGAACTACTGATATAAGGGGTAGCAATGCCAGAAAAGGTTTTGTTAAATAGCGATTACTATGGTTAACCACAGATACAGATGGGAAGAGGAGTAGTGGATTTATCCAAATTAAAATTGACACAAAGTATCAGTTATCTCCATATTTATTTCATTTTCATGAAAAGCATATGAGAGGAGAGATGAAATCAGGGTTACAGTGGGAGGTAGGGTGGAGTGGCATTAGGTTAAAGAAATCTGTGTTGCTAATCAATCACCTCACATAAACAATATTATTAGCAGAGAAGAAAAAAAACTACAGCCACTTTTATTTCAACACATATATTTTGTGCCTGCCATGACTAATAACCACTTATACCATGGAATAGTAGGTGAGAAGAGCAAAAGTTAAACCTCCCTTCTCTGAAGTCCATGTCCCCAGTCCATGTGCAGTCATTTTTCATGAAATAATTTAAAAACTGTTGGGAATCTTCTGCTACATTTTTATATCACTTAGGTCCCTGAACCAAACCTTCACTCTCCCCTTCCTTTCTTTTGGGAGAAAGAATTGAAGGAAATCATTCCTACTGTCTGTCTTACATGAAGGAAAATAGACTGAAAGCATAGCCTATTTTCCTATGGTTCAATGGAAAGAAGAGGAACAGGTGTTCCAATGTTCTCATCTTTGGAGAAACACAGTAGGCTAGAAAGCTAACTCCTTCCTCCGTCCAAGTTTTATTATGGGGATACATTAGTTATTTTAATATTTTCTGTCTCACACAACCTGTGCCATCTATTAGATTGCCATTAAGAGTTTCCAAAATAGGCACTGCTGTGCTAAGCAATCACAGTCTTTGCTTGAAAAAGTTATTTGGGCGGTGGACTTCAAATTTGATTGCCCCAGCTCACCTAAGGCATAATAATGTAACATTGCCCATGGGTTTCAGCCTTTGGTGGATACTTTTGCATTGCACAATACAGAAACCATTAAGCTGCATAAATGTATAAAGCCAGTTAAAAACAAGCTAAAATCAGAGGAAGCAAAATGCAACCTCCAGGAGGTAAATAATTTCAGCTGTGAAGGAAATGAGAAAAGAAAAGTGAATGCTGTTGAAAACAGTTGAATACAGTTCAGATAATACACAGATGGGAATTCTGAGTTTGTGCAATATGGCACCCTTTGGGGCAAAAAAGGGGGACATAGACAA
This sequence comes from Anolis sagrei, assembly GCF_037176765.1. Taxonomy (NCBI): domain Eukaryota; kingdom Metazoa; phylum Chordata; class Lepidosauria; order Squamata; family Anolidae; genus Anolis; species Anolis sagrei. Next base: position 131,924,588 of record NC_090023.1, read on the forward strand.
CAGGCACATACAAAATGTCATTGCAAGAAAGCCACAACATTTCTTAGAGGAGTTTCCTGGAGGCATTAATTCACAGCAGCCTCTGAATTATTATAGCAACTATGAAATACAACCCATTCATTGTATAAAGAAGAGCATAGTTTTGGCATTCCATAGATTTTTGTACAACATTTTGATTTCAGTGCAATTAGCATTTCAAACCAAATAATTGGTAGTGGATCTTACTTCTATTACATAGTTTATTACATATTACTGGTTTTGGCAATTTACTGATTCAATGTTTATTATATGCTACTTTGTCTTTGGATATGCCTTGCTAAAACTATGAATTTTTCAGAGTTCATGATTATTAATCACAATATAATAATAATAATAATAACAACAACAACAACAACAAAAACAACAACTTTAGGAAGGAACTCGGGGCAGCTTACAAAGGGACAAGCCCAAAGAATACAAATTAAAACATAGCATAATAAAATAAAATAAAAACACATCAGATAAAAACATGTCAATAACAAAGCAAGCATCATAAAAACAAAATCATGGCTGAATGATAATAGATGCTGAGTTTGGAGGGCTTAGAGTTTGTGCAGTGGTTCCTAAATACAGCCAAGGGAAAGTGCAAAATTCAATAAGGCCAGGCTGGGAAGATAATGTCCTTAGCCATTAACGTGTCAGGATTACAGGACAGGGGCCAACAAAAGTACAGGAGCTTTGGTAAGATTGGGCCAATTCTCTGTTGAACTGCCTAGTCAAAGGCATAGTGGGACATCCAAGTTTTTAGGTCCCTACGGATAATGGACAGAGTGGGTGCCAGTCTGATCTCCCTAGATAGAAAGTTCCAGAGCTGGGGGGCACCATCGAGAAGTCTCTCTCCCTCGTCCCCATCAATCGTGACAGTACTATTAAGGAAGGATAGCTGTTCTGACTGTTTCTATCCAAGCCAGAGGAAATGTGCCTCTATATATCTGTTGCTTGTTAATACAAGTAGACAGATGCAGCTCTTGTTTTTGTGTTCTTCTGGCAGACCTCCCATATGTAATGGATTGGCCGTTGTGCCAATAAAATGATACATATATATTAAGTGTTATCTGCTGTGGCTCTTTTAATCTTCGTAGATGTTTTTAAGGGTCCGCAGGAATAACAAGGTAATGTCAGGGATCAGTGCAGCACCAGTCTTGTTCGCTAGTCAGCAAGTTTGTTGCACATGTGGAGGTAATCACCGAATAAGAATTAAGTTGTAAAATAACTGGAGAGTAATCACATTGAACATACATAATTGTAAAGGATACAACTTCAGTCCCACAAGACAGCCCACCATACTGGATTGTTTGTGAGTTGCCTTGGATCCCACAAAAGGAGATCCAAGGTATATAATGCAACAGATAAACAGATAGCTAGAGAAAAATAATAATTCTATATAAAGAATTATTAAGAATAGGAGCCCCAGTGGCTCAAAGCCTTGTGCCAGCAGGACTGAAGACCAACAGGTCCCTTTGTCAGCTCCAGCTCCCCATGTGAGGACATGAGAGAAGCCTCCCACAAGGATGATAGAGAGCCAATTCTCTCACACCAGAAGTGATTTGCAGTTTTATCAAGTCGCTCCTGACACACACACACACACACACAAAACCCTTAAGAAAGGGCATGTTCCACTACACCCTGTGTTTTATGTCTTCTAGGCAGTAGTACCAATTGTAAGTAAACTATGAAAGGTTCATAGCCCAATCATAAGTCTCAATCTTTTACGATCAAGGTTACAGACATTTCAACTCAGGTATTTCCTACCAGATATTAATTCTCTCTTGACATTCAGATAATTTTTCTTCCTTGCAAAGTGCTGATTCTTGAAGAATTCATGAGAGTCCCACCTGGTACTCCTAAGTGACATCACTCACTCCTTCTTTTACCAGTAATGACAGGACATCTATGGGTGTATATGGACAAGGCACAAAAACTGTGGCTGGCCTGAAGCACGACTGCTTTGAACCAGCCCAGGATTCTACCATGGTGTTTTATTACTAAAATGTCATAATGTTTCACCTACATTACATAGTATAAGGAGACACTCATGGACTAGATTTCTGCTGAAGCTGCACTTTTTTTGCGGGCTGGCCGGACAGACCCCTTTTTATTCAGGAAGTTTCTGCAATAAGGGGGCTGTCTGGATGGACCCTTAAACCCAGCTCAAAGCTAAAGAAAACTTTTAAAAACAAATACTTAATAACCTAAGTATTTGTGATAATGTGCTCCATTACAATCTTTGCTGAAATGACAATACACAGATATCAGATATAAGGCATAACCATCTTGAAAGTGGGAACATGCGAGGTGTTAGAAGTAAATAACTTAGAGAGGGCTTGAGGGCTTTTGGTTTGAGTGACCCAAAATGTATTCTCTTATCTACCTATCCTGACTCTCCATGATATAAGTGGCTATTTTTAGACTTGTTTTCCCACCTCTTCTCTCCCTGCCAGCTCTTCCCTAAAATGAAGCTAGATTAGATTAGCACCCTGAGTAACTTTGCTATGTTAGAATTAAGTTCCTATAATAAAGCTTTAATTTGTTTCTCAAGCCACTAAAGTCTTTGTTTCTTAATCACAATTTCTAACCACTGTAGCACTTTCTATTACAAGGACCCTTACTTACACAAAGAAATCATTATTTGAGTTCTAGAATAATGATTTAGATTTTGATATGATTAATACAATGTTATTATAATTGCTGGAAGTAGAGTTAGAAATCTGTAAAAATAATTGTTTTGCATCTGTTGTACATTGCCTCTAAAACACCATGACACCAAAATGCTGAAAACAGCCTGGTATGATTCCAAGACCTGACCCTTTTTCTGAACTCATTTATTTGTTTCACTGTTGATTTTATTTATATTCTACCTTTCTCCCTATTCAGGATTCAAACTGACTTATAACAAGAAAAAACAAAGTATAGTTAAACCATTATTATATAAAGTTAATATATACTGTTATCAGTGCTAAGTATTTTAATACATTTGTGGTTGGTTATCCGTTTATCTGTCTTTCTTTGTTCTGCCCTTGTTCCTTTAATTGTAAATCAACTTAACAAGACTAGATTTTCCCATGCTTCTGATTCCTAAGCAACACAAATCCTAGAACATATGAGAAAGAAAGATAAAAATACTTCTCCCTATCACTACATGAGGGTCTCTGAGTTAAAATGGAATAATTCCCACATCAGCTACTATCTGGAAGATTTTCTGTTGACAAATTCTCCAAGATTTCAGGATTTGACAAAATTGGGGTCTTCAACTGATTGTTTGCATGAACTAGAATAAAATTGTTAAATAAAGGGAACCTGGTAATTCAATACTTACATGAGTAATATTTTTGTTTTGGATTGATCCTAGATGGGAATAATAATTTAATTTAGTAGTGGACGCCCCTTATGAAAGCCTAGCAATGATTGTCCAGAAACACAGCCAATACTCCCTCAACTAGACAAGACCTATAGGCTTGGGCGGTTTCGTTCGTTAATTTCGTAATTCATTATTAATTCATATTTAAACGATCCAATATTGAGCCATGCAGGAATAGTGTGAGGAGTAAATTAGATTCGAAACAATTTTTTCAATTTATTTCGTAATTATTTCGTTATTATTTCGAAATTATTTCGAAATTATTTTGTAATTATTTCGTAATTATTTTCTCATGTCTGTTGCAAGTTTTATAGTTGTTGTTTGTTTTATCACACCAACAGTCAACAAGAGAGGGAGAGGGAAGCTTCAGAAGTTCCCCCTGTCCCATTTGGAGGTTTTTTTAGCATATTGCGCAATCGCGTCCGCCATTAACGAATCGATTCGTAATTATACGAAATTTTGTAAATTTTGAAATTTTTAAAAGGAAAATTTTGGAATTCTTAAAAAAAAACGAAACGCGGTGGACCCCAAAAAACGAAACGAGTTTAGAAACAAATTTTTCCGTTGTTACCCAAGCCTAAAGACCTATGATAACTTAGAGCATGAAAAAGAACATGGTTTCTCTCATTGGCAAGAATAATCTTTATTTCTGATTGTACTCGTGACCACTTTGATACTTTAGACATCCATGGGGCTTGAGGTGTTCCTCTGAGTCTACTAGTGCTCAGTAAAATGACTAGAGCAATGAGCTAATTTGAGGATAAGCACAAAAGATGGGCTACTTATGAAATATGTTTGCTGTATGTTTGCTCAAGACCATCTTCTCTGATAAGGTGAGAAAGCTAGTTAGATTCTTGTGTTGGTCCTTCTGCTTTTAAACATCTTCTCAGGAATTGCCATGAAATTAGTAAGTTTTTTATAATCTTTAGACAGAGAGATTCAGATCTTTGGCAGCAAATTTCCAGTAACTACCCTCTGAACAGCATGGGATTCACAAGACTTTAAGGGCTATCAACATAACAAGTCTGATCTGTTTCTCCTACACACATAACCCTTTTTTATTTTTTTTATTTTTATGACATTTCTACCCCACCTTTCTCAACCTTGGAGGGAACTCAAAGTGGCTTTACACATAAGCAACTATTCGATGAATATATGTGGTCTTCCATGCAATTCTGTTAGCCATGTTCTCATTAAAGGAGAAATTTGAGACTCAAAAATAATAGAATCATGGTGGCCATACTGGCAATAACATGGGGCACACAATCCAGGCATACTCCAATAGTGGACAGATGTTGGCCTGCTATCTAAGATTTTGTACTCACCCATATCAGGGATTTAGCCATAATTTCTCTAATTAAACCTTAGGAGTTACCAAAATGAATAACTATGGCTTAGAACAGGCATGGTACATAGTATTTGTGAATAAGAATGATCTGGAAAAACATATACGTTGACCTTTTTTGCATTACAAATATGAATATTGCCTGGCTGCTCCAAAAGTTCCTGAACTGATGAGATGGGACTTTCACTGAGATTCTAGTCCTACAGAGAGGTCTAATGCACTGGAGATGATAGACTATATCTCTTTAAGAAGGAACAAGTAGGGGAATTTCTAGAAAGTAAAGGCCAACCACTGGAGAAACAAAACAATCACAACCTTAAATGTGGAGAGACCATTAAAAAGGAACCATGGTGTGTTGACTCCAGAGAGATAGCTGGGAGCCTGCCATTGAAAGACAATTATCCAGTGATAGTGTGAAGGAGGAAGCAGACCATGACTTGTTGGAAGCAGTAAATTAGTTTACAGGCAACAGAAATCCATTACATCTAGCTTAATTAACATAGTGTTTCTTTTTAAAGTACACCGGAGTAGCTCATTTTTTGCTATTGTTTTAATGTTCACCATGAATGGTACACTATTTTGAAATCTAGCACCCCAGAGTATAAATGCAATAGTTGAGGTTTTGCCTCCTTTGACCAGCTCCTACTGGAGCCCATTATCTCAGATTTTCTCTTCTCCTTCTTAATCAGAGGAAGCTTTCTTGAACATGATATGACAATATATTTGATGAAGACTTTATGAACAGTGAGGATACCGCTTCCAATCCTAGTTCAGAGGCTGGCATGCCTGTCCTGCACCATAGTACTAGAAGAGCACACAGTTGGTGTACATTTCAGAATGCTACCATTAAGGATATAAAAACTGTCAAGGTATCCTCCTACCAATATTCTATTTGAATACAAATTCTGGATCCACCATTCTAAGTTTGGAATGTCATATAAACTCTTGCATAGACACTCAAACTTTTGTTCTACAGTGTAAGACCTTTTTTTTCAAAATAGGAAGAAAAAAAACATTAATATACATTGGACACATCACTAGCATACAAGCTTTCTTGCCCAAGATATTCACACCTACAGCTATCTCTCATCATCAGTGTTAATTGAACATACTTCTTTTCAAATAACTCACCAACATTTCCTTCACACAATTTCTTATTCTCTGTCTGCCCATATTCCCATTTTATATTACCATTACAACCTGCTCTTTGGTTTCTGTATTGTTTCAGTTCCCTTTTCTAGCAGGTGAACTGACTCCATAGAAAAGCTGTTCTCTTTAAGGAGACATGAAAAATTAGGATCTTTAACATTTTACCTGTGATTTAGAAATAAAATTGTTACTTGCTCAAAGTGAAAGATAGAAATGTGTGACTCTCACCAACCCTGAGAATTACAGCATTTTAGGTGTGAAGTACATGCATTCCATGAACAATGGCTTTGTGAAAAGAATGACAACAGAACCCCAAAATGGAGAAAAATAGAATCATCAAGACAGAAAAGCGCTAACAGAATTTTTGCAGGACAAATATTTTAAGGTCACGTTTGGTTTATAAAAATGCAAGAGGGGAGTTCAAGGATAAACCAGGTTAGATATAATAAGGAAACGTACTGAAAATAAACTATGTCTAAGCAAGGCACAGAGAGAAGCAGACCAATAATAATATTTGAACAAAAGGGAAACATGCAGAATATTGAAGAAAGCTGAGAACACCTTGTTGTTCTTGTATTATGTGTGAATCTTTAAGGTAGAGAAGAGCCTCCTTTTGTTTACAATGTTATGAAGGTCAGAGAAATAAAATAGAAACTTTAGAACATAAAGTCAGCTGTGACAATTTTCAAGGCTGAATGGATGGGAAAGATGAAGTCAACTCAATACATTACAGCGAAGGAGACTAAATTCAAGCAAACATTGGTTTCTGAAAACACCCAATGCATTAATATATACTATTGTGTGCACTACTTTGTGTATGTATTTTGAGAGCTTTATTTCTTTTATTTTTAAAAAAAAAGTATATAAAAATCTAGTATTTGCACGGTTATCATGAAAATTCTGGCTATTTTCTTTACTTATGATATTTATGTTTATGGAATGGACTTGGTTACCTTTTTCATACGTCTTAGAAGAAAGCAATAGAAAAAACATTAAGGCTTTATTTAGTTTTCAACACTTTTCTTTGTTATTTTCTGTTCACAGATTGCATTTGTTTGATATCACATTGATTGTTTAGCCTGAATTCTGACCTTGATTTCCATTGGTGTATTATTCACCAAAGCAATCACTTGAATTTATGTTTTTTTATTCACCACTATCATCATAATCAGTTACTGCAATCATTGTGTTTTATGCTATTTCCAAACAATATGTATCCATCTCTTTTCAGCTGATCTTCGTAATATTTACTTGAATTTTCCCCACTGTATATATGGGATTAATATAGCTAGTCTGCCTATTGGTATATGGCATTTGCAGGATGGAACATGGGGAAATTAATATTCTGTTGTGTCATATTTAGTATATAACGTGAGTGTGTTTAATTAACATGGAATAAACCATGTTTATTCTGCATTAATTCATTTTTATTGGAGACATTGTTTGGATACCTCCGGTAAAAACTGAGACAGGTATCACATTTTAGGCCTGCCTGGATGGGCCCTATATCATTTCAACCAGCAATGAAAAAATGATGTCATCACTGACAGAAAACTTTGTGTCTGGTTGAGACTTCCTTTCAGCAATAAATGTTCATTCACATATATTTGATTTTTGATCATAAGGTAATAACCAATATTACACCAAAATATAAAATGTTCAAACCAGTCTATACTCCAGGAAATAATGACCCACTGCTCACTGGAGGGAATGATATTTGAGGCAAAGATGAAGTATTTTGGCCACATAATGAGAAGACAGAAAAGCTTGGAGAAGATAATGATGCTGGGGAAAATGGAAAGTAAAAGGAAGTGGGGTCAACCAAGAGGAAGATGGATGGATGGTATCCTTGAAGGGACTGGCTGGACCTTAAAGGAGCTGGAGGTGGCAATGGCTGACAGGGAATTCTGGCGTGGGCTGGTCATGAGGTCACGAAGTAGGAAGTGACTGAATGAATAAACAAAAACAACATAAAATGTTTACTTAACAATTAGACTTTTAATTATTCACATGGCAGACTTTCCAAAACAATGATGATAAAGGTAAATGCCTGTGTCCATGTAGGTGTATGCACTTTGATTTCCTCCATCTTAGTGCAATGGTGGGAGGAGGGAGGAGGCTGCTTTGCTAGTCTCCATAAGAGATATGCCAGTTTTAATTAGTCCCTGGAACTATCTACACCATGTGCCACTGGCAGATTTTGGGGAGAGATATGAGTTTGGTGAACACCTTCTGGCACACATTTGGCAAAGAATTGGAATGTGGAACTGTCCCTGAGTATCAAGCGATTGATGAGTGGGAAAAATCCTCAGCCCTTAGAAAATTGAGGAGCAGGGAAAATTCCAAGCCCTGGTCTCTGGGTCTTTGCTCTCTCTAGGGCCTACAAGGCTTAAGGAATTACATCCTCTAGTCAGCCTTCTAGTTTGTCGCTGGTCTGGGAGCAGCCTAGAGTTTCAAAGAGCTAAGGTATATTCACCCTGGGGAGGCTGGACTATGGTCTGATTGAGACCACCTGTTCCAGCTTCTCATACATCAGATTACTTCCCCATTTTACTTTGCTTATCACAAAAACAATTTAATAGGTACCAAAAAGTTGTCCTAATTATATCTCCTTCTGTGGAGATAGGGTGGGCTACAAATAAAGTATTATTATTATTATTATTATTATTATTATTATTATTATTATCCCATATCTTGTGTTTAGTCTTGTTATCCCCTTGGTTAGCAAAAGCTAGAGTAGTTTAAATGAATAGAAATTTATATTCCTTGTGTTCTCTCCATTTTGGTGGGTCATTTTCATTATACACAAATTGGCTAGGGGCAGTTTGCACATCCCAAATTTAAACATCGTGCAGTGATATGTGCTCTATCATCAACGCCAGTCTCAGCAGGAATGCTTATAGATTTCCATGATGGCAAGCAATGTGAATTGAATCTATGTGCATTTTAAGTATATTTTAAGTATATGAGCATACCCTTAGAACCTAAAGGAGTGTGTACTTTTACTGTTGAAAATGAATTATATAGTTACTTTGCCTTTTTTGGTCCCTTCCATTATTTTTTGTTTTAAAAATGTGTGAATATATATCGCCTTTTTATAGTTTATAAACTATAATAGAGCAAACATAAGAATTCAGCTCAAATTGTTCAGCTCACATTGATATATCTCATTTTTTTTGTAAAGTTGTGATTCAGAAAACTTTAGAGCTCATGTGTGTGACATATATATCAATACCCACTCCTTTATAACAGGGGTTCATTCCTGTCTGTTTCTGCTCTGAGGCTCATAGAATTCTCAGCTAACAAGTTTTACATCAATTCTTTCATTTCTAAAACTCTATACTCCAGTTAAACATTTCTATTTACTTACATAAGGTAGGGAAATCATTCTAGTTCTAGAAATCTGCTGAATACTGACAGGGGTTTTGCCATTCCATTTCTATGTGCCAAGAAAAGGTAAATATATTTGCTTACTACATCTATGGCAATCTAATCTCACCTAATTTTCCCTCTAGTTATTTCTGTGTTCAGGGATCCCTTTTTTACAAATAAATCAATGCATCTATATATTCCTACTTCCATGTTTTGTTCTCTTTGATCTATATAAGTTTGGGTGGGAACAGATTTGAAACAGTAGGGAAAATTTTATGGCCCAGAAGTTCTGCTCTCTAATACTAGATGTGAAGCATACAATTCAAAAAATCGGTTATTAACTTCTCTTTTGCTCTAAGGTATATAAACATCACTGCAAAATATTGCCTCCATTTCTATTGGATGTTATTCTGTCTTATAAAGTGCACCATCATTTTCACTTGTGCCAGAACAAAATAGAAATCCAGGCTCAGGATAGAAAAGCCCTCTGGAAGTACATTAGAATGCCAAATATTAGTCATGATACTATGTTTTATTAACCAATACAAATTCTTCCATCATTTTCTGCCATTTTTAAAGAATTTGCTGTCCAAGGTGGATGGGCGATATTGGGAACAAAAATAGAAATCCAGGAGAGTAACTGCCTTCATGATTGCAAAATTTCTTCCACATAATGATTTTTTATTTAATGATATTTTACTATCAAGTCATAGATTTATGGGCCACTTGTCTTTGGTCTTTTGAATTCCTGCTTGGGCAAGTTACCCTCCCACAGCTGCAAAGCAATGCAAAATCCTCTCTTAATAAATCCCATCAAGAAAATCTCATCATAGGGTCATTCGGGGTCTCCATAAGTCAGAAATGAGGTGAAGGCACAGAGCAACAGTGTAAACAAGACCATTGGTTTTTCTGTTTTCATTCTGTAAAGTCAGACATATAAGGTCCTACTATCTGGATTTGAAAACAGAATATTTAGTACACAGCTATCCTGATCGTTTGAGAGGCATGATGCTATGAAGCTGCTTACCAATATTGTCATGACAATTTTCATATTCTGGACAAAGCAACACTATCAGATAGAAAGAGATTACCAGGGTATTGTCCAAGTTCAGTACTACTATAGGAAATACATACTTTTCAAAATGTCAGGATCTCTTTTAGAGTGATTTCAAATGATTATTTAAAGCATGGAAGAAATTCATACTGAAAGTTTTTAATCTCCACCCACCCATTTGTACATTGCATTTCTCTTTTTAAAATAAAACTTTTAGCTGTTTCATACAATATCAGACTTCATTGTGGGGAGAAATAAGCATTTTGTATAATTCATTCAAGGCAGTAAATAAATAGAACTTTAAAAAAAGTTTTTTTCAAATAGTTAAGAACTGAAAGCAGAAGTAACAGGTGACTTAGAAATAGAGTCTTAACCCTGAATGCAACTGTTTAATTACTTGTCTGCAGGGACAATAATATACTACAATAATCCATGCAGACAAATAGAGTTGCAACAAAAAAGGAAGAAGAAGAGGCCTTTTCCAAAAGATATGACAAATCAAAGGGAAATTTAAACCAAGAACCACAATGCTCTACAACCAGCAAGAATAGGAATAAAAAGATAATGGAACTAAAACACATAAAAGAAAGGAAAGGGTGACAGATTAAATCAAATAAGAACTATATAAAAACAAACCTCCAATTTTAGAAAATGAATTGAAAGAAATTACCAGAAATAGATGACATGCCAATAAAGCTTCTTCATTCTACAGAGGCAGAATCTAATTTAGTTCTAAATAAAATGGGTCAAAGTATGTTCCATATATTGGAAACTATGTAAATTCCAGTCCTCATGAAAGACGATACCAGGATTGTCATAACAAAAAAAACCCTATCACATTAATTTCCTCTGCAAGCAAAGTGGTGCTCAAAACTCTACAATAAAGAGTGCTTTCCAGGTATGAAGTGAGAAATACTGGGTTCAGGAAAGGAAGAAGCACTAGGGATTGCAAACATACACATGATCATGGAGAATACCAAAGAATTCCAAAGCAAATTGGTCAATGCTTTATAGATTATAGCAAATACTTTGATTGTGTAGATCATGAAAAACTATTGATTCCTTTTAAAGAAATGGGTGTGGCACAACATTTGATTGTCCTGATGGGTACCCTATAATCATTAAATGTTTCCATTTAGGGAGAGCTGCATTTTATTACTCTATCTGTTTAACTTGTATGCTAAATGTACATGCAGCAAGATGACATTCAGGGGAAGGAAGCATGAAAATTGGAGGACGGGAAAAATAATACTGTAAAATATGCAGATTCCTATACATCTCAGACATCATGTCTGGCAAAAACAAAACACAACAAGTCTGACTGATACTTTAAAATGTTTTGGAAAGCCTTCAGGTGAAAACAGATTTGAATTGGATAATTAACATTGAGAGTATTTTTTCCAAGGCTGAGGCAAATAGCAGTTGGAAAGATCAAATTCACTTTTCACAGAATGCTAGGATCTCATGGGGTGGAAAAAGCTCATGATGTCTTTATGGCAAAATTATTTTCTCATTCCCTTAACTCAAAAAAAAAAGTTTAAAAAAATATTTCAGCACATCTCTTATTAATCAACGGTCTGGAAATGAGAATGCTTCTTACAGAAAACAAAATTGGAAAGAAGATATTATATTTATAGTATTATATTTATAGTATTAACCACCACCACCCCCCAGCCCTGCCCCTCCTACACAGTCTTTATATTTCAGCATCTGATCCCTGGTCATCTGCTTTGAACTGGATTATATGAGTCTCCATTACAGGATAGAAGGGAACAAAGTTTCTTCTTTCTCCCTTGTTGCTTCTTTTAAAGGAACTGCACAGCACCTTGGCTGCAACAAGACACTGATGTGAACTTTCCTTCTTAATTAAACATTTCAGTTAGCTGCAAGGCAAGACCAATTTACAGAACATCTCATTCATATATGGTTTTGTGACACTTTTTAATTGTTCAGCTTTGAGCCCCTGAACTCTCAGAATTCTGGAAAAGGGGACATATATGAAGATGGGGAATGTAAGAATTGGGAGGAGTTAGTTTTGACCCCTGTCCACTGCCAAGTTGTACAGGAGATCTACACACACACACACACATATACACACAGAAAGAAAACAACAACATATAAAATACTGTCACAGAATATATGGCAAAGGAAGTTAGTACAGAATAAAGGAAGTCTAAGGGCCCTTCCATACAGCCGTATAACCCAGAATATCAAGGCAGAAAAGTCCCACAATATCTGCTTTGAACTGTGTTATCTGTGTTCACACTGCCATATATCCCAGTTCAAAGCAGATAATGTGGGATTTTATTTAGCTGTTTGGAAGGGGCCTAAAACACTTTGCAGACATTGAAGACCTAATAATTTTCTTCATGAAATACACAATATCAAACTGTAATAAAAACAGATTAGCTGCTACAAGTATCCATATTCTAACTGTTGTCGGCAATTTCTGATTTTTGTTTTTTGTAAAAGATTACAATTTCCAGGACTTGTAATGCCATTTCACAGTGGATTTCCTCAATAAATTTACTTCTAACATTTAGTGTACCAGTATCTGGCTACATTTTTTTTTATAATAACAGTATGAATTCATACTTTATTCATATGAATAAAGTTCCAATGCAGCTGCATTACTTTCAAATACAAATACACATTGTCTTTATAAAAACAACTTACAGCAAGAGTTCCCCCCAGTTAACACTCTCCAGTTTGCAAGAGATGTTTCAAGTGATCAGAGATTTCCCACATCCTGCCTCTCAAGTAGAAAATGTAGAACATTCTACGAGCCATTGTGAAGAATTTGCATGACAATCTGCAGATTATTATTCAAATCCACTCTGACTTCGATGCGATAGTAGACACAGTCTAAGTGGATGTAAGTTTGACCCCCTCTTGTCTAATTATAGATACATTGTACAGCCAAAGGTTGTGGACAAGATTCTTAGATAAATTAGAGGCACCAAGTGTGTGCTAGACCCTTACTCTTCCTAACTCTTTCAGCAAGGGAGAGCAAAACTGAGTGGGTGGATGAAAGGGATAATTAATGCCTCTTTACAACAAGGCAATTTCCGTCTTGTCTAAGGGAGATTGCTATGAGCTGAAAACGTTTTCCTGTAATGGAGAATTTCAGTTAGTATCCAACATTCCATTTTAGGGCAAGAGTGAGGTGGCCTCCCATGACCAGTGGTTCTTGGATGAAACATTTATTTATCCACTTCAGTCTCATTTCAGTGAAACAGTTCATGAAACAGAGAAGGTTTTGGTTGTGTTACCATGTTAATGTGTCCCGCCTGGTTCTGCTGAACCTCTCAATAGCTTCCAATACCAGGAACCATGGTTTCTCACTGGGATGGGACTTGAAAACACTTCACATGAAAGCATTACTTCCTAGATGGCAACGGTCAGAATGTGGTGTTTCCTGTTTGGCTAATGGTTGCCAACCTATTGATTTCCTGAGGGATCTGTTCTGTCCCCCATGCTATTTAAAAACAGCACAAAAAACATTGAAAGTGATTGTCCAGAGATTTGGGGTCGGTACTTCTACATTACAGCAAACCAATTCCCAGGTAATGTTTTGTCCGTACTGGCCCCACTTCCTGCAATGCCAGCGATGGTTGCTTTTCCTCACACCCATTTTGTGTCAGAGGGATTTGAGACTATATTGTTGCTTTCTATATGATAATGATAATGCTTTGCATTCTTAAAACGTATCTATGTCAATAGCATACATTCCTTGAAATATTTGATCTGACCATACTATCCTCTTCCTTAGTTCCATCCCGCTTGAATTACTGTAATGTACTTGTTTATGAAATTTCAGTGATACAAAAATCTGCAGTTAAAGTGTGAACTAGGCTGGATAAAAGGACCCTAGAAGTCTTCCATTACTACAGCTTCGTTGGCTGCCAGTTCATTTCTAGGTGCAATTCAAAGTGCACTCAAAGTGGAGATCCAGGCTATCAAATCTCACTCTAAGAGTTTGTCTGGAACCTGAGATACTCTAGAGTGTATCTCTGCCCATCAAGGTCTACCACCTTGATGGGCATGGCTGGTGGGCATGTAAAATAGCGCGTCCTCAGTGGATACCCCTGGGCTTTGAAACTCAATTTCTTGGAAATATTAGAATGGTCCCTACATAGCAAAGATTTCATTCAGACAGACTTTTAGAAGTGAAGATTTTAAAAGAAAGGTTTTGAAAGTGTGCCGTTGAGATTTTATTATTTTTTTCCTAATCTTTTTTGTTTATTTTTTTTAAGCTTGTGCATAATTTAATTGTATTTTAGTACTTATTTTTGTATTGGGTTGAGTGTTCCAATTTTGAAAAGTACCAACTTGGGGATTCAACAGGCAGACTAAGGTCCTCATCAGAAGGAATGTGTTCTACACATCTGTCCAAATGACATTGAATATTTGCTGTGTATGTGTACTGTGATCCGCCCTGAGTCACCTTGGAGAGATAGTGTGGAATATAAATAAAGTGCTATTATTATTATTATTATTATTATTATTATTATTATTATGAACCTTTGAAAGTATGTAATTTCAAAAAGTGTAAAAGAAGAAATAATAAAAAGTCATGTGATGTGGGCACTCTGTTGATGACAGAATGAGAAGAGACAACAGCCATTTGTGTGATGAGGACTGAAGTCTATGGTTTAACTAAAAACGGGCACAGGTTATGGGAGTGAATAAATTCTTCATTTTCTTTTGTGACAGAACACCACAGGAAGAAGACCCTACTTCCCACTCCCCCCCTTGAATGCAATGAGTTCCTAAAAGAGTGCTTATAGCAGTTAGAAACTAGTTTCATCTGTTATGGATCCATCCTGCATTATCCTGAAATAATATTTAAGTGAGGTACGGTAATTAAAATTATTTGCTAGAAAACTACAGTAGTAATATAATTCAAGAGAATGTACTCTCATTCCATAGTAGAGAATTCTTGGTATTTCACTGTAAAAAAATCTTCCCTACTAGGTTGCTCACATTGACACATATTTTTGGGTTTTGCCACAATTTTGTCTCTAAAACCTTTAAATCACTTTCTGGCTTTATCATTTGGGAGCTCTACAACACTGGACCAGTAATGTATTTTATTTTGAGTTTGAACAAGTTCCTTTCAAAACCCTCAACTGCCTGTTACTCAGGCAGTGATGTAAGACAATAATAACAATGGTTTATTGAATAACAAAGTATTCAAAAATCACACATGAAAGTTGACTCCTTATTTCAAAGCACACATGAAAGCTGGTTCTTTATTACAGTGTTGTCTTGAACTGTATGTGAGTGGTTGACCATACATTCCAGAGGTGTGCTTTTTGTTTGTCCTCGTAATTTGGATCAAATTAATTAAATTCATACTTACGAGTCAATATCTGATACGTGGGCATAGCTTGTGCCAAAAATTGAAGAACTGAAACTTTCCCTGTACTTCTTTGTTTTAGTTTTGTAAATCTTTGAATACTCCCAAAGTGAGTTTCATATTCAGTGCAAGGAAGCTGAAAGCAAAGCCAAAGGCTGTGTTAGTGCTTTGACTTTCCTCTGTAAATTAATGGAGTCTCAGAATTAGGAGCATGGAAAAGAGGGAGCAGTGTTTCCTGGGAACAGCACAGAACTCTGTAGTTTGGGAAGGGAGGAGCTCTATGCCAGAGAATTCAAAAGGCCCTGCCTAAACTACATTTCCCAGAATGCATCAGCATCAGAAAGCACCAAGCAGGATAACAGAGAAATTTGTCCCTCCCTAATAGCAGCCAGCCAGTTCCAATCAATTGTTGAATCTGAAAAGAGGGAGGCTGGTTGATAATTCTCTAGTACAGTGGTTCTCAACCTGTGGGTCCCCAGATGTTTTGGCCTTCAAATCTCAGAAATCCTAACAGCCTGTAAACTGACTGGGATTTCTGGGAGTTGTAGGCCAAAACACCTGGGGACCCACAGGTTGAGAACCACTGCTGATGGCTGGATGGCCATCTGTCAGGGGTGATTTGAATGCAATATTCCTGCTTCTTGGCAGGGGGTTGGACTGGATGGCCCATGAGGTCTCTTCCAACTCTTTGATTCTATGATTCTATGCTCTAGTAAGTATGTAAATCTCTGTGCTGGGAAGAAATCCCTAAATGGATGGCCCTTGGGGGTCTCCTCCAACTCAATAGAAAAGGAGTAAAAACTTTCCTGTTCAGCAAAGCTTTATAATTGATTTCTTTGAGTCCTTGCTTCTATGGTTATTTTGGGAATTTTAGATGCATTTTATTGAATTCAATTTTTCTACCTTTTATAACTTGTATTACTTTTTATGGTTTTTATTACTTTTATGTCTTGTTTTATGAATGGTTTATGTTAGGATGATGTTTTAATGATGTTGTTATCTGTCTTGGGACCAACTGGAGATAGGTGGGTTAAAAATGCCTGAAACAAATAAATGAATAAATAAAATAAGGGAGGCATATTAATTAGTTTAGAGGATGGATGTCAGGAGAGTTTGGATGGTGTCCTTTTGCCTGGAAGTAGTGGGTTGATCTAGATGACCCTTAATGGTGTATTTGCTGTGATTTTTGTTCCTGGGCTATAATTGGTTCTATCATGGAAACATGGGGAAAGTTTATTAAACTGCAAAAACTTTGTCTTTGTGGGATGGACATCGTGCTACAGCACATTTTGCTTTGTTGCGTCTCCATCAATTCAATGTAGTTTGTGCCACAAAAACAAAGTTTCTGGGGTACAGCAATCACTTTCACAGTAAGGACTACACAATTAAATTTATTTATTTATGATATTTATAGCCCACCTTTATCAGCTATACGACAACTCAAGGCAGGTTACAGGTTGGCACAAATTCAATGCCAAACAGGAAAACAACATTTTCCAACAAGGAACATGTTTTCTTATTAAAAAGATGTTGCCTATAAACATTTTGAAAATTTTCCAAAAATCTGTGGATAAGTGAAACATTCTGAAATTTGGTGGACCAACTGTAGTAAATATGTTCTACCATTGTTGCAAGTTTCACCCCAATATCTTTAAAAATGAGGGAGAAAGCGGATCCTGAATTTCCCCCAATTATAGTAATTTAGTTGTGTGCAATTATTGTAATGAAATAGTAATGAAATTTTGTTACTCCCATTATAGTAATGAAATTTCTACTAAGTATACTTTATAAACACATTAGAAACTAAGTGCCAGAGGCCCCCCCCCCATTTTGTAAACACTTGAAACTTTTTTTATTGATTGCACATTTCTAATACATACACCAAGTAATCCATTTGCTATGTATTCATCAATGTATTGAACTACAAATTCCAGGATTCTATAGGGTAATACCATGTTAGTTAAAATGGCATAGAACTACTGTAACTTTGTGGCACAGATCCACTGCTAAATCTAATATGATGTCCACCATAACATTTAATTTATGAGGCATGTGATCCTTAATTAATTTCATGTTCAAAGAAAGCATACAGCAATTTTAGTGATTTTGTTCCAACTGCAAGAAAAGTTTTTGAAAACATCAGAATTTTCATAGATTGGGATTTATTCAGCACAACATTCAAATTTTTCTTTTTGCACAGAAAACCACTTTTTCTCATAAGGAGCAGCATTTTCTGCACACAAGTGTACATCTTATGCAGAATAAATTTCTTAGAAAATGATGTTTCCTAAAATAAATGTGAATGTTGTCCATAGGCTCATTGTCAAACTAGAAAGATGCTCAACAGTCTCATTGTCAGGATTTCACAGTATACAAAAATGTCTTTCCAACAATTTTCTATTTTTCAAAATGTTCATCCCATTCCTACTCAGTCAGCTACATAAAACAGACCACTGTTATGTTAAGTATTTTTTCCCCTAAAAAAATGTTCTTTTACTATAATCAACATTTTAATGACATTGTGGGCACTGGACCACCAAAGATGGGAATATGGCCATGTATAGCCATATAACTTCCAAAATTTCAGAAGTAAACCTGCCATATGGCTCAATTTTGCACATTGTAGCAATTAAATCAATGTTTACTCTTGTTTTTTATTGTATTGTTCTTTATAATGGACTTGAGTGTTAGTTATACGTTGAGCAATGTCTGTGTTAACACAACATGCATACAGGCATTGCACCATGTATTATAGGCAATTTCATAAATACTTTAATCATAAAAAGGAGAGAGAATAAGTGTGGTGTGGTTTGGAAGTTGGACTAGAACTCTGAATGCCATAATTCAAATGACCTTGGGAAAGTCACAGTCTTTTAGTTTTGGAGGAAGGTAAAGACAAACCTCTGAAAAAAATATTTCCATTAAATACTTATCTTACCATGAAATACCTATAACAAGGAACAGCAAGCAAAGAAAAATATGCACCTAATCTTCCAGGTACATATCATGTTCAACATTGTGAAATATGTAAATAAATGGGTTATGTTTCATGATTGTGTTTGATGTTTACATTATTTGACTGATATTATATCACATTTTATGCATGTGTAACTTCCCTTGCAAACATAAGAAATAATGTCAACACCCCCCCCCCCCCCATATATCGCGGAAGATGTGTACACTTATCAATTACTCTAGAACTGGGGTCCTCAAACTATGGCCTCCAAGGTCATTTACCCGGCCCTTGCTCAGGATCAACCTAAGTCTGAAATGACTTGAAAGCACACAACAACAACAACAATCCTATCTCGTCAGCCAAAAGCAGGCCCACACTTCCAATTGAAATACTATTAAGTTTATATTTGTTAAAATTGTTCTTCATTTTAATTATTGTATTGTTTTAAGTGTGTTTTGCACTACAAATAAAGTATGTGCAGTGTGCATAGGAATTCATTCCTTTTTTTTCCAAATTATAATCCAGCCCTCCAACAGTTTGAGGGACTGTGACCTGGCCCTCTGTTTAAAAAGTTTGAGGACCCCTGCTCTATAATATTTAAAAAGAAGGTAAAGCGGGTGTCAAAATGTCGACCCATTTTTAGAAAGGGAAAATGTATTAAAATTGTAATACCCAATGTAAACCAATAACAAAAGATGAATACAAGTAACCTTTGATTTCTGCCATTGCAATAGGTACTGAAAATTGTTACCATCAGCATCCCGAGACACTTCTAATTTTGCGGAACTCCTGCTCAAGCAATGATTACTAAATTGTCCACTTGTATTGGTGTATCAATACCTTCCATTTAAAGTGGAATCTGGTGTGAAACTGGGATGAGTTATTGCCCCAACTTTATTCTCCATCTTCATCGCTATGATACTTCACCTTGTTGATGGGAAGCTTCCCACCGGAGTGGAAATCATCTATTGGACAGATGACAAGCTATTCAACCTCAGCAGACTGAAAGCCAAAACCAAGGTTACAACAACATCTGTTATAGAACTCCAGTATGCTGATGACGTCATCTGTGCGCATTCAGAAGAAGCTCTACAAGCCACTCTAAACACCTTTGCAGAAGTATACATGAAGCTCGGCCTGTCATTGAACATCGAAAAAACCAAGGTACTGTTCCAGCAGACACCAGCCAACCCTCTCCAATGCCAGAGATATAGCTTAATGGTGTAACATTAGAAAATGTTGATCATTTCCGCTACCTTGGCAGCCACCTCTCCACCAAAGTCAACATCGACACCGAAATACAATACCACCTGAGCTCTGCGAGTGCAGCATTTTTCCGAATGAAGCAGAGAGTGTTTGAGGACCGGGACATCTGTAGGGATACCAAGGTGCTTGTTTATAGAGGTATTGTCCTCCCAACCCTGCTATATGCCTGTGACACGTGGACTGTCTACAGACGTCACATGCAACTCCTGGAACGATTCCATCAGTGCTGCCTCTGGAAAATCCTGCAAATCTCTTGGGAAGACAGGCAGACAAATGTCAGCGTGCTGGAAGAAGCAAAGACCACCAGCATTGAAGCGATGGTCCTCCGCCATCAACTCCGCTGGACCGGCCACATTGTCCAGATGCCCGACCACCATCTCCCAAAGCAGTTGCTCTACTCCGAGCTCAAGAACGGAAAACGGAATGTTGGTGGACAGGAAAAGAGATTTAAAGATGGCCTCAAAGCCAACCTTAAAAACTCTGGCATAGACACTGAAAACTGGGAAGCCCTGGCCCTTGACCGCTCCAGCTGGAGGTCAGCTGTGACCAGCAGTGCTGCAGAATTTGAAGAGGCACGAATGGAGGGCAAAAGGGAGAAGCGTGCCAAGAGGAAGGCACGTCAAGCCAACCCCGACCGAGACTGCCTTCCACCTGGAAACCAATGCCCTCACTGCGGAAGAAGATGCAGAGCAAGAATAGGGCTCCACAGCCACATACGGACCCACAAGAATACTGGAAGACAGTCCTCCTCGGAAAACGAGGGATCGCCTAAGTAAAGTAATTAAGTAATCAATACCTTCAAAAATTGTTCAACTATTCCCATTAATGACAGTTGACACCAGATGTTGAGTCCCAGTAAACTCACTTCTTTTTCCAATTCATTCTTCCATTCAGTTAAAACTGTGCTCCATCAAACCAAATCATTTTTCCCACAAATGCCTCATTTTTTTTATACCATGTTTCAGAATCATTATTGATATTGCATTTTGTTGTTTTAAGAATGTGTTGTACAGTTTGGTAGACTCCAGTGACAAGCATGTAAATTGCTCCAATGTCATAGTAGAAGTAGCAGCATTTATTGCTGTGAAAGGTCTCCAAGGTGTTCCCTTGTGCACATCCCACACAGTACTACATGTTGGAAACTTAACATGAATGTGTGCATATTGTTAGGCATATTGGAGGTTCTATCACATACTCATGCCTCGATTGTCATTGTACTTTCACAACGTTCTCGAATTTCAAATACCACATCAAGATGGTCTTGCACTCCTCAAATGACACCATGCTTCCTCCATTTTCTTTGACTGTGCTGGTTTCACATGCTGACACTACCGACAATTAAATTAGTGCCATCTTTTGAGGTAACATCATACTACGCTTTGCTACCGTAATTCAGTTTAACTTCAGAAAGTAATACATAGATAACATACAGGAAGGAGAACACTGGAAACAGGAGATACCTTTGTAGCAATGAAAAAGACAATGGGATTATAAGTCATACACACATAAATATAAGGTATAAGGGAAAATACAGCCTTGTGGAAAGCATTGAGGTGTTAAAACAAAGAAAGACTGTTCCTGGCATCCAGAAAATAAAAGAATGCAGGAAAATAAAAACTCCATTGCAGATCACATGTTCCCTACCTAGTCTGGATGGAACAAGGAATAAACTAATTCCTGTATACCGAGAATGCACACATTTGTAGGGCTGTGGTAACTATAAAGAATTTAAGCATGCATAGCAAATCATTAATGCTCAGCTGTCACCGGAACATTGAACTGCATTGCTTTATTTTGATTCTTCTTGAAATCCGAGTTTTATGAAACTTGATCTCTGAAAGAAAAAGTTTGAATTTGTCTCAAATTTCATTCCAAACAATATTTGCTGTGGATTCTGTCTAGGGTGCAGTCAATTCTTGTGGAAGCTGCTGAGTTGTCTGGAGCAAATTATCTCTTTGTACACTCTAACTATCCTTTGTACACTTAACTGTAAGTGAAACAAAAAATGGTAAAGTACTTTTAGATGTGAAATGTATTCCATTTCAGCAAGTGGTGGAGCCATGCTTAACAACAAAAGATATGCTTTTTCCCCTTTTCATACAACCAGTTTTCCCTTGGACATTCAGAACTGTGCAAAGCAATCATGTTATCTTTCTGAAATATTAAATTATAGTGGTTTCAAATGTAGGTGTGATAAGGCAGCCTGTATGTCCTATCATATACTTCACTTTCCAAAATATGATTACAAATAAAGATTAAAGATTCTCCTGCCACAAACAAAAGCAAGAACAGAAGAAGTTATAACAAATATCTCAATTTTTCCAAAGGAACAAAACATGGCAGAGCACAGTTGCTTTGCTTAAGTGCATATCTGGAAAAAAATCCTCTCTTGCTTAGTGCATTTTGCTTGAACTTAATGGAAAACAACAGCTGCAGTGCTATAATTATGAGTATTTGAGCCATAAATCTATCCTTGGAAATGTTTTTCCAGTCACATTCCATTTTTATTCTCTACTTACTAGCCTTTTTATCTTCCTATTTTTCTTTTCAGAGCCTAAGATGTAAAACACGAGAGACCAAGTGCATTAAGCTCATTAATGTCAACTAGGTTATAAACTAACAGATCCTATGTTGATATGCTGACAGTGTAAGTTATGCAAAATACTTTGGTTATTGAAAGTATATGTTAAGTATTTCATTCAGATGAAACTGCTTGGTGGCATTTATTGTTTTGCAGCTCTCCTTTATTTTTTTCCTCCTCTGTTTATAGCATCATCAGTTTCGAAGCCTGGGTTATGCCAAAAAGCTTGTCATTGTCATATTCTTTCAGATGGCTGATTGATTAAATTCTGAAGTCACTGAGCCCTCTGACAAGGTCACTTTGAACTTGCTACTTCTCTTTCAACATGGTCATCAACCGTTTGTACTTCAGAACATAATAAAAAAATCTAGACAAGTAGAATGAAATACAGCTCAAGAATTAAGAATTTTATGCTCTGGTAGTTTACGTCTAACTTGGAAATATTCATCCAATAGCATGACCTCTGTTTTCAAAATGAATGCCGTGAATTCATCACATTGAATCTAATGAGTGAGACGTAAGCCAGCATCTTCCCTAGCTGTTGGAAGCAGATAGAAAATGAAGCATGTTTTGATGATCTGTTTACTTTTATGCATGCTTCCAAAGTTCATTAAGAACTCTTGTCCTTACTGTGATTAAAAAGTCAAGCTGGCCATATATTGTGCATTCTGTCATCAACATGACATTAGTAATTGACACATGACAGATGACAGACACAGCATAAGTAATCTTACAATACTCAAATTGAATTTAGAACCTGGTACAATGGCTGATGAATACTTCACAGAATTCGTAATATATTTAATTTAAGAAGTGACTTTAGAATGAGTCAGACTATTCATTCATTTAGATATTATTCAATGGCAGTGGCTTTATAAAATTTCAAATAGAAAGGCTTTATTTATGGGGGGGGGGGTGAAAGAATGGATTCCCAGTCCTATCAGGAAATACTCTGAAATGTGCTTAGTGCTTATTGTATGTCATATGAGTTTTAAAGGCCATTTTAGTGTATTTTACTGTATTTTAATTCTGTTTTTACCACACTGTTATTTGTTTTTTTTTAACTTTTGTATTGCACCTTTTAAACTAGTTTGGTGTGGAGTGTTAGCCACCTTGTGTCCACATGGGGAGAAAGGCAGGTTATAAATAAAGATAATAAAAAATATGTGAACAGTACAGAAGGTGGTTTTAATATCTCAATATTTCTAGAGCTGTTTCAAACTCTCTCCAGTTTTGACTTGCAATGGGAACTAGTGATTTTGTCCTGCAAACCTTTTAGATAATGCAAATCTTTGAATCCTTTTCTGTGCCTTTGTTCCCTTTAAATGCTGTACTTTTGGCACTAGCAGTTTCCTTAGGCTCTTATTTCATCCATATCATGGATTAGTGACATGGGTGATCCCACATTGAATTGGGAAACAATGAACTAACTTCAAAATTCTACACAGAGATGCTGTTTGTAAAGGTGATACTAAGAGTGTTCAAAAATTCATTTTTAATTCTTTTTTGGATCAAATTTGTTAAATTTGTGCATACGAATCGATATTAGAAACATGCAGGAAAGGGGTGGGAATTTAAGAATCAAAACACCCCCCAATATTTTTGTTAATATTCTGTAATTCTCAAATGCCCCCCACCTCAAGGTCAATTTAATTTTCAGTATAAGCATTAAACAGCTTTGGTAAAACCAAGAGAACATAAAGTGTTTTAAAATCCAATCCTGTTTTTCTTTGGCCCAACCACCATAAAGAAGGCACTGGGGGCAAAACTTGCAAACTTGGTTGGAAATCTGAGAACACAGCATTCTTAGAAATGTAGTTTGGTAAGGTGAGGCCATCTGTGGCAGAGAATGCAAAATGCCCTGCCTTAAACTACATTTCCCAGAATGCAGTGCTCAGCATCAGAAAGCCCAATGAGGTCTGCAGCAGCCAGCCATTTAGAGTCAGTCTAATAATAATAAATGAAATGATTGAATCTGCAAAGATGACTAATAAATGAAATGATTGAATCTGCAAAGACATGGGGTTGCCTCTGAAGACTGCTCGGAAGCTTCAAATGGTCCAATGATTGGCAGCCAGGTTGCTAACAGGAGCGGCACTCAGGGAGCATACAACTCCTCTGTTGCGCCAGCTCCACTGGCTGCCAATTTGCTACCGGGCACAATTCAAAGTGCTGGCTTTAGCCTTTAAAGCCCTAAACAGTTCTGGCCCGACCTATCTGTCTGAACGCATCTCCTTCTATGAACCAGTTAGGATATTAAGATCGTCTGGGGAGGCCCTGCTCTCAGTCCCGCCGGCCTCACAAGCACGCCTGGCATGGACGAGAGACAGGGCCTTTGCAGTAGTGGCCCCTCGGCTGTGGAATGCCCTTCCTACAGACATCAGATCGGCCCCCTCCTATCTGGCATTCCGGAAGAGAGTGAAGACCTGGCTCTTCGAACAGGCTTTCAACTAAGCAGTGCAATTGATTGATTATTGGAATATGGATTAATGGACAATGAGAGTGGATGCTGATTCTATTGATGAGATGTGATGGATTGTTATTTTGTTGTATTGTTGGATTGATGTTTTGATGTGAATTAATTGATATTGCTGTTTTAATTGACTAATGATCTGTTTTGTACTGTTGAATTGGTTGTTAACTGCTCTGAGTCGCCTGAGGGCTGAGAAGAGCGGTATACAAGTGAAGTAAATAAATAAATAAATAAATAAATAAAATAAACTAAGCATAAGCATAAGTACTGAGCAACTTTGATAAAGCCAAGAGATCATAAAGTGTTTAAAAATAATCCTGTTTTTATTTTGCTCAGTCACCATAAGCAAAGGCACTGAAGCAGCCAGCCATTTAGAATCAGTCTAATAATAATAAAAATATTTAACCTGCAAAGAGGACTAAAGGAAGTAATAATATAAATCTCTGCTAAGTTGAAGTTTTGTGGTTGTGTGTCATCAAGACAGATAGACTTTCAAGGGGATTGTTGCTGTCAATTTTGAGGGGACAAATTGTTTTTTGTCTAAAGTTTTTAAAATCCCCAAAAATCTGTAGATGTGTGAATCTTTTTTAAATTTCTGGGGATTCATGTCCTGGTTATCTTGAGCATTGTCTATAAAATTCTAATAGATAGCTCTTGTATTTTTTTAATCAAATAAACAAGAAGCTTATTGAGTACCCAAACCTTGCATCGGCAATGATACCAGTCTTCCTGTTCCAAAACTGCCAGAGGCATGGACAATAGAAGATGAGGAGGTAGGCGATGATGGTGATCAGATACAGATGGGAGCTGATGATGATCCTGACTTTGAGGCAGAGCTGAACAATCTGGTCAGAGACTTGGGCTTATCGAAGAGTCAGGCAGAGCGGTTTGGATCAAGGCTACAAGGATGGAATCTTTTGTCATCTGGAATGAAAATATCAAAATTTTGCCACATAGATTTGACAAAATATTTTAGCCAAGCTGACAGTCTGACCTTTCGATATGACATCAACTGATTGTTTTGTGTTCTCTGATGCAACTATGACCCAACAGAATGGCAATTGTTTGACGACTCATCAGTCTTAAGTTTGGAGGATGTTTTGCTGCACAACCAGTTGAACATATTGTTCATATGAAAGAATCATATGAGAACATGCATCTTCTGCTGAACCGCCTTCAATACTTGAAGTACAGCTGGAATTTGTGTGGTAATCTTAAAGTAGTTGCAATTCTACTGGGTCTGTAGCTTGATTACACAAAGTATTACTGTTTCCTTTGTGAGAGACAGTCAAGCAAGAGATCTGCATTATATCAAAAAAGATTGGCCTGCCCACAATAAATTAGTTCCAGGGCAGAACCCACTGGTCGATACAAATAAGATATTTTTCCACCTTTATACATCAAACTCGAGCTAATGAAAAACGTTAAGGCAATGATAAAGCAAAGTGTAGTCTATTTATTTGCAGCAGATGTTTCCATGCATAAGCCCAATTTAAGGTGCTGGTTTTAACCTATAAAGCCCTACATGGTTTCAGCCCAGGATACTTGAGACAGCATGTCCTTCCATACAAACCGGTTAGACTCCTAAAATCAAGTAGCAAAACACCCCTCCCCCCTCAGTTCAGGTGTAGTCAATACTTAAAACTGTTTAGAGATGGCACCTTCTTGGGTGTGGCTCTAAAACTCTAGAATTCTCTGCCAGAAATGATCAGAGCACCCCGCTCCCTTGTCCTTTAGGAAAAAAAACCTGAAAACCTTCCTATGTGAGGTAGCTTTTAATTAATGATGACAGAAGCCTAGGATCTGCACTTTATCATCATATTTTATCTTCCTGGGAATTTTATATGGTTTTACTCCTTTTAAAGACAATTTTATGTTTGATGGGAATGTATGGGATTATTTTAATGGCTTAAATTTTTTATGTTTAGCTGTTGTTGTAAACCGCCTTGGGTACTTGGATAAAGTTGATATAGAAATTTTCTAATAAATAAATAAATAAGTGATGTGAAGATAAAAGAATGTATTTACATTGGCCCACAAATCCAAGATGTGATGAAGGATGGCCAATTAAATGGTCTTCTACAGGGTGTTTTTAACTTTCTAGGCAACTATAAAGCAACTATAAAGCAACAGACATCCCAAAGGTTGAAAGTCTGCTTCAGACATGGAAATCAATAAAGTGCAACATGTCACCAAAGATACATTTTCTTCATTCACATTTGAATTTCTTTCCAGCAACCTGTGTGCTGTAAGTGATGAACATGGTGAAAGGCTTCACCAGGACATTGCCAAGATGGAAAAACAGTATCAGGGTAAGTGGAATCCATCTATATTGGGTGACTATTGCTTGACTCTCATCTGCAAAGCTTCAGATAGAGATTACAGATGAAAATCTGCAGCAAAACATTTTTAGTTTTATTTCCTGTTGACACCATTAGTGTCATAGTATATGGCACTACAAACATATAGCAATGCTTTGGATGCATTGCCTTTTTCTGACAAACTGTATGTGATACAGACATGATAAATACATTGTTGTTTTAAAAATCCACTTGGTTCACCCAAAATTGTGGAGAAAACGAAATATTGTGAAAAAATGTGTTTACCAGTGTTCCCAGCATAATACTTTTAGTAGTTTTTGTACATTTCCTTTTAAGGATTACCATATGGATTTGAAATTGGAAGATTTCCCTTCTAAGGGACAGTCAGAGCCCTCTTTTACACACATTAGGTTATGTAGTTTCTTCAGTTAAAAAAACCCCCCAAAGTTGTCAGAATGGGTAGGAAGATTTTGCCTGGAATCTTTCAAAACCACTTTCATTTGATTTAAGCAAGAAGTGAACTGAATGAATTAAAGTGTATCCCAGACAGTATTACAAGCAAAAGGATTGTGTTCAGTGAAGGCTATAATACACATATTATCCTAATTTCAAAGTACATTATCTCTTTTGATAAATGGAAGACCAAGTCGTCTCATTTGGATCACTAGAAGTTAAATCACTAGCACTATTGGAAAAGGGAAGTGAAGCAGTTGGAAACGATACCTCAAACATGCCCACAATCACACATTACAGTCATCAAACTCACTGCTGGAGTGCTTTTAGATTTACCGCATACCTGAAAACACTTTGAACACAGAGTCAGAATGCTTTCAACTTCCTACAAATGGGTGTCAACTTTTTTTTCTTTATTTGGAAGATCACTGTTTACAAATGAGTTAAACACTGGTTTGAAATTAATATAGGATGGCATCATGCAATGACAAGCAATTCTGTTTATAGTTGAGGAAAATGCAACTCATCTTATGAACCTTGTGTGATAATGTTCTAGTTCTTAGGTGTGTTTTTTAGTTACTTCTATAGATATGTGTGCATGTTTGGGAAGGGGGGATTTGTACCTAGGAGCTGTTTTTTACCTTGATTTTCCAGCAAATTCTGCTTTAGTCTTTTTATGGTTTATTTATTTATTTATTTATTTCCGGTATTTCTACCCCGTCTCTTCTCTACCCCCGAAGGGGGACTCAGGATGGCTTACATTTGGCAACAATTTGATGCCTCTACATATAAACAATTATCATAATACAACAATAATAAAAATACATAAAGCATTAATTAAAACAATAATACAGTTTAGTGTTATTTGTGTTTTTTATTTGTCATGGATTGCTTAGTTACTGGGATTCTAATTGAGATAAAAAGATACAATATACATCTTTGGAATAACAGTAATTATTATATACCAGGCAACACAGTTTCACTTAGGGACACTAAGATACCTGTCAATGTAACTAAGTCTAAATAAGTGAGTTTGATTTGTCAGAGTTTTCTCAATTTGGCCAGTACAGTTTTCTTAATTTGGCCAGTAGAATATAAAATACATTTTTCTTGGCAATGCAATTTGAGACATACTTGAAATTTAAACAACCTTTTAAAAAGACAAAAGGCATGTTGGTATATTTTTTAACATTGCCCTGGGGGAGGGAAATAATAAATATAGCTTCTGGCTGAGCCTAAACCACCATCTTTCCCAGATTAAGACATTTTAGGTACTTGGGCCATAATGGGAGGGGAGAGAGAGGAGGGAGAAATAATGACACAATGCAGGGTGGAAATATCAGGAATAGATGAAAGCCTGAACAACTGTTTTCCTTTCTCAAAGCGTGGGGACCAACACTGAATTAGGATTTATTGGTAAAACAAAATGGAATGTTTTAAACAGACGTGTTTTCACTTCCAGCCTCCTTTAAATCCACTTTTAAGT
The DNA here is from genome assembly GCF_037176765.1 of Anolis sagrei. Lineage (NCBI taxonomy): Eukaryota > Metazoa > Chordata > Lepidosauria > Squamata > Anolidae > Anolis > Anolis sagrei. Next base: position 131,953,803 of record NC_090023.1, read on the forward strand.
CATCTATTATTACTTCTGGCTTTACTAGACAGATAATGCCATCAACCTGGACAATTTAGCTCAGGATGTGCATTAGAATGAACAACATTCTCTCCTGTTGATTAGCTAACAACACATAAGCAATTTCTTTTCCCCTGCTATCTGAACAAATGAAAGCTTTCTCTGCATTTTAACTACATCCCCACAGGCAAACAGCCTTAGAAGACATAATTTGAAATAAATAAATGTTAGTCCACTTGCTCATTATGAAAGCTAAAGAAACCACATTTCCATGTAATGATATATAATATCTTGGTGACCTGCATCTTTTTAATTACTAATTATCCTCTAAAGCATTTAAAAGTAGATATGAAAGGTGAGTTGCATTGTGGGAGATCTATAGTACACTTAGACCTTACTGCAAAGTCTTCCAATCTTTATTATTAGTACTGGTGGCAAGTTTCATAATTGGTTTCAATTTAGGTATGTCAAGCCATAGCCCAAAGTTCAAAATGTTCAGTCCTGAATTGTAATGCTTTCATCACCAGATTTCCCTGCCAACAGGAATGGACATATTTATCAATTTTACTTTTTATAGCATTCACATTTTTCCTCAAGAATGCTGGTCTCCTTCTGTTTCTATAGGTACTTTGTTTGAAAACACTCTTAAGCATAGGTACACACTTCCATGCCCAACTACACTTTCCATAATGCACACTTTCTAAAAAGCAGTTTCCACAACCATTCCATCTGGAACTCATCAGATTTCTGCCTCCTCATTTAATGTCACAAAAAGTTATCCTGAGGTGCTTCTTCAGGTATCCTCAAGTAGGATTGGTTATAAAGCTTCAGAGGATATACCTTTGCCCCATGATAATACTTTCAGGAGTGAATTTCCCTTCCTAGGTGTAGATTTGTCTCACTTCCCATTGTCTCATCCTCATTCTTAACTATGAGTCATTTGTACGTCAGGTGTTTGTAACTCAAGGATTGCCTTTATTCCTCCTAGAGATATGATGATCAATAGTGGAGAACCCTTGTGAATTAATCCTTTTTCTCTATCAGTAAAAACAAAAGTGTACGACGTTTAAGAAAAGTATGCCTGACAACCCATGTTTTAAGTAGATATGCAAAACATTTTTGGACAACTTTTTAAACCCCAAAATATAGGGAAGAAAAAAAGAGCCAAAGTCACTTTTAATGTGTAAGTATTTAGATAGAATCTGTACTGTACTCTTTAAAAGCTATGGCAAATATGCTGCATTTATTACTATAGGCTATATTTCATGACCGTGTATGATTGTCTTCCAGGGGTAGAGTCTTGGCCGTGGGTTTCTAAGTGACTATAGAGACCGATTTTGCATCCACATGGTCTTTCATAATGAGGATACAGACTTCCAGATGGAAGGCAGTCCCAACAAGGCTTTTGCTTGATGCATCTTACTCTTGGTACATTTCTCCCTTTTGCCCTCTACTCATGCCTCTTCAAAATCCACAGCATTGTTAGTAACAGCTGACTTCCAGTTAGCATGCTCGAGGCCCAAGGATTCACAATTCTCAATGTTTTTTATTATACATTTTTAAAGATTGGATTTCAGCCTATCCTTAAATCTCTTTTGTTCTTCATTGACATTCTGGTTTTCATTTATGAGCTGAAAATAAGTAACTGCTTTGGAAAACAGTAATCAGGCATTTGAACAATGTGACCAGTTCAGTGAAGTTGATGACCAAGAATCATTGATTCAATGCTGGTGGTATTTGCTTCTTCCAGAATGTTTGTCTGCCTATTTTCCCAGGAGATTTTTTGAAGGCAATGCTGAAGGAATCTTTCCAAAAGTCAAGAGTGATTTTTGTAGATGTTCCACATTTCATAGGCATATAATAGTTGATGGAACAATGAATAAGCATTTTGGTATCTCTACAAATGTCCTGATCATGAGCACACTCTGCTTCATACAAAAAATGCTGCACTCTCAGAGCTCAGATTATATTTTGGCATTGATTTTGACTTTTGCAGAGAAGTTTCAGTAACGGAAATAGTCAACATTTTCCAGCATTGAAGAAGAAGAAGTTTATTTTTCTACCCCACCTCCATCTCCCCAAGGGGACTCGGGGCGGCTTACATTAAGCATTATTTCTAGCATTGCAAAGGGATTGGTTGGTGCCTGCTGCAGAGCAATTTGGTTTTCATGGTGTTCAGTGAAAGGTCAAGCTCTTCATATACTTTTGCAAAGGTGTATAAAGTGGCTTGTAGGTCTTCCTCTGAATGAACACAGACTACATTATCACAGCATATTGGAGTTCTATAACATAAGTTGTTAACTTACTTTTGGCTTATAGTCTGCTAAGGTTAAAAAGTTTGCCATCTGTCCAATACATAATTTCCATACTGTGGGAAGTTTTCCATTAATGAGGTGTAGAGTCATAGCTATGAAGATGGAAAATAAGGTTGGGGCAATAACGCGAACAGGCATGCACATCTGGTGATAATTGTTGCTGTTCCAGATACTTCCTCTGTCCCTTCTCCTGCATCCTCTTCTCCTATAAATCAAGATATATATGGCTCTGACTTTGATGGCCAAACATGAGGTGGAGCTGAGGAGCCTTCTAATCAAGGTGAAAGAAGAAAGTGCAAAAGCTGGGTTGCAGTTAAACATAAAAAAACCAAGATTCTGGCAACTGGACTTATTGATAACTGGCAAATAGAGGGAGAAAACGTGGAGGTAGTGACAGACAGACTTTGTATTTCTAGGTGCAAAGATTACTGCAGACATGGACTGCAGCCGGGATATTATTTATTTATTTATTTATTTATTAACTTTATTTGTACCCTGCTACCATCTCCCCAAGGGACTCGGTGCAGCTTACATGAGGCCGAGCCCAACAACAACAACACAAACAATAAAACAACAATACAAACAATTAAAAACATAAACAATAAGATAAACAACATTATCTATAAAATAACACACAATTAAAAACAGAGGGGAGGCCAAATGTAAAGTTAAAATTGGGAATATGCTGGGACATGAACGGAAGGTGATACTGGTGTTTGTGAAAGGGCATACGAGCAGACTTAGAAAATGGAGGGCAAAGTGCTATGGAATCATTATTCCGGGAAGGCACACTGGAACAGCCACGTCTTCAAGTTCCTCCTGAAGACTGCCAAAGTTGGAGCCTGTCTGATGTCTTTAGGGAGTGAGTTCCAGAGTCGAGGGGCCACCACCGAAAATGTCCTCTCTCTCATCCCCACCAATCACACCTGTGATGCTGGTGGGATCGAGAGCAGGGCCTCCCCGAATGATCGAAGAGATTGTGTGGGTTCATATACAGAGATACGGTCACACAGGTAGGCGGGTCCCAAAATTCAGGGCTTTGTAGGTAAGAACCTGCATCTTGAATTGGGTCCGGTAGATGAAAGGCAGCCAGTGGAGCTCCTTTAACAGGAGGGATGACCTCTCTCTGTAAGGGGCCCCGGTTAACAACCTGACTGCCGCCCGTTGGATCATCTGAAATTTCTGGGCCGTTTTCAAGGGATATCAGAAGACGTTTACTTCTTGGGAGTAAAGCAATGACCAATCTCGATATACCATTTTGAAATAAAAAAAACCCAGAATGATCTTCCACAAAGGTTAATGATGTAGTCAAATGAATAATACAGTTAAACCCAGATAAAGCCATAAAAACAAGAAATAGACAATATACCATATTTTACAGATGCAGACTGCAGCCATGAAATCAGGAGATGCTTACTTCTTGGGAGGAGAGCAATGTCCAATCTCGATGAAATAGTGAAGAGTAGAGACATCACACTGGCAACCAAGATCTGCATAGTTAAAGCAATGGTATTCCCCATAGTCACCTACGGATGTGAGAGCTGAACCTTAGGGAAGGCTGAGCAAAGGAAGATAGATGCTTTTGAACTGCGGTGTTGGAGGAAAGTACTGAGAGTGCCTTGGACCAAAAGAAGATCCAACCAGTCCATACTACAGGAAATAAAGCCCGAATGCTCACTGGAGGGAAGGATATTAGAGGCAAATATGAAGTATTGGCCACATAATGAGAAGACAGGAAAGCTTGGAGAAGACAATGATGCTTGGGAAAATGGAAGGAAGAGGGGCTGACCAAAGGCGAGATGAATGGATGATATCCTTAAAGTGACTGGCTTGACCTTGAAGGAGCCGAGGGTGGTGATGGCTGACAGGGAGCTCTGGCGTTGGCTGGTCCATGAGGTCACTGAACAAATAAACAACTGAACAAATAAACAACAACAAAAAATGGCTATTTATTTTACACCCAACAACCCCAATGTACCAAAAATGTAAAGTTGCATCTGACCTAATCAAGACTTTCTCCTTTACCGTGTTCCAATTTTAATCAAGAAATAAACTTACATTACTGTTAAAAAGCAAACACCTCCATGTCCAAAATTGCAACTCTTTTTGTGATATGATTTTAAACAACAAATCATACCTTCTTGTTCCACCGCCTCTGGAGGACATTCTCTTGCAGTTAATTCTCTTCTTTTAATCCAGAAATATGTGATCATAACTTTTAACAAGTAAACACCCCTAGTTCTAATTTTACTTCTATTGGTATTACAATAGGTTGACAACTCACCTAGTTCTTCCTCTCCCTCCAGAGGCCCTTCCCCTCCACCCTCTTCTCCTGTAAATTAATACAGATTGTCTCATTAATTTTTAAAAAGCAAGCACTACTCATGATGGCTACTGTTTCTGTTGATTTCATAGAAGAAACACATCAGACCTTGTTCTTCTTCTCCCTCTGGAGGGCCTTCTACTGCGCCCTCATCTCTTGTTAATCAAAGAATTAATTCTTGTAAATAAATTGTAGTTAAACCCCTCCCTATATACAGCAATGATCCCAACTATCACTTTCTCCAGGCTGGGAGTGGTTAGCTTTGACATTAAATACAGGGAGAAAGATGTTTCATCTTGTACATGTGCAGAAGCCTTTTTGAAGACAGTCTGCCCTTTCTCCCTGCCCAGTTTTCAGCCTTCGGAAATCTGCTAGGATACAAAGGGGAAGATTCTTTGTCTTGCACATGTGCAGAAGCCATTTATCAAGCCAGCCTGGCCTTTCTCTCTGCCTGGAGCCCAACACTTAGCTGTGTTTTTTTATACAAACACATAAAACCTGTTCAGAGAGAGAGAAAATGGCCACCAAGGGAGTGTGTTGGAGGGAGGAGAGGGTCCCTTTTCTAATAAAGGAGGCAGGAAGATTTAGAAGCCTCAGAAGGTTAATTGGCACCTCACTTACAAAGAAGATGTTATATGAACAACTTGTACATAAAATGCAGAACAAGAGGGCTGGTCATCCCAACTGGCATGTCAGGAGAAGACAAGGTAATATTTGTACTCAACATTGACAACATATGTTCCTGTGAAGAATGTAACAATAGCAAAAATAAAAAAAGTCTTTCCACAGAAGTCTTTCCAAGAATATTACAAAGACAAGGGGCCTATCACACAGCTACACTGTGAAATAGATTTTTCCCCTTAAAATATTTAAAATCAAAAACTAACCTCATTATACCAGAGAGTTGTTGGCTTTGTACCATTCATAAAACTACCTTTTGTGATTAACAGGAAAAGAGGCTTCAGAAGAAGTTCCTCCAGCGGGAGAGGTAAAACAAGGTGTAATGTCTTGATTTAATGTTTTAGAAACCACTAGATTCACTGGTTGCTCCTTCACCATCACAGGAGATGCTCTGTCTTGCAAGCCACAGCTGATTATCCTAAACTCAAAGCACAGAGAAAGGGGGCTTTGGTATCACAGTTTCCCCATCCCCTTCTTTCAAGCCATTGCAGAGCAGTAGAAAGGTAAAGCTGGCTTTAAATATCACCTCTTCATATCACAAGGAAAGAAATCTCACCCCCTTCTTGCAACCACGGGGAAAAGTGGCTTCAGTGGTCCCCCTTGCACATTTCCATTGCATTTCTATCCCTCCTTGCATTCCGTTGCAGCCACAGCTGATAGGGATGAATAATGGCAATGGGAATGGGTGGAGTGGCTTTAATGGTCCCCCTTGCACATTCCCATTGCATGTCTATTCCCCACCTTATTCCTCTGTAGCCTCAGCTGATAGGGATGGAAAAGGGCAGAGTGGCTTCAATGGTCCCTGTTGCACATTCCCAGTTGCATTTCTATCCCACCTTCATTTGCAGCTTGAGCTGATGGATGGTACCAAGGGGGAAGAAATGAGAGGAGACTACACTTGCCTGTGTAATGGGAAATAAAGCCAATGGTTTCACTTGAAATGGGAGGAGGTGACACCATGTGATGGGGAGGTGTGAGTAATTTCCATTTTCTTTAAAGATGGAACACCATGCTACGAATGCTTCAGGTATAAAAATATCTTGAATTGTTCCTGGCCAGATTTGTAACTGAGATACATCTTTACTGAATTGTCTGAATAGTAGAAAGCAAATGTTCTCATCTATTCTAATTTAATTATCTATAATATGTATTTGCATTTCCAGGTATCCATCTGAGTATGATGCAAGGAATTAAGATGAAAAATGTTTCCAAACATACAGCAATGAACCAAGCCCTGTATCAATCTTCCCTCTCCTGACTTCTTTGCCATGAAAATGAGAGAGCCTAATTGAACTCTGTGTAATTAAAAGCTTTCACAGCTTGACACCAACTACTCCCTGGCATTGCTACTTGCAGAGCTTACTGGAACATGACCAACCTTGAGGTAAAATAAAAATAAAATTAAATGTTATTAGAACTTCCATGACTATAATTAAGGCTGCAGCTGGAGCAACTAAGCAAAACAGTTAATGCGGGATTCACACAAAGGAGAAAATGACACTTTGTGCATGGTCAGTTACTTGATGAAAGACCAACTTCAAAAGACTTTAGGCTATGGACTTTAAGTTGTGTTCTTTGCCTTCTGGCATGTTTGTTTTGTTTCTTCTCTCTCTCTCTCTCTCTCTCTTTCTCTGTGTGTGTGCGTACGTATATATATGTGTGTGTAGGTGTGGATGTGGGTGTGTGTCTGTGTGTGCAATGCAATTACTTTACAAAACTACCCCCTCCCCCAGCTGTCATCTAATAAGGTCCCTAGTGAGAATACTAGGAATTTGTAGGTACAATAGCATAATTCTGTGACCAACTCTAATATATTTGCACTCTGTTTGTATCTGATTTACATGGTGCATATCTCAACATCTTTGTTAAATACTAATGGGAGGAAACCATATTCTATTATTCCAAAGATTTGGCTTTGCATACTGATCCATCATCCTCAATATGTCTAAATTAGCTGGTTTTAAAGATCAGAGGTCTTATAATGCATAAATATAATATTAGCTACCTGATGAAGGCTGAGTAAAGGAAGATAGGTGCTTTTGAACTGTGGTGTTGGAGGAAAATTCTGAGAGCGCCTTGGACCACAAGAAGATCAAACCAGTCAATACTCCAGGAAATAATGCCTGACTGCTCACTAGAGGGAAGGATATTAGAGGCAAAGATGAAGTATTTTGGCCACATCATGAGAAGACAGGAAAGCTTGGAGAAGACAATGATGCTGGGGGAAATTGAAGGAAAAAGGAAGAAGGGCCAACAAAGGGCAAGATGGATGGGTGTTATCCTTGAAGTTACTGGCTTAAGCTTGAAGGAGCTAAGGGTGGTGATGGTCAACAGGAAGTTCTGGTGTGGGCTTGTCCACGAGGTCTAATTCAGAAGTGACTGAACAAATAAACAACGATAAACCTGATGGAAACTCATGGGGGATAAAGGTAGTTTGGTTTTCCTTGGGTGTTGGTTGAATCCTGGACCTGAATCTTGTGCACATAAAACTCAACTTTTCCATGTGGGATATACATGGAGCCCTACAAATCCAGTTAAAAACAGTAGTCTCCTATTTGATCATGAGTTATAATGTAATGGGGAAAAATTCAAATAAATTAACAGAATTCAAAAGTATAGTACCTAATATTTAGAAACCCCATTGCTAATATTGTATTTTTGGCATGAGCAATGTTTTCTAATGTGAACAGTCAATTACAAAGCAAAATGTGCAATTCCCGTAAATGAAAATCACTGCCAGAGAGGGAGAAGCACAGAGGAGTGTGACAATTGTCATAAGCTGTTCATTTCTTCAGAACACATGTGGTGGTGTTTCTTTAGAAAATAATGTCAAAGCCTGACAAATTTTGCCCAGACATCAAATTTCAGCATAGCATGTTAATGCTACACAATCAGGAATCTTCCCGAAATAAAATCTCATAGAAATAGAAAATCTGCAGGCATACATTAAAAAACACAAACTGAGGCAATTGCTTGTCCTTTCCAATTAAAGCATGAGGCATGGATAAATGAACCTGAATATGTTCTGTGCTCTGGACTTCGACATGAACTTCAATATTTGAATTTCAATATGATCTCCAAAGCACCTGGAGGGCCAAAGTTTGCCCATGCCTGATCTACACAGTAAAATTAATGCAGTTAGATACCAGTGTAACGATCATAGCTCAATGCTATGGGATTCTGTGATTTGTAGATGGCTAAGTACCAGCATTCTTTGGTAGAGAAGGCTAGAGACCTTCTAAAACTACTACCTCCATAATTCCATAACATTGAGCCATGACATTTGAAATGGTATCAAACTGCAGTGTAGATATACCCTAAGATAAAAGACAAATGATAAGATTGTGCACTCTGTGGTTCCTTTTGTTTGGGTTAGAGGCTTTTTAAGTTCCCAAACTGATAATCTTCATAAATCACTGAAGCAATAGAAACAAATCAGGGCAAGATACAGTTGAGACATCTATTAAAGATGGGACTTTAGGCTGCTTTAACTTCTACCTTTCAAGTACAACTATACGATGTCTCACTAATTCATACATTTTTTGCTCTGATTGATGTTTGGTAGATATTGATACATGTGATCCAGTCATCATGTCATTATTGAGAGATAATGTGTCAGATGTGCTTATATGTTGTGCAAAGAGTGCTGACAGGGGAATCGAGAAACAGAATTCATCAGCACAACCATGAAAGGCCCAGTTTCAAATGTTGACACAGTCAGAGATCATACACTCACTGACCTTTGAACTCCTGTAGCTTTTCAGATGTTTTTACTCCTTTTTCATTGATATTATAACCCCCCCCCCCCCAACCACCACCACCACCATTTTAACCATAGCGGTAGGTGGTGGGGAGGCATCAAATATCCTAGCCTGGAAACCTGCTTCAGGATGTGAGGGATTTAATGATAACATCTCTTCAAATTGAGGACTATTGTTTTTAAAGCAAGGTAGTTGTCTAACCCATATCAGAAAAAATTTCAAGTCTGTTATCAAATTGCTTTCTGAAGTACAAACAAGAGGTTCAATGTATTGTCGAAGGCTTTCATGGCCGGAATCACTCAGTTCTTGTGGGTTTTTTCGGGCTATATGGCCATGTTCTAGAGGCATTTCTCCTGACGTTTCGCCTGCATCTATGGCAGGCTTCCTCAGAGGTCTGCTGGAGCTGGGGAAAAAGGGGTTTATATATCTGTGGACTGACCAGGGTGAGACAAAAGGCTTTTGTAAGTTGGGCTAGGTGTGAATCTTTTCAACTGACCACCTTGATTAGCATACAATGGGCTGACTGTGCCTGGAGCAAACTCTTAATGAAAGGTGCTTAGAAGTCCCTGCCTGTTTTTCTCTCTGCTGTTTTAATTTTAGAATTTTTTAATACTGGTAGCCAGATTTTGTTCATTTTCATGGTTTCTTCCTTTCTGTTGAAATTGTCCACATGTTTGTGGATTTCAATGGCTTCTCTGTGTAGTCTGACATGGTGGTTGTGAGAGTGGTCCAGCATTTTTGTGTTCTCAAATAAAATGCTGTGTCCAGGTTGGTTCATCAGGTGCTCTGCTATGGCTGATTTCTCTGGTTGGAGTAGTCTGCAGTGCCTTTCATGTTCCTGGATTCTTGTTTGGGCGCTGCGTTTGGTGGTCCCTATGTAGACTTGTCCACAGCTGCATGGTATACGGTAGACTCCTGCAGAGGTGAGAGGATCCCTCTTGTCCTTTGCTGAACGTAGCATTTGTTGGATTTTCTTGGTGGGTTTGTAGATTGTTTGTATGTTGTGTTTCCTCATCAGCTTTCCTATGTGATCAGTGGTTCCCTTGATGTATGGCAGGAACACTTTTCCTCTGGGTGGATCTTCATCTTTACTCTTGTGGCTTGTTCTTGGTCTTTCAGCTCTTCTGATGTCTGAGGTGGAATATCCATTGGCCTGTAGAGCCCAGTTGAGGTGGTTCAGTTCATCTTGGAGGAGATGGGGTTCACAGATTCTTTTTGCGCGGTCTGCCAAGGCTTTAATGGTGCTTCTTTTTTGACTTGGGTGATGGTTGGAGTTTTTATGTAGATATCTATCTGTGTGTGTGGGTTTTCTGTAAACGGTGTGACCCAATTGTTGATCTGGTTTACGGATGACTAGGACATCTAGAAAAGGCAATCTTCCTTCCTTTTCTTTTTCCATAGTGAACTGGATGTTAGGGTGGATGCTGTTAAGATGTTCCAGGAACCTGTTGAGTTCTTCTTCTCCATGGCTCCAAATGGTGAAAGTGTCATCCACATATCTGAACCATATAGTGGGCTTTTTGGTTGCTGTTTCAAGAGCTTGTTTTTCAAATTGTTCCATGTAGAAGTTAGCTATGACTGGGCTGAGAGGGCTCCCCATAGCTACTCCATCTTTCTGTTCGTAGAATTCATTGTCCCACTGAAAATAGCTGGTGGTGAGGCAATCCTACTATATACAGAAAACTTAAGCAAGACCCAACTTCCAAAATAACCAGAAAAACCAACACTCTAATTAAAAACTCCTCAGTCAACTTCGACATACGACAGCAGCTATGTAAATCGGAAGCCCTTCCACCCAGGCTTTATGGACTCCCCAAAATCCATAAGGACTCCACCCCACTCAGACCAATCGTGAGTGCCATTGGGTCCCCCACATATGACTTAGCCAAATTTCTTGCTGCACAGTTACAAAGCCACATTGGGCTCACAACACAGTACATCAAGGACTCAGCCCACTTCATTGAAAAAATCAGCAATCTCAAGCTAAATACAAATGACATACTGATCAGCTTCGATGTGGTGTCTCTATTTACCATGGTCCCAGTTGCAGACACCATGGCACTCATCAACCAGAGGTTCCCAGAAGACATCACAGCGCTGTTTCACCATTGCCTCACCACCAGCTATTTTCAGTGGGACAATGAATTCTACGAACAGAAAGATGGAGTAGCTATGGGGAGCCCTCTCAGCCCAGTCATAGCTAACTTCTACATGGAACAATTTGAAAAACAAGCTCTTGAAACAGCAACCAAAAAGCCCACTATATGGTTCAGATATGTGGATGACACTTTCACCATTTGGAGCCATGGAGAAGAAGAACTCAACAGGTTCCTGGAACATCTTAACAGCATCCACCCTAACATCCAGTTCACTATGAAAAAAGAAAAGGAAGGAAGATTGCCTTTTCTAGATGTCCTAGTCATCCGTAAACCAGATCAACAATTGGGTCACACCGTTTACAGAAAACCCACACACACAGATAGATATCTACATAAAAACTCCAACCATCACCCAAGTCAAAAAAGAAGCACCATTAAAGCCTTGGCAGACCGCGCAAAAAGAATCTGTGAACCCCATCTCCTCCAAGATGAACTGAACCACCTCAACTGGGCTCTACAGGCCAATGGATATTCCACCTCAGACATCAGAAGAGCTGAAAGACCAAGAACAAGCCACAAGAGTAAAGATGAAGATCCACCTAGAGGAAAAGTGTTCCTGCCATACATCAAGGGAACCACTGATCACATAGGAAAGCTGATGAGGAAACACAACATACAAACAATCTACAAACCCACCAAGAAAATCCAACAAATGCTACGTTCAGCAAAGGACAAGAGGGATCCTCTCACCTCTGCAGGAGTCTACCGTATACCATGCAGCTGTGGACAAGTCTACATAGGGACCACCAAACGCAGCGCCCAAACAAGAATCCAGGAACATGAAAGGCACTGCAGACTACTCCAACCAGAGAAATCAGCCATAGCAGAGCACCTGATGAACCAACCTGGACACAGCATTTTATTTGAGAACACAAAAATGCTGGACCACTCTCACAACCACCATGTCAGACTACACAGAGAAGCCATTGAAATCCACAAACATGTGGACAATTTCAACAGAAAGGAAGAAACCATGAAAATGAACAAAATCTGGCTACCAGTATTAAAAAATTCTAAAATTAAAACAGCAGAGAGAAAAACAGGCAGGGACTTCTAAGCACCTTTCATTAAGAGTTTGCTCCAGGCACAGTCAGCCCATTGTATGCTAATCAAGGTGGTCAGTTGAAAAGATTCACACCTAGCCCAACTTACAAAAGCCTTTTGTCTCACCCTGGTCAGTCCACAGATATATAAACCCCTTTTTTCCCAGCTCCAGCAGACCTCTGAGGAAGCCTGCCATAGATGCAGGCGAAACGTCAGGAGAAATGCCTCTAGAACATGGCCATATAGCCCGAAAAAACCCACAAGAACTGAGAAACAAGAGGTTGATTGTTGGTCACTTGTTCTATAGTGGGAATGCTCAAAAGGCATTTCCAGTATGTCCTATTTTTATAAGCTTTTTAAAAAATTATCAAATGCTCCCCATTCCCCAATAGTAAAATATTTGATAGGGGGAATAACTATAGAACTCAAATAACCTTTGTATTCCATACAAAGGAATGCCAACAGCTACTTTGCAGAGCAGTTGTTCGCATCAGGAGAATAATGATGATAGTTATTTTACATGTAATTCTTATTTTTCTGAAGTATAACTTTCTAACTTTATCCTTTTTTGTCCTTCAGATGCTCTTGTTTTCAGAGCAGCTTTTGTTTGCACGATTAAGTTTACAAATATTCCAGAATCCCAGATCTATCCATGCAGTGACCTGTAACATTAGCGAAGATTGAGTAAAATATGGGAGCAGGAATAAGTAAACATCTTTGGCAATTATAGGGCAGTAAATGGACCGTTGCTGATCAGTATTATAGCTATGTGAATTTCAAAAGGGTATCATTTGATAGGTTTGTTAGAATGTCCACAGGATAAATGCTGTAGATTTGCTCAACATTTGCTGAAGGATCCCCTGGAGCATTGACTCGCTGAGTTAAAATATAGGCAAACAGAAGCCATCTACTTTTTATTTTTTATTTTCCTTGTGCGGTATAACTACATGACTATTCAAACGAATGAATAAACAAAAACCATGGCATTTATATAGCAATTCAGATGCTCTATACTCATAGTAGTATTAGTAGTATATTTGTTTTACCCAGTTTGTACTTACATACTTACTTACTTACTTACTTACTTAGGTGATCCCTCGTTGGACGAGTAAAATGGTCTTCCATTATGGGTTTCCTTGTGGGTCCGCGTGTCGCTGTGGAGCCCTATTCTTGCTCTGCATCTTCTTCCCCAGTGTGGGCATTGGTTTCCAGGTGGAAGGCGGTCCTGGTCGGGGTTGGCTTGACGCGCCTTCCTCCTGGCACATTTCTCTCTTTCGCCCTCCACTCGTGCCTCCTCGAATTCTGCAGCACTGCTGGTCACAGCTGACCTCCAGCTGGAGCGCTCAAGGGCCAGGGCTTCCCAGTTCTCAGTGTCTATGCCAGAGTTTTTAAGGTTGGCTTTGAGCCCATCTTTAAATCTCTTTTCCTGTCCACCAACATTCTGTTTTCCATTCTTAAGTTCAGAGTAGAGCAACTGCTTTGGGAGACGGTGGTCAGGCATCCGGACAACGTGGCTGGCCCAGCGGAGTTGATGGCGGAGGACCATCACTTCAATGCTGGTGGTCTTTGCTTCTTCCAGCACACTGAGGTTTGTCCACTTGTCTTCCCAGGATATTTGCAGGATTTTCTGGAGGCAGTGCTGATGGAATCGTTCCAGGAGTTGCATGTGACATCTGTAGACAGTCCACGTCTCACAGGCATATAGCAGGGTTGGGAGGACAATAGCTTTATAGACAAGCACCTTGGTATCCCTACAGATGTCCCGATCCTCAAACACTCTCTGCTTCATTCGGGAAAATGCTACACTTGCAGAGCTCAGGCGGTGTTGTATTTTGGCATCGATGTTGACTTTGGTGGAGAGGTGGCTGCCAAGGTAGCGGAAATTGTCAACGTTTTCTATTGCTACATCATTAAGCTGTATCTCTGGCATTGGGAAGGGGATGGCTGGTGACTGCTGGAACAGCACTTTGGTTTTCTCGATGTTCAGTGACAGGCCAAGCTTCGTGTATGCTTCTGCGAAGGTGTTTAGAGTGGCTTGTAGATCTTCTTCTGTATGAGCACAGACAACATTGTCATCAGCATACTGGAGTTCTATAGTAGTACCCAGTTTGTACTACAAAGTAGATTATACAATTTTTAAATTAAAAACAGAATTATTTATCTTCCACAAAGGTTAAAGATGTAGTCAAATGAACAATACAGTTGAACCCAGATAAAGCCATGAAAAACAAGAAATAGAAATACCATATTTTACAGGGTCTGCTTCCATTGAGCAATCAGTCTTCAAAGGACAACTGAAACAAACAAACAAAAATATTCACTTACCTGCAGAAAGACAGCAAGAAGGGTGTCACTCTCACCCCACAAGGAAGGGAGTGCTAAAGTCTGGAAAGAGCCACTGAGGACACCTCTCCAATGTACCCTGCAGATGTACTTGTGATGGTAGTAGGACAGAGAGAAGAGTTTATCTCCAAAATTATTGTTGTACTCCTTCCAGCTAGCTTATCTCTAGGGTTTAAAATTTGATGGCAGCAACAGAGTTTTTAAATTTCAACCCTTGAGCTTGATGGCTCCCATCACACCCTGGAAAAGTACTTGGGGGAAGGGTGCTCCGTGGCTGAACTACCACAAACACCCTGCTGCCACCACAAAATTTCCAGTGAGGCTTCCCATCTTTGCATTAGGAAAGATCTTAAAGTTTAGACCAATTTTTGGTCTAAAACATTTAGCTGCTTGTGCTCCCTTTATTTTACCAACTTTATGCTTATTTATTTATGCAATGCTTTTGACACAAAATAAATAAATTAAGAAAGATGGGTCAAGCTGACTCAAGAGGGCTCCCCCCCCCCATCTGATGAGGTATAAGTGAGGCTGGGATAGTGTAGGTGCTGCAAAGATCTCTCTAATCTATGGTAAAACACAATAATTCAGGAAACGTGTGAAGAAATCAAGTGTTGCATTGCAGGGACTAAAGCTGAAGGAATGAGATAAATCTACATTCAGACATTGACATTCCCTGAATAAAGTTAGGTAATTTACACTGTCAGCTTCAATGGTAGGCAAGGACAAATACATTCTAAACAAAGTATATCAAGGAAACCTTATGGTCTTAGGGTCAACGTAAGTCAGAAATTACTTGAAAGCACACAAGAGCAACAACAATGACAATGACATCTGAAACAAGGATTTCTCATTTCAGGTCTGATCCTAACAGCTGACAAAGTGATACACCTGCTAGAGACAGCAGGTTTTAGTTGGCCCAGCCAGTTGTAATTCTTTTGTTATTATTGCACTTGAACTCAGAATGATGTGGAGAAGTGCTAGTGACATTTTCTCTTTCAAGTGCCCCAGTCATTTGACTAGTCCTAGGCATTTGACGTTGGTGACATCATAGTGTTCCATTTGGTAGACCACCAAAGGCCAAAAAAAACGGTGTGGGCAGTCTTGTTCCGATTTGTGGATGTTGATGCCCTATGCAATACCATGGAGCCAAACACAAAAATACATTTGGATTAATTCAGTGTATTATGTTTTCCAATGTACTTTACTTCCAAGGTTAAATTCTGATGTTTATTTATTTGTTTGTTTGATATTTATTTGTTTGCTCACTTTCCCTACACATGGTGACATGTCAAGTCAATGACTGAAGCTGTTTTGGGATCTTATTATCCTATACATTGTATGTCTCAATTATTGGGATTTATTATTGCATCTGTCACAAAAAAAACACCCAGTATTATAATTTTCAGAAATGAAAGATTACTTTTGTAGCAAGACTTCAGTTCTGAACTGAGCAGTTGTATTACCTTTCAAGATCAACCATGAGTTATTTTTGCCATCTGATTGCTTTCAGTGTGATACTCTGCCTGAAATACAAAGAAAACAACTAGCACATGCTCTGTTCATTGATTCCAATTTATCTTCCAGTTTTGATAGCCCTTAGTAATAAATGGAGCCCAGAACAAAACATTATAGCATATCATTGTTCCCAAAAGGAATGTTGAAAAATGTATTTAATTCAGGATAACTGAAAGCCCTCCTGTAGGATCCTATCAGCTATAAAAGGCAAAAGCTTGACATAGCAACCTCAACATCAATTGTTTCATTTTATTTTCCTGTTCTTGTCACTATTTCTTTTTCTACTCCCAGTCTTCATAGTTTTCAGGAAGGCACTGCTGTTTTGCCCTCTTATATTTTGTTGAATTATTATTGGACTTTTAAAACATATTTTAAGTATTTATAGTATATAGCATTTATAGGATTTTAATTTTTTAATTTGGGTTTTTTTATTTTACTATTATTTTTTATTATCTCAGTTTTCCCGAGTGAATTGGTACCCACCCTTGTTTGTTAGCTCAATTTCCATTGATATTCTCACAAGTCCACCACAAGAGAGAGTGATAATTATTGTTAGTCTCAATTATCATTAGCAAGAAATTTTATTTCATTTTCAAACAATTATAATACCAAGAAGATGTCAAGTCAGGAAGAGTGTCATTGAAATAATGATATTTAGATAAAGTGTTTTTACCCCAGTGAGTATCGTAGTTGTGTGTGTGTGTGTGTTATACTTCACTTTACATATTTTTCCTTTTAAAAGATGGATCCATTGCTCAGTCCTCCTATTTAATCTCTTTTTCAATACTCCTTGTGAGTGGAATAGCAATAACTATGATTATAGCAAATAAGTCTGTGTTGTTATCAAAAATAATGTCTATCCTCTTAAGTCAATTGTTCTGTCTCTAAGCCTGGGCTTATTCCAATTTATCCCTTTATCCATGTATGATTTTATAAAACAGCTTACAGTTCAGATTTATAACAAAGACTAGTTAACGTGAAAGTTTACAAATTAATCTTGTTTGAGTGTCAAAAGTGTGACATCAGCAATCATGTCTGTCAAAGTAGACTAAATTTGCATAAGTTTGGACATTCTGTTTGACGTCTTCAACAGTCTGAAGAACAACACCTATTCAAACAATAAGTTAATCAATCTATAAATGTATACTTGCATACCTAAGCCCAATGGGCCTCAGTAAGGCTAAGTTGTGGGTGTATATATGGTAGATATTCTGTCGTGCACTGGGTCTGAACAAATTGTCTTTATTCTATAGGACGTATACTTTAAACCCAGTGGGAAGCCGGGGTACCTCAAAGAGAGATTCTTAGGGATTTCCTGAAGTGATGGTCTTTAGTCTTTAATGGTACAACAAAGTCTTTATTAAGGAACAAATAACAAATCTTCAAAAAACACTTCAAGGCTTTCTTATTCTAGTCTTTAAGAGACTGGCACTGACTTGGATTAACTGTACTTTCTCAGCATGAGGAAGAACCCTTTATAATCTCTCCCAGGCTGTCTATCATCTGGGCCTCGCTGGTCTGGGTCCTACTACCGATCCCATTGAATAAACATTGACATTGAGTAAACCTACCAGCCAAGGCTTGAAGATCTTTCAGCTGAAATTCCGTGGTCCTGTAATTCTGTCCTGTGGGAACTTCAGGGCTGTTTTCCCCTCTGGTGCTGTGAGGCCGAGAGGCTGTGAGCTCTCAACCAAAGCCTTTGGGATCTTTTCCTTCTGTTTCTATTTCCCTGAATGATCCCCAGGTGATCACTGGATGGTTCCCGGATGATCCCCAGATGATCTTGGGGAATGAAGCTTTTCCTACGGGACGAGCTGTCTGCGTCCTATAGGCTAGCTTCCTTGTGTGTGACTGACTGAAAATAGCTCCCTTCCCTCCAAAACCCAAAAAGGGGGCAGAACTAAGGAATCTAATGATGATGTACAGGTGGCCCGCCCTATAACTGCAAACTTTAACAGGAATCATAGAATCATAGAATCATAGAATCAAAGAGTTGGAAGAGACCTCATGGGCCATCCAGTCCAACCCCCTGCCAAGAAGCAGGAATATTGCATTCAAATCACCCCTGACAAATGGCCATCCAGCCTCTGTTTAAAAGCTTCCAAAGAAGGAGCCTCCACCACACTCCGGGGCAGAGTTCCAATGCTGAACGGCTCTCACAGTCAGGAAGTTCTTCCTTATGTTCAGATGGAATTTCCTCTCTTGTAGTTTGAAGCCATTGTTCCGCGTCCTAGTCTCCAGGGAAGCAGAAAACAAGCTTGCTCCCTCCTCCCTGTGGCTTCCTCTCACATATTTATACATGGCTATCATATCCTCTCTCAGCCTTCTCTTCTTCAGGCTAAACATGCCCAGCTCCTTAAGCCGCTCCTCATAGGGCTTGTTTTCCAGACCTTTTATCATTTTAGTCGCTCTCCTCTGGACACATTCCAGCTTGTCAATATCTCTCTTGAATTGTGGTGCCCAGAACTGGACACAATATTCCAGATGTGGTCTAACCAAAACAGAATAGAGGGGTAGCATTACTTCCCTAGATCTAGACACTATGCTCCTATTGATGCAGGCCAAAATCCCATTGGCTTTTTTTGCCGCCACATCACATTGTTGGCTCATGTTTAACTTGTTGTCCACAAGGACTCCAAGATCTTTTTCACACGTACTGCTCTCGAGCCAGGTGTCACCCAAGTGGAGTATCTTGCATTTGTCACTGTTGAACTTCATTTTGTTAGTTTTGGCCCATCTCTCTAATCTGTCAAGATCGTTTTGAATCCTGCTCCTGTCCTCTGGAGTATTGGCTATCCCTCCCAATTTGGTGTCGTCTGCAAACTTGATGATCCTGCCTTCTAACCCTTCATCTAAGTCATTAATAAAGATGTTGAACAGGACCGGGCCCAGGACGGAACCCTGCGGCACTCCGCTCGTCACTTCTTTCCAGGATGAAGAGGAAGCATTGGTGAGCACCCTCTGGGTTCATCCATTTAACCAATTACAGATCCACCTCACCATTGTTTTGCCTATCCCACATTGGACTAGTTTCCTTGCCAGAAGGTCATGGGGGACCTTGTCGAAGGCCTTACTGAAATCCAGGTACGCGACATCCACGGCATTCCCCGCATCTACCCAGCTTGTAACTCTATTGAAAAAAGAGATCAGATTAGTCTGGCATGACTTGTTTTTGATAAATCCATGTTGACTATTAGCAATGACCGCATTTGTTTCTAAGTGTTTGCAGACCACTTCCTTAACAAGGAAGCCACCCTTCTGCAGAAACCCAAGCCTTGGGCTGCAAGCAAACATTTAATACAAGGCAAATAAAGTGGGAGCTTCTGGTACAGCTGTACCAGCACAGTAGGAGTTCTCTGTTATTAGAGGCTGGAATTCCAATGCAAGTTCCACAAATGGAAGGTCTCTTACTTGAAGAAAAGACTGAAATCCAGTGGATAATAATAACACTTAGCAGATGAATGAGAACATTGTCCCAATGGATCTAGAGAAGACACTGACCAAACTGGGGCAGATCCAGCATGGTGTGTGCTGGATTGGCCCTGATATGGGTCAGACACTCCCTTGCCAACCACTCAGCAGTACAAAATGCATTTCAACACCACTGAATGGTACCCTTACTATTCTTTTGTATCCTCTCTGTTGATGCTGTCTCCAGCCAGGATATAGGTCATACCTGTCAGCTGTCACCTGTAATGACATTTGCCAGGGTGACATGGCAATGAGGGAAGGGGGAAGATGAGAACTGTAATTTCCCTCATCCTCTCTTCCCTTCCTTTTCTTTTCCCAGTTGATGTGATTGACAAGTAGGACTTGTTGCCAGAGAGCATTGTGACATGGGGGATAGCAAAGGATAGTAACTGACATCCCATATCCCCAGACTACCTGAGTTCAGGAAACATGAGACAATTATGAGAACAGAAACAGTCAGTTCCATTCTAGAACCACCCCAACAGTTAAAATGAACTAAAAGTCAGTGGTTGTCCAAATTCTGGTCTAGAATTTGGTATGTCTCTCAACTTTGGTTGATGTGAGCAAGACCAAGTTAAAGTGGCCTTGTCCCACTTTGCCTGAGATTAGCTTTCTGCTGTGCTTGGCTGGCATGGAGCTGATCTGGGACCCAAACAACCTGAATGGTTAGTGTATAGGTGTTCACAGTTCATTAAATAGTCTGAACCCAAGCCATTTAGAGCTTTAAAGGTAATTATGAGCATTTTGAATTCTACAAAGAAATGGGGTTGTATACTCCCTATAACCTGCCCCAGTTAGCAACCTGGCTACATCATGTTGTATCTATGGAAATTTCTAAACAGATTTCAAAATCAAACATGTAGAGTATGTTATAATAATCCAACAGGATGTAATGAAGACACATGGCAATTTCAGGGGGAGTGTAATCTCATCCAGCACAGATTGGTTTCCATTGTTTGAACTGCCTTCCAACTGACCAGGAGTTTTCTGTTTTATCTTATAGTTTATTGGTTATTAATTTATAATTACATGTTATTTTAGATATGTGACAGATGTTACATTTTATGTGAAGCTTTGAATTTTGCCATTTACCTTGCTGTGAACTGCTTTGAGTCCCCCCCCCCCCCCCCAGGGGTGAGAAAAGTGGTATATAAATGAAATAAATAAATAAACTTGGTCAAACTTATTCAATCTGTTACCGATAAGAGTGCAGAATTTATATACTGCTACAAATAATATGGTAACCCTTAATAAGTTATTTTTGAGCAATGATGCTACAGTGAAGTTTCATTTCAAAATTAGGGAAACAAGCTGACTCTTTTGGTGCAATGAGTAAGATTTTCCTGTTACTTTTGTGTTATATGCCAAACTTTGGATCATTCTGTTATGGTTCCATAATCAGTCCTAGTATTACTGCCACTAAAAATTAATAAAAAAGTAACAGTACAAGCAACATAACAAGATAGTAATTTTGGGGAGTGTTACTTGTAACCAATTACTTTCAGAGTTATTTAATAACTACAATAAAATATTTTTATAAAGTCATTTTCTAAGTTCTGCACTCTTGGTTATATAGATGTAGCTGTTAAAGATTTACATTCTTTTCCAAGGAACACAATACTTTCTTTTAATTCTAAAAAAAATGTCTAGTTCTCTGAATGGAATGTGCCATGTCACAAATTTCAAACATGTTTATAGAAATATTCAGGAAAGGTCAAATCATTAACTGCTCCATTATTTCTGAATCCTTTGTTTTTATTGTTGTTGCTGTATGTCTTCAAGTCATGTCTGATCTATGATAACAAGATTTGTTCAGAAGTTTGTTATTGCTTTCCTCTGAGCCTGAGAGACTCTGATTTGCCCAAGGTCACCCAGTGGATTTCACGGTTGAATGAGGATTCAAACCCTGATTTCATAGTTTTTGTCCAATATTTAAACTGCTACACCACACTGACAGACTCTAAATCCTTAGCAGAATTATGTTGAATAAAAGGCTGAAGTGCAATTATCAGAAAATAATGTAAAATTTATTCATTGCAAACAGCATCTAGGGAAAAGTGTAATTTGTGATAATGAGCCATTCCACTTATCATCTGTGATTAATAAATACAACAGAAATGACATAGGTCACTAAATAGCATCGGGGTGATTTAACAGTAGATTGACTATCACTGTACAGGTGAAGGAAGAGGATAAAACTTGAAACCAATCCAAGTGTCACTCTACAAGGTAAATTACTGCCATTAGCAAGCTTGGATATTACCTCGACATTTTTTGAGACATCACAAAGGAACATCTCAATATGAGAAGAATCAGTATTACACAGAATACAAGTTGGGAAGTTGGTATGTTGTGAAGTTGCCACACACAATACAAGCTCTGTATGAGAAAAGTTTAAAAGAAATCTCCTGAGGCTCATCTACACTGACCACTTAAGTCAGTTCCAACCCTGCTTGTCAGAAATTGGTGTTGTACTGATAATTGGATTGCTATTTCTGGCACAAGTTCAAGGCTGGTAAGGTAATTACATTAACCATAGAAGGTGGCCTTGAACTGGTTCCAAAATCCACAGTAACTGTGGCTTGAAAATGTGATTTCTTCCCCCATTTCCATGTGATATGTGCACATACATGACAGAGGGATGAAAGGGGTAAGAAAGCAGCAGAAAGTGACAGTAGTAGAAACAAATATCTATCCTAAGGGGTCAATTGATCACTTGCCACCCAGTCATGTTCTTAGGTGTTTTTTGTCTGTTTTGAATTTTAAAACACACACCAGCATGTTGGGTGTTTGCAGTATGCTTCTCATCAGAGCTGATTTTGCTGTACAATGTGGTTTACCTTGTAGCTGTGCTTCAGTGCTTTCGGGAACTTTTTTCCTCTGAATTTCCTTAATGTACTTTAACCTCATTACTGCACACTGCAGCATGTTTTGCTAGTGTGTATTGTGTAGGTCAGTGTAGGTATACCCCCAGTCTTCTTATTTGCCAGACTTAAAGATGCATGTAGAACTTGGGGGTGTGTAAAATAGCTTCAACATTCACAGGTTTTTACAATTCACGATGTTTTATGAAAACTTTCTTACAGCTGGAAAATTGTTGACATTACTCATCATTATTTCCAAGAAGAAATGTAGTGAAGAACTACATTCCTCTACAGAAGTAACTAAGCTCATTCACTTTAGGCAAAGGTAAAGGTTTTCCCCTGACATTAAGTCCAGTCATGTCCAACTCTGGGGGTTGGTGCTCATCTCCATCTCTAAGCCAAACAGCCAGCATTGTCCGTGGACACCCCCAAGGTCATATGGCCAGCATGACTTCATTAAGTGCTGTTACCTTCCCACCAGAGGACTATCTATTCATCTACTCACATTTGCATGTTTTTGAACTGCTAGGTTGACAAAGGCTGGGGTTAATAGTGGGAGCTCATGCTGCTCCCCGGATTTGAACCTGCAACTTTTCAGCCAGCAAGTTCAGCAGCTCAGCGATTAACCCACTGTGCCACCGGGGGCTCATTCACTTGCAGACAGCTATTTCCCCAATAATTAAGACATAAGCAAGGCACATTAACTTAACAAGGAATGTCAATTTCCTTTGCATTGCAACTAACTTTTAAATTAAGAAATATGAAAAAGTAGCATTTCTAAATGGTACAGGAGCAAGATCAAAGGGCAGTCTCATGTGTTGTCTCATTGCTATTGCATCCAACTTATTTTTATAAATTAAAAATAACCCATTAATTTTTATAAAAAGGAAAACAAATACCACTTTCAAAATTGTAACTCTATTCATAACTGGCCATACTACTACATAGAGGTCCTTGATGCAGGGTATTTGTAGGTCAGTGAGCTGAATCTGTCACCAGTTCCCACCTCACCCGCTTGTCCATCACATGCTGGAAAGCATACTTTTTCAGTTTGCTCCTATGCTGTCCCTAGCATTTTCAATCCCCAGCAGTCTCCTGTGTTCAGAGTTCCCCATTCTAGAACAGCTTGCCAATGCAGCCAGCACAGAGCCCAGTCTAGAAGTAGTTGTGTGTAATGTGTTGGGATCTGGTGGGCTCCATGACAGCTGTGTCGGTGAACTGTTCTAAGATGGGGAAATTTGGCAATTTAATGAAGTTCCAAGATGACTGTACTGTGAGATTTATTCCACTCTCAATTATATTAGATTCCAAATATTGAAATGATGCATTGCTCTCAAGATGGAAGACATTTAAAGAACTGAACACTTCCTCAAGAAGTTATCAAGGGCTTAGGCAGTAGGGGTGGGAGTAGAGCAAGCAAAAGAGTGGAAAAGTCTTGCTTGGCTAGAGATGAAAGAGATGTTGAAGCTTCTCCCAATGACACAGGAGCAGCATACATGCTGTTAGGAAGCAAGGTGAAGGCAATAAAGTTTAAGCAGCTTTGGTAATAGCACTATAGCCCTAATAAATCCTAAGCAGACCTTCAGGTCCCTACTCTGATAATGATGTTACAACTACAGTTATGGTTTATTTATTTAACCAAGGGCAAAGTTGTTGAGTCAGGGTTTCATTTACAAGAAAGTCCTGACAAGTCAGGCAGCAATAATGGCACAGTATTTACGAAGGAATTTAAACATGCACACAAACCAACAATAATTGGGTAAGTTAAATACAAATAAACTAAAATAAGGCACTTTCAGTTTGAAATAAGAATAACCATAATGCCATATAGACAGGAAAATCATTATTAAATGTGGATCCAACTATAACTACGTAGCTCAGCGAACCAGGTTAGACCACATGCAGGTCTGCCTTCTGCTAGTGCATTTGTATTTTACATTCTAATGTGGAATAAAAAGATTAATGGGTTTCTAGCTGACCATAATAATAATAATAATAATAATAATAATAATAATAATAATAATAATAATTTTCCCAGCTTCTCCTCATGGCTAGAAGAGGGTTACAACATTGCTAAACTTACTTACTTACTTACTTAGGCGATCACTTGTTGGACGAGTAGGATAGTCTTCCATGATCAGTTTTCTTGTGGATCTGTAGGTGACTGTGGAGCCCTATTCTTGACCTTCATCTTCTCCCACAGTGAGGGCATTGGTTTTCAGGTGGAAGGCAGTCTCGATCAGGGCTGGCTTGACGCGCCTTCCTCCTGGCATGTTTATCTTTTTCACCCTCCATTTGTGCCTCTGCAGCACTGCTGGTCACAGCTGACCTCCAGCTGGAGCGCTCAAGGGCCAGGGCTTCCCAGTTCTCAGAGTCTATGCCAGAGATTTTAAGGTTGGTTTTGAGCCCATCTTTAAATCTCTTTTTCCTGTCCACCAATATTCCGTTTTCCATTCTTGAATTCGGAGTAGAGCAACTGCTTTGGGAGATGGTGGTTGGGCATCCGGACAACGTGGCCGGTCCAGCGGAGTTGATGGCGGAGGACTATCGCTTCAGTGCTGGTGGTCTTTGCTTCTTCCAGCACGCTGACGTTTGTCCACTTGTCTTCCCAAGAGATTTGCAGGATTTTCCGGAGGCAGTGCTGATGGAATCATTCCAGGAGTTGCATATGACATCTGTAGACAGTCCACATTTTGCAGGTATATAGCAGGGTTGGGAAGACAATAGCTTTATAGACAAGCACCTTGGTATCCCTACGGATGTCCCAGTCCTCAAACACTCTCTGCTTCATTCAGAAAAATGCTGCACTCACAGAGCTCAGGCGGTGTTGTATTTTGGTGTCGATGTTAACTTTGGTGGAGAGGTGGCTGCCCAGGTAGCAGAAATGGTCAATATTTTCTAATGTTACACCATTAAGCTGTATCTCTGGCACTGGAGAGGGGTTGGCTGGTGACTGCTGGAACAGCACTTTGGTTTTTTTGATGTTCAATGACAGACCGAGCTTCTCATATGCTTCTGCGAAGGTGTTTAGAGTGGCTTGTAGATCTTCTTCTGAATGCACACAGACGACATTGTCATCAGCATACTGGAGTTCTATAACAGATGTTGTTGTAACCTTGATTTTGGCTTTGAGTCTGCTGAGGTTAAACAGCTTGCCATCTGTCTGATAGATGATTTCCACTCCGGTGGGAAGCTTCCCATCAACAAGGTGAAGTATCATAGTGATGAAGATTGAGAATAAATGGGTCACTTTGGGAGCCATTGCTGTCCAAGACTGTTGCCATCATGTCATCATGGAGGAGCTGCAGGATATTCACAAATTTGTTAGGGCATCCAATTTTTTGGAGGATGGTCCAGAGAGTGCTGCAATTCACTGTGTCGAATGCCTTTGCAAAGTCAATGAATGCCATGTACAGAGGTTGATTTTGTTCCCTGCATTTTTCTTGGAGCTGTTGTGCAGTGAAGATCATGTCCACTGTTCCTCTGGAGGGGCAGAAGCCGTTCTGGGACCCTATTCATAATCCATCAAATTCCAGGTGAATATTGGGTTTTCTAGTCATTAGGAAACCCTGATAAGAAAGATCTTGAATGGGTGAGGATCTTTGCAATTTGGGATTTATTCTGCAGATGAAAGAAAATCAATATGGATATTTTGCACAGAAAAATTGATTATTATTAATTTTTTGCAGAACAGAAATCATGATTTTATGTGGAGAAAACATCATTTTGCACCCTCTCTCCAATTTTGCTTTTGGTGAGGAAAAGCCACATTTTTTCAGAATAAATCCCAAACTTCAAGTAGTCCTTAAAATGTTTTCAAGGACATTGTCACTAGAGACCAAATACTTATTCTTACCTACAAAAGCAACATTCGTGAAGATTCCCTCCCTTTTAGGGCTGATAGTATAAGGAAAACTACTTCTTTAGTAATGTCTTATTGATTTCTCTGTCTGAAATTTATATGCATCGGCTTTCTTGTCCCAGACAGCCACCAAGGCAGCTTAAAATTATTCAAACAATATATGCAAAAATAGCAGAAGATTAAAAAAACATAGAAAAGTAATAGAGGCATTGAAAAATATAATGATCTAGGCCAGGACCACACTCCTGTTGAAATAATCATGTATTTTTCAAACGGCTGATAAAATATCACCATAGGAGCCAATTTGGTTTCTTTGGAAGAAGGAATAATTTGGATCTTTCTGCAACTTTGTAAAAAGAAAACAACAACAAGAAATGATACAATAATATATTTACTTTTAAAGTAATCTTTAGAAAGTCAGTGTGTACATACGTCTTAAGAAAATATATGTCTAAGGAATTTTAAAAATACTGTTAGGTGATTTTTTTAAAAAAAACATGTGGATGTTTGGGTGAAATGAATAAGTTGTGAGTGGTGACAAAATTCTTATTTGTTTTAGGTTTTTCGGGTTGTATGGCCATGTTCTAAAAGTATTCTCTCCTGATGTTTCACCTGCATCTATGGGCCAGGTCCTGTTCAACATCTTTATTAATGACTTAGATGAAGGGCTAGAAGGCATAATCATCAAGTTTGCAGACGACACCAAATTGGGAGGGATAGCCAATAGTCCAGAGGACAGGAGCAGAATTCAAAATGATCTTGACAGATTAGAGAGATGGGCCAAAACTAACAAAATGAAGTTCAACAGTGACAAATGCAAGATACTCCACTTTGGCAGAAAAAATCAAATGCAAAGATACAGAATGTGTGACACCTGGCTCGAGAGCAATACGTGTGAAAAAGATCTTGGAGTCCTCATGGACAACAAGTTAAACATGAGCCAACAATGTGATGTGGTGGCAAAAAAAGCCAATGGGATTTTGGCCTGCATCAATAGGAGCATAGTGTCTAGATCTAAGGAAGTAATGCTACCCCTCTATTCTGCTTTGGTTAGACCCCATCTGGAATATTGTGTCCAATTCTGGGCACCACAATTCAAGAGAGATATTGACAAGCTGGAATGTGTCCAGAGGAGGGCGACTAAAATGATCAAGGGTCTGGACAACAAGCCCTATGAGGAGCGGCTTAGGGAACTGGGCATGTTTAGCCTGAAGAAGAGAAGGCTGAGAGGAGATATGATAGCCATGTATAAATATGTGAGAGGAAGCCACAGGGAGGAGGGAGCAAGCTTGTTTTCTGCTTCCTTGGAGACTAGGACGCGGAACAATGGCTTCAAACTACAAGAGAGGAGATTCCATCTGAACATTAGGAAGAACTTCCTGACTGTGAGAGCCGTTCAGCAGTGGAACTCTCTGCCCCGGAGTGTGGTGGAGGCTCCTTCTTTGGAAGCTTTTAAGCAGAGGCTGGATGGCCATTTGTCAGGGGTGATTTGAATGCAATATTCCTGCTTCTTGGCAGGGGGTTGGACTGGATGGCCCATGAGGTCTCTTCCAACTCTTTGATTCTATGATTCTATGATTCTATGGCAGGCATCCTCAGAGGTTGTGAGGTCTGAAATTCTTAGTGGCCAACTGTATACAAATAACAGACTTCATAGGCTTCCTGGTTGTCAAAAGGGTGATCAAATCTTTATTTACAGTCAGCAATTATAGAATCCCACCTTATAATCATACATCCACATAAATACAGTGTTTACATTAGGTTATACATTAAATTTTACACCATTATAAAAGATACTTTAAGACCCTACTCTGACTATAGGTTTTGAAAAGATAGCCTAGACCTTAAAACTATATCATGTTAAAAACATCTTGTCCTGTACTATCTGACTTCTGGATGTCACTTTTTATTTGTGCAAATTAATGCTCTGAAGTGATCTTGTAATTCTGAGGTCATTGCTCATATAGTCCAATATATCTTCAATGTTGAGTCAGACAGACTTCACAAGCTTCCTGGTTGTCATTGTTGTTATTCTTTGAGGACCAAATACATGGTTTATGAGTTATGCTTGGGTGGTAGATCCAAAACAATCCAATATTTACATGGCCCTTAGAAGATGTTGTTTGAACTCTATGAATAAATTCCTTTTTTTTGTTTGTTTGTTTGTTTTGGGGGGGGGGAGAAAATCCCCCTTTACCAATTCCATCTTACCATAGTAAAACCGTCAATATTCTCCTGTCTTTCTCTATATAAGGCAGGAGTGGGCAACTTGAGGAAATGTGGAGACTTCCCAAACAGTGAAGTATACACCAAAATCCACTTCTTTAGAAAACTGACATTTTTTCACATGTGTCAATATAGGAGAACCTATGAGTTTTTCAGAATGTGGATCAGTTATATCAGAAAGACAACTCACTGTTGTTGTTGGGTGTTTTTTTTGGGGGGGGGGGATAACAGAGTTAGCATGGTATAGTGGTGTGAATGTTGGGCAAAGGATCATCATAGGTTCATAATGGCCAAGTAAGATTGTCTTCCAGGGGTAGAGTTTTGGCAGTGGGTCTGTAAATGACTGTAGAAACGTATTCTGGCTCTGCATGGTCTTTTGCAGTGAGGACATACATTTCCAGATGGGAAGCAGTCCCAACAAGGTTTGATGTGCTTTACTCTTAGCAAGTTTCTGCCTTTTGTTCTTTAGTTGTGCCTCTTCAAAATCCACAGCATTGTTGGTAACAGCAGAACTCCAGTAGGAGCACTTGAGGGTCAGAGCTTCCAGTTCTCGGTGTTTATGCCACATTTTAAGTTATCTTTAAGCTCATTTTCAAATCTCTTTTGCTGTCCACTGACATTCCATTTTCTGTTCTTGAGCTGTGTGTAAAGTAACTGCTTGGGGAGATGGTGATTGGGTATTTGGACAACATGACTAGTCCAGCAAAGTTGATGGTGGAGGATGAAATTATGCTCTGCACAGGGTGCTTCTACACTGATACTGTAATAAAGCTTGGAGCTGGTTTTGGAGGAACCAGTTTCGCTGCACAGCTGATGAGATTGTCATGCCTGGAACCAGGCTGAGGTTAGGAAAATGATTACATTGAGCATGGAACATGACCTCAAGCAGTTTTGTACCCCTCCCCCCTCCATTTCTTGGGGAGAGGTGCTTCAGTGCACCAGAGGGATGAAAAATGGGGATGAAAAATGGGGAAATGACAGTCAAAAGTGGAAGTAATCAATTACCTCTTCTAAAAGAGGGTTCAGTTTCCACTGTCTTGCCTGGCCATGTCTTTGGAGCATCTTTTGGAAACCCCCTGCAGAATACTGCACTTCAGTATGGGAAGGTATCTACAATGTGCTCTGGATATCACAGAGGCAATTTTGCCCTGGATCTTGGGATCCACTGGCATCAGCTGCAGCATATTTTTGATGGAATTTTGACTTTCTTGGGACTTTTAAAAATATGTGGTATACTCTTAGATGTGCACTGCAGAACACACTGACGATATGTATTTTGTGGCCTCTGGCCTCGAATTGGCTTCAAACTGCATTATAGTATTAGTAGAGAAGAGCCCTAAGACACTGGGGTTTGAATTCCTGGTGGGCTGTAGAAACCCACTGGGTGACCTTGAGCAAGTCAAATGCTCTCAGAGAAAGGCAAATAAACTATATCTCAAAGAATTCTGCAATGAAAAACCTGTGAAGTATTCATCTTAGAGTTGTTTTTTTCTTCAAAAATGACTAGAAGACACTCAACAACAATATGAAGGAAACCTGGAGGAGCACAACAATTGAAAAACTAGCTTTGAGAGCTACATGTAGGACAGCCTAGATTATATTAGAACTACCATCACCTTTTCCCCCATTATAAATTTGTAATGCAGTCACATTTAACAAGACACACAGACACACTCTGCTATGCACACATGCACACTTCAAAAATACATTTAAAAAGATAATTCGGAGCCTATTACATCAGGTATTCTAACCTACAGTTCCAAAGTCCCTTGTCAATGAATCTCAGGGATTTGGGGGAAGACATTTGGTGAGTAAGAATAAATCTATGAATTTTACATTGAGCTCAAATAATTTATATGCTTCCCAGACTGTTCAGAATCATCCACTCAGCCTAAACATGACTCACCAACAGAGCCAAGCAAAATAATTTTTGGTGAATAATTTATGTGGTGAATTGTACTACTTTGTTTGTAAGCCAAAAAAAGAAGGAAAGGAAGAAATAGATTAGGATTTTCTTCATTTTTTTTAGTGTAGTGCTTAGGACTGGATGTCCAGGTCTCTTAACATGTTTCTGAATTTCTCCTTCAATTTCTGCAACAGAATGTTCCAAAACGAAGCAGTTCTTTTATCAAATTGCACCCTCTATTTATATTTGCTTGTCACCAAACAAAATAAAATAACAATTAACAAGGTTCATCTTATATTATTCCATCTTGTGTGTCTGATCTCTTTATTCTTATGGTCAGACAGCACATGTATTTCACTGGTACATTTTTAATAGTCCTATTCTATAGTATTTGATAATCAGGCAACAATGTGGTAGAACCAATAGTACTAGTTTGAATGTTTTTCAATTATCTGAGTCAATAATAAAGATAAATCTTTCATATTTTCCATTTCAATATACTTTATAGTCAAAAGTGGAAGAATACAAATTAGAAAACTGGATAGCCAAGATGATAGAAATGGCTGAAATGGACAAAAAAACAGTATGATAAAGAGAAAACCCTAGAAAATTTCATAAATGTTTGGAAAACTTCATAACCTTTATTTAAATAGAGAGAGAAATTGAAGAGATTCTTGAAGGAAGGATCTCTAGTTGTACATCTTTCTCATGGATGTCCCTCTCTGCATATGGGGAGAGGGAAATGCACTGACCATGACATTGCGGTCTAAGAATATGTTGGTAAATATTATATACAGTCACTAGTAGAATGTAGTTTATGTATCATCTGTACAATATATGCAAAATCTAGGCAGTCACTGGTAGAATGGGTCAATCGCACTGCTAAGTGTGCATAATATAAGCAATAGGTAAGTTCTGAAGATCAAAGGGCATTTTTCATTTTCTTTGATGTGCTTCCCAAGCTAGATTCTTTATTCTTTGAACCCACAAAATTCCTATTTTAATACTGTGAAAGGAAAAAAACTGGATTTAAGTTTATTGAGTGCAAGATTTATACTTTAATCTTGAGTAGATAAGAGCAATATGAAGAGAATTGGAAGATGGGAATTTTTACTACCTATGTCTTAATGACAAAAATAATCATTTTGGAATTTTAGATAAATATGATAAATAACACTATGCAAAATAAAAATGCAGCAAAGCTACATGTGCTTAAGACAATTCAAATTGACATCATTTTCATATAACTTAGCTTTGAATTTGATTTAAATTATGGTCTCTGCCATTCTGCATTTCCTTAAAATTTCCTTGGATACATCATCCCCCCCCCCCCCCCATAAATAACATTATGCAAATGTTAGCATTTATGAATGGTTATTTGGATTAAGTATTTTCAGTTTTATGAACTACTGTAGCATACACTCTGTTATAATTTCTAGTATGACTTGCGTACCAAAAAAAATCACATTGCATTCTCTTCTTTAATATTTTCCTTGAAATACTTCACAGCATAATCCTGTAATCCAGAGTTTCTCAAACTGTGCTCCTCCTGATGTTTTGGACTTCAGTTCCCACAATTTCTGACAGCTGGTAAGATGGCTGGGATTTCTAGGAGCTAAAGTCCAAAACACCTGGAGCAATAGAATTTGAGAAACACTGCTCTAAACAAACAACAACTCACTGAAGACACCTACATAGTAGAGATGTGCACAATGCCAAAAATCTGCTTTGTTTGTGTTTACAAAATTTGGGCATGGTCCCCCCCCCCAAACGATTCTAAACCGTTTGGAAAAATGTGTAAGGGGTCCATGTCATATGTAATATGAAGTTATGAAAATTCCATTAATTTATCATGTCATTATTTGCCCATTTGTGCCAATGGGAACACATCCAGGGCTCCTCTCACCCTCATGTTAGGGCTATTAGGATGAAACTTGCAACAATTGTAGCACTCATTTACCACTGTAAGACCCCCAGGTTTCAGAACTTCTAGCTCATCCACTGGTTTTAAGGAATTTTTTTGAAGTTTTTACAAACCACTTCTTCTTCTGTTTACAAAACTACAAGTTGTACCCTCTTGAATATTTCTACAATGACACAACATTACCAGGGCATCATTCACCTCAAGTTTCAGAAGGATTCGCATATCCACTGATTTTTAGGGATTTCTTAAATTTTGCCCCAAAAAGAGAAGAATTTCTCCACAGTGACAGAACAGGAGCTGGGTATCATTCTTGCCAAGTTTTGAACAGATCTGCTTGAGAACTGACAAATTCATCTCCTAGTCGCTCATGACTGAGTAGCTTGCTTACTCGCTTGCTACCCTAGATCTCCAGCTCACTCACAATGGTGACAAAGACAACATGGCTCCTGGATTTATGACAAGAGCACCTCCTCCCTTCCCCTCTCCCTCAGCCCTAATAAGCTGAGGAGAGAATATGGCATACCAAATTTGACTGCACCGCCCAGTAGAGTTTGCTTTCGCTGAAGAAGAATCTAACTCACTGTGATTTACTAAAAGTAACAAAGTTCTTATGAAATCTCCATAAAATAGTGTTTTCATTCATTTGTGTGTGTGGGGTGGGGGGGGGGGGGGTGGGGGGGGGTGCTGCACTTGCTTTGTAACACAGGTCCTAAGTACACATTTACCAAATCACATATGACTTACAATCTGCATCCAGATATTTGCACAGCCCTACTACATAGTGTCATGTGTAAGTAGGAATCAACATTTCAAGAAAGGAGTCATCAATGCTTCATCACTTATATTTTTTTGTGACATCAGTTGTCTAGTCCCCCTAGAGCAGGGGTAGGGAACCTTCGGCCCTCCAGGTGTTGTGGACTTCAACTCCCACAATTCCTTGAGGCTCGTGTAAGCCTTTGGGGCGAATGCCGAGCCTCAAGGAATTGTGGGAGTTGAAGTCCACCACACCTGGAGGGCCGAAGGTTCCCTACCCCTGCCCTAGAGTAATTAAAATTGTCATGGTTTCACAAAGAGTTAATCAGAATCTGTGATTTAGAGCATTATGTCAGGTGGTATAATTTAATCCCGCTTTGTAGTTTTCTTACAAAACTAGATTTTGACAGGTTTTTCCATTGGCATGCTATATGTACAGAATGACCCCATATCCATGGAATCTTTACCACAATTTTACCTACCTGCAACTGACAACCTATGTTCTATCTATATAGGCTATTATATTGTATGCTACTGTTGGAGGTTACTATAGTGCAGCTCTGGAGGACCTAGAAAATTCCTAAAGGTGATGATGATGATGATGATGATGATGATGATGATGATCTTTATTCATACCCTGCCCCATCTCCCAACAAGGCACTCGAAGCAGCTTACAGTCATAAAAACACTGTAGATAAATATAAAACAAAATAAGTAACATATCAAATTATTATACAAAACAAAATGAACATTTATTGTTAAGAGATTTTTAGGTCAGGTTGTTCTAGGTTAGTGTTTTCTAGACTAGAAGTCTCTAAATTTGAAGGTTCTAAACTAGAAGAGTCCTTTCCACAGCTCTTTTTTCATATCAACATATAATTTTTTGTTTTGTTTTAGGTTATAATGATCTAAGTTGAGATGTTCTAGGTGATATCTCTCTCAGAATTTTTGATGTCTTGCAGTGTGACATTATGAAAACTTCTGGCAGAAGCCAGTCATTTCAGTAGGATTTGCTATTATTTGTGATAGTTTTAGAAATATATCCCTTGCAGATATGGGCATGTACTATGTGTGACAACAACGTATGCTCGCAAAAGACCCAAATGTATACTTAAAATCTATGTTCACTTGACTGTCAGGTGAATAATATTCTACTCAATAATAGACTCTCTGAAAAGTAGTTTAAATTCTGGATGTCTTCCTTTTTTATTGATCCATATTCATGTGGAACTTTTATTGCAACAAAAACAGAAGATTGTGCATATATCTAAATGGCTGAAGGAGAAAGAAATCCACACATCACTACAGCCAAGTCATTGCTTTCTGCTGCTTTTTCTTCTACCCTGCAATGTCCATCCTCAGCCTTCAGTGATGGAGCGGTGACCTGCCTAGACTTTGATGAAAATACCTGGGGCCTTCTGAAGACTATGTTTCTGAAACAAATATTCACTTCAGCTGTGATGATTAACGATCATTTTATGGATAAATAATAGATTGGCCATTATTGGATATACACATTGAGAGATTAATCCAAAATGCCCTTTGGTTATGGTTACTGAAAGTATAAAATATGAGCTATCTGTGTTAGAAATGGTTGGCATTTAGAAAAAAAGAAGTTCATTGCTATCTGTCTTCTCAGCAGAATGTCACCCTCAAACTTGTCTCCAGAAGTGCCAGAACTGAAAAGTACTACTATGCATTCATAAAATAATAAACCTTCACTCCTTGTCATTAATATCTTGGGCTTCAGACACAGTGTATAAAGTAAATATATACCACCTTTTACATATGACATTCTGAAGTATTATTCCTTCTCAAAATATGTGTATAAGTAAATGACTCAAAAGAGGGTTTTAAAAAAAAAAATGAGGGACAGAATAACAATTTCCTGGGAAAGTGCATACATATTTTTCCCCTTAGTATTAAAGAAAAATTAATTTTAATGCTGCTTTCACAAAAGTGCTATCTATTAGTTTGAGGAACAACTGTGATATTTTGTAAATGAATATTCATGGCTGTTTTTGCATAACCAGAGTTTAATATGTGTGTGTGTGATAGTTATGGGAAAAGCCTTGAATATATTTAAATATTTTGAATGTACATGTACAATTTAGTTTTTCTTTAATACTTAAAAATACTTGCATGTATCCATCCATCCATCCATCCATTCATCAGTATCTGGATCTGGTTTTGGCAATAAATGCAATTTTCCTGCCCAAATGCCACTTCCCACCCCCTCCCCCAAATACCCAGTACCTTCTGCCATTTTGAAAAAAAAAATGTTTATTTTAGCCAGGATCTCAGATAGTCCACCAGAATTAACATTTCTCTTTTTTTCTGTAACCCCTTTGCATCCTGAAATCATGCTCTGAAAGACTGGGATATCCCATGAAGTACGTCATCCTTGACAATGTGGAGTAGCAAAAGCAATAGGATGGGAATACAAAAACAGATCATTAAATCCAGTTTTATGAATAGCAGAGCTGAGCCACTAGCTGTAGACTCAGAGGATCTTGTACACAGGAACTGCAGAAAGAAGACAATAGTCAGGACCAAAAAAAACAAGTCAGGCGCATAAGCCGGAATGGCCAGCACATTGGTTTGATTTATAAACTTTTGTTATCTATGAGCAAGTAGACTGCCTTCAGGTTTTAAGGTTCTAGGTTGTGGAGGCCTGCTATAGATTCATATGCTGGAAAGTGTAAAAGGAAAAGTTAGCAACACTGGTAAGAACAGAGCACCGAGTTTACTGCTTTGGAGAAAAAGCTCTCATGAGTACTAATTCTCTACAAGATCTTAAAAGCTAAATGTTTTTAAAATGGAGATTTTTTTCAAAAAGGATAAAATATCATCTTTTTTGACTTTGAAACAAAACAATGGTTTTTGAGAAGGCAAACAGCAGTGGAAACCCAATAAAACAGTTTGTGTTCAATACAAGTTGTTACTCAAAGGAAAAAGACAGGTGCTAAAAACCCTATTCTGGGTCAAACTAAGGGGGCTATGGAAGAAACATCTCAGTTTAAGGGGCTGCAGACACACATAGATTATCTCACTCTAATATGTCAAGAAGAGTTCAAATAAACTGGATGGCTGAAAATGAATCAGCAGCACTTTCAACTGAGAAGACAGGGAAGCAAGTTCTGGATGTTGTGAAAAGGTTGCCATTTTCTGGGGACTTTTTCCTTTTGGAAAGGTTCTGCTTTTTTTGGGGGGGGGGTCCTCCTGATTCCACTTCGTTGAAAATCTGGTGCTCTTGCTGGGGATTCTTTGGAGATCTCTGCTACTGGAGAATCTGCTAATTTCTCACTTTGCCCCTTTGTCTATATTTATTTAACCCATTTCTAACTTGACGCTGTAACCTGGAGTGAAGGGGACACATTTTGGTGGGGCAAAACATTACCTTGATGTTATTCTATATAAAATTCAAACAGAAAAGCCAATGTGTTTAAAGTGATGAGTGCAAAATTGTGCTTGTTTGCAAAAAGGGGTTGTGTACAAAGGAAATATGTGAACATGACCTCTGTGCATTGGTACCAGGCATGTGTGATCAATAAAAAAAATATTTCAAAAGTCATTACAAAACAGGGGGGGTGAGAACACTGGCACTTCATTTCTTTAGTATTTCTAAAGTATCATTAGTGAAAAATTTGTTACTATAATGAGAGTAGTGAACTTTCATTACTTTTGAATTCTCTGGCATAGGGCTCCTCACCTTCCCAAACTACATTTCCCAGAGTTCTGTGCTTCTTCCCAGGGGACTCTGTTTTCTCCCTTCTTTCCCTCTTCTAATAGCGAGGGGCCATTAATTTACAGAGGAATTGGAGCCTTTTTGGATTTGCTTTGCTTTCTTGCCATGAAATGAAGCTGACTTTAGGAG
Source organism: Anolis sagrei (assembly GCF_037176765.1). Classification (NCBI taxonomy): domain Eukaryota; kingdom Metazoa; phylum Chordata; class Lepidosauria; order Squamata; family Anolidae; genus Anolis; species Anolis sagrei. The sequence continues at coordinate 131,990,827 of NC_090023.1, forward strand.
AGAGTCTTCCACAATTTACAAAATAAAAACAAAAATCTATTAGATAAGTTTTGATTCTAAAGTTTTTTTTTTGGTGCAGGTCATGCCCACATGTCGGATATCACTCCAGATGTACAGATTTAACAATTTTTAATGACTTACAAAACTTCCAAAATGTTTGCACATTCCTAGTAATGACTCTTAGGCCTCTTCCACACAGTTGTATGATATCCACATTGAACTGGATTATATTGCAGTGTGGATTGAGATAATCCATTTCAAAGCAGATTTTGTGGATTATCTGCTTTGATATTCTAAGTTATATGGCTGTGTGGAAGGGCACTTAGATGGTGTAAGGAGAAGAAAAGAAACAAAACTAGTCTGCTCTTGTGCCATCACACCCAGACACTATAAAGTTAAAACTAAGATGTGCTTCTCTCTTTATCTGGACGAACTGCAGGTGCCTTTCTTTGAAGCTCCAGATTCTCAGCAACTGAGGCCAGTCAAGAATTGAACATCAACAGAACATTTATTTTACCAATTCCTTGGCAGACTTGGCACAGCTTGATGAAGCTACAAACACAAACAGTCAATTTGGGAAACCATATAGATGTTCTTTCTTTCCTTTTTCCTTCAGTTACCGAGTTAACTTATCCCCAATGGTAGAAAAAATCCTGGGATCTTTTACCCTAACCCTGAGTTGTTATCTTTCAGAAAGAGCAGGTCTTCCCCTATCTAAGCTCAAGATTAGTTTTGGAGATGAAGTAATGAAGCCTTTCTCAATGACAGAGAAATCCGGAGATATTCCCTGTCCCAGCACTGAGCTACTGTCCTTTAGAAAGAGCAGGTCTTTCTCCATCTGAGCTCAACGCCAGTTTCTAAGGCAAGAGGGTGGCTTTAACCTTAACCTCAACCCTCAAACTCAATCCCAATTGTACTCACAATGGCTTGTCCGAGCTTGCCTAGCTGGCCACCAGCACATCTGAGGCTTTTTCTATACTAAAGAAAGCAGGAGGGCTTTTTCAAAATGGAGATCTCATCCCCAGGAAAAAGGGTGGTCTCTAGACCAAAAGGACACTTTTTAAACCAATAGCTTCAAAAGGCTTACAGGCTGGCTTCTAGCCTCTGTTAATAATTAACTTTCAGGGTGCTGCTAAGACTGCAGCAACCCTGGGGAAAAAGCAAAGGGGTGCTATTTCAAGCAACTAAAAGGCAATGCAAACCAAGCTCCTGGAAGACGGAATAGTTCTCTTTTCAAATAGAAACAAGTTTGCCCAACATCTGGAAACTGCACAAGGACACATGTGAACTAATCTAAACCAGTTTGGTTTAGTAGAAGTAAGCAAGACAGTTAAACATTGATTGTTCTCTTAAATGCAATAGTGAAATCATTCCCTTATTAGCAGGAGAGAGGAGATTTTGAAGAAAAAAATCAGCTTATATTTTGGAATGAATCCTCATTTCTTCCAAAATAGCCAGTGATCCAGACAGAATATCATTCCTACCCCACCAAATTCCTTTTATGATGTTCAGACTAGCAAGAGGCAGTGCAGTTAAACTTTGCAAGATTTTTTAAAAATGTGTATGGGTAGCCTATACTTCTTTCAGTAGTTTCTAATATGCTACTTTCTTCTCCCTACTCCCAAACTTGTTAGTGGAAACAAAAGACTAATGGGCACTTTCAAAGTTGATGAAGAGTTCTCACAGGATCCTTCCGCACAGCCATATATTCCAGAATATCAAAGCAGATAATCCACATTATCTGCTTTGAAATGGATTCTCTGAGTCCACACTCAGTCCACATATAATCTAGGTCAAAGCAGATAATGTGAATTGTATACAGCTGTGTGGAAGGAACCTAAGTCCTCTCCCTCCTCCTTTATCTCACACACATAAATAAGTATTAGTCATCTGATTAGTTGAGGGAAAGGTAATTGACCCTTCTAAACATGTTTTTTTTAAATAAACTAAAGATTTATCAGAGATTTCTAGCACAATATTAGATTGTTTAAATGAAATCAGAACAAAAAATGCTTTAACACAGTTATTTAATTACTTAAATTAGTTTGGCTTCATGCTATTTTTCTACATAATATTAGGAACACAAGTTTACGAAATAGCATCATTGCTTTTCTATGATTCTTATTAAAGACAAATGTGCTTTATTTGCTTCCTGTGGTGTTAAGTTATGGTAGGCATGAAATGTCACAGTGAATCATGCTGTTTATAGTATTCCACAATATTGAAAAGGGCAAAGCAAAAACAAGCATTTTAACAAAATATCTAGGTGCATCTTGTTAGTTAACTGTTGATTGATCTTGTCAAACAATACTTTCTTTACCTCATTCTTTCCTGCCATCCTTTGCATTTTGTATTGATCTCACCTATTCACCATACCTAGGGTAAACAAATGGGATCTTATGCAACTTTAGTTAATAATTACTAAATTAAAACTCACTAATTTAAATATATCAGTCATACATAAGACTACATTTGATTCCAAGGCAAAGAGCTGAGAAGCCACCCTTGGTTGTTAAACTTTTTGAATTATTGTTATTAACAGTGTAAGGTAAAGGTTTCCTCTTGACATTAGGTCTAATCATGTCCAACTCTGGGGGGAGGTGCTCACCTCTATTTCTAAGCTGAAGGGTCAGCGTTGTCCACAGATGCCTCCACAGTCATGTGGCTGGCATGACTGCATGGAGTGCCATTATCTTCCCATTGGAGCAGTACTATCTACTCTCATTTGCATGTTTTCAGACTTCTAGGTTGGCAGAAGCTGGACCTAACAATGGAAGCTCACCCCACTCCCTGGATTCAAACTGCCTACCTTTCGGTCAGCAAGTTCAGCAGCTCAGTGGTTTATCCTGCTGTGCCAATGGAGGCCTCATTAACGGTGTAGTTCTAGGCATATATGCTCTGCAGATCTTGTTGACTTCAGTAGGCTGGAAGGTTTCTATCAAGTAACACTATATATGTTTATTTAAAAGTAAGCCCTAGTGAGATCAATGAGGCTTATTTTTCAGGTAAGTGTCCATATAAATGTACCCTATGTTTAACGTGATTACATTGGCTTGTCTTCCATTTATTTCTAATACACAAATATGCTACTGATGGGAAACAGTAAAATATACTATCCTGACTGCCAGTCAGATTGTGGAAATAATTTACACATTAAAAATGGAACTTTTTTCTCCAGTTATCCCAAGTGGGCAACACAATAAGAGATTTGTGGTACAGGCTGACTAGGGACATATTTAGATGTGTACTCACCTTGAATACAGTCAAACCCAACTTAACCCAACTCTGTCCTGCTTTTGGCAAAGTTGGAAAATAGTATAGAATTTGCAGGTAACCTCTGGGGCTGGGTCTATACTGTGATATAATGGAGTTCGAATTGCATTATATGGTGAGTGTAAACCCATTTAATACATTTTTAACTGTATTGCATAGGTCTACACTGATCATATAATGCAGTTCAAACTGCATTATATAGCCATATAGATCCAGCCTGGAACTAGACTGAGTCTGTTTTGGCCCAATTCTCTTTCCAGATTGAAACTACTGCCCAATACGCTTTTCCTGTGCCTCTCTGTGCAGGGGAAAGGGATAGTTTGTCAATTTATCCATTATGTGCCGGTTGTGTGGGTGCCCCATGCCGACGTCATTCTTACCTAGTAGGCCGAAGGAGAAGTCAGGGATATCAGTGAGGTAGGCCTCCATTTTGGGAGTGTAAGCAAAGGAAGCAAACATTTTGAGAGGGTAAAGTGAGAAGAGGGGAGGAGCTGGAGATTTCTTAGGATTGGTTAGGACAGATGGGAGGAGTTAAGTCCTGAGAGGGAAAAGTGTCAGCTTCACAGAGAGAAGGGAGATGGGTTTTAGGAATTGAAGAAGAGAGATTGAATTTGGGAACAGAAGAGAGAGGAGAGGACAGAGAGCGTTTGTGACAGGCAAGGCTGCATTATTGGCCAGGATGGTCAAGTAGTCACCTGGGTGCTTGTGTGGGTTTACACAAGTGGTTTGCTCTCTGGGTAGAGTAGATTAGCCATATAGAGAACTCTGAGTAGAGTGGGGCTAATTGCTCTGAAAACAGCCTGAGTAGGTTAGTCTGGGGAACTCACTGCTACTGCGTTACTGTAGAGTGAGGAGTTTTGCTCGTGATTAAATCAAAGAACCTGTTTAAAGAAACCATCAAGAATATTGTACTCTAGTAACTATTTAAGCTTTTGTGCCTCATCAAAGAAGACAACTGTTTGTTTGATCTTATCAATAAATCTTTTCTCTATTTCAACTTTTAAAGAAGCCTCAGTTGTAATTCATTCCTGTGGGAATAATTCTAGTTGATTTAAACCTCTTAACATCACAGTCATCTCAGGGAGCTATGAGAGCGCTGTATTAGGTTGGCAAGAAGAAAATTTACCTCAGAAAATCATCTTTAATATCCTAAGTTATCTTAGGTGGTGGCAGCAAATCTACCAGAGCACACACGTTACCCCACATACTTATAATAACCCCGTGTCAGGATGTGTGTTCTTTATAGTTACGCACTCACAAAGAGCTCTGTGGTCAGCAGGGAGTGGTGGTATCTGCTGCTCTATCACACTGTTGGCTCATGTTCAACTTGTTGTCCACGAAGACTACAAAATATTTTTCACATGGACTGTTGTTGAGCCAGGCATCACCCAGCCTGTATCTTTGCATTTAATTTTTTTATACCTAAGTGTAGTATCATACATTTGTCCTTGTTGAAATTCATTTTGTTCGTTTTGGCTCAGCTCTAATCTGTTAAGGTTATTTTGAAGTCTGATCCTGTCCCCTGGAGTATTAGCTATCCCTCCTAATTTGGTGTCATCTGCAAACTTGATCAACATGCTCTCTAAACCTTCATCCAAGTCATTAATAAAGATGTTGAACAGGACTGGGTCCAGGACTGAACCTTGTGGCACTACACTAGTAATTTCTTTCGAGGATGAAGTGGAACCATTGGTGAGCACTATTTGGGTTTAATCACTTAATCAATTAAAGATCCATCTAAGAGTTGCATTGCCTAGCCCACAGTTGAATAGTTTGCAGGAAGGTCATGGGGGACTCTGTCGAAGGCCTTACTGAAATCAAGATATTGTGCATCCCCAGCATTCCCTGCATCAACCAAGCTTGTAACTCTATCAAAAAAAAAGAGATAAGATTAACCTGGCATGACTTGTTTCTTTGAGAAATCAATGTTGACTTTTAGTAATCACAGTATTCCTTCCTAAGCGATTGCAACCTGCCTCCTTAATGATCTGCTCCAGAGTCTTTCTTGGTATTGATGTCAGGATGACTAGACGGTAATTGTTTGAGTCCTCATTTTTCCTTTTTGAAGATAGGGACAACGTTTGCTCTCCTTCAGTCTGCTGGACTTGTCCTGTTCTCCAAGAATTCTCAAATATTATTGCAAGTGGTTTTGAAATGTTTTCTGCTAGTTCCTTCAATACTCTTGGATGTAGTTCATCTGGCCCTAGAGACTTTAATTAATTTAGAGAAACCAAGCGTTCGTGGGCTACTTTTTTTACTTATTTTGGGTTGCATTTTCCCTATACCCTGTCTGCTTTATATTACTTAGGTTGAACACCAATCCCCTTTTGGGAGAAGACTGAGGCAAAGAAGATGTTGAGCAGCTTTGCCTTTTCCCTATCACCTGTAAGCATTTCAGCACCTTCTCCACGTAGAAGCCCTACTGTTTCCTTTTCCTTCCTTTTTCTACTGACATAGCAAAAAAACAAAAAACAAAAACAAAAAAACAAACTCAAACCACCCTTCTTATTGTTTTTAACTTCTCTGGCAAGCCTGAGGTCATTTTGTGCCTTAGCCTTATGAACCTATATAAAGTAGTTGATTGGCTACTAAATCATTGACAATTATTCTTAAATATGCATTGTCACTGTGGAGCAAAAAACAAAACAATGCTCCTACTTTAAATGATGTCAGGGTGTCAAAGAAAGTACTGGGACCCTATTCTCTCCACAAACTGGCTTTTCTATACAGACACTTCACTAAAAGCCAATTTGTGGTCAGAGTGACTACAAAATGTGCATCACTGAAGCAAGCTGCAACACAAATCCACCCAGAAGAATTGTGTTAAAAAACTCACCAGGAATTCCAGATCATGTCATAAAATCCACTGAAGCTAATCTGTGTATAAACAATGCATAGTAGGAAGCCAGATGCCAAATGTGGAACACTTATGTAGACAGGGTTAATGCTGCAGCAATTCCAGAAAGGAGCTGGATGCACAGATTGGTGTGAAGTATACAAAAATCAACCCCACTGTGTTCCAATGGGAATGTTCAGTTGCTGTCTCTTGCCTTGCTAAATGCTAAAAAAACTTCCTTACAGAGGAGGTAGGAAAAAACTCATGGATTGGATCAATCCACAATCAGGGAATCTTTGTGGACTCCACAGGAGCTTTGAACTGATTGTACATTCCTGCATAAGCATTCTGAAGTGAACCAAATCCCTTTAATCCACATTCTGATCCAGGTTACATGACTATGTAGAAGCAGCCCCAACAACTTCATCTTACATATGTGTAATTACTGTATATCCCTAGATGCTATACAGCATTCTGATTAGTTTTATGTATCCACTGTGCAGGATCCAAAGAGTTGATCCTCTCAAAGCCTGGCAACGTGTAGTGACAGTTGTTTCAACAATGACTGTGCAGGTGTAGCAATTCTCAAAAGACTAGGTCTTATAAGCCTCCCTTGCTGATATGTCTATATCTATATCTATATAAATATCTTAAAACTTTCCCCAGACTGGTATATTCTCTTTCTTTTCAAATGTTTCCCCCTGCTTAGAACAAACTGTTGTCCAATTGTAAAGGAAACCTTTTATTTCTCATTTTAGTTTGTAATCACTGAAGTATCAGCAGCAGTGTCTTTCCTTCCAAATCTAAAAGTCTATTTCATTTCAATTGATCCTACTGCGTTTTACATTTTGGTTCTAAGTGCCCTATCTAAAGTATTAAAACAATGTTAAGGTGCTTTGTGCATTTTGATAATTGATAGCTTAAGTTCCTGGCTTGTCTTTACCTACTGTTTCTACGGATTCATTTCAAGTTAAAATCTCATCAGTGTGAGTAATTCTAGGTTTGTTAGCTAAAAGCTCAACTGCACATAATTCATCTTTTTGTTGCAGAATTTATTTTTATCTTCATCCTCCAGAGCCATTAACACATTTCTGGGGATTTTAATTCAACTGAAAATTGTATATAGTAGTACCTGGTGTATCACATCACTTTTCCTTGTTTCCTTAACTCTTTCTAGTTAACTTAGTTAAATGGAACACAAGACAAACACTTTGAATAACTCTAGCAATTTTTTGAATTAAAGAAACAGCTGGAATTGTATGAGTACCACAGTTGTATTTTAAAAATGTGGAAAGCATTACTTATTCCACAAATTAGCTGACTAAATTCAGACTGTTTTGTTGTATTAGATGATACATCACTATATTTATAGCATCCACATGGCAACCATTTGGAAATGGCTTTTATGGAGAATACACATTATTCACTGCCTTTACTAAATAATTGATACACAAGGCATTGATCTGCCTAGCAATTTAATTCAGCAAGGTTTCCAAGACAGCAGAAGGCATTGGAATAGAGGAAAAAACAGTGATTAGAATTTTCTGGTTTTCTGTAGTCACTTACTGACTCTTTTATAATATTTGTGTCCTTCTTTTAATCCAAAAAGCTCAAAATGATACAGATGATTCTCAAGTGAATCCACAGCGTATTTGCATTTAGTACAAGACACGAAGACCTAACATCTTAAAAAGGTCTTCATCAGCTATGATATTCCAGTAGTACATCTTTTCAAGCTATTTTTTTCTGTTTAGATGTTGTTGAAATCATTTGCCTCTAGCCCTACAACTCATGATTCAATCCACTAGGGATACTAAAACAATCAGTAAGATGCAGGCATAGTAAACACAGTGAGGAACATGAGGAAGCATGCAATCAGGGATTCCAAAACAACCAATGAGAGATAGGCATAGAAAAATGAGAAGGGTTAGATTTAGGGTTAGGGTTAGTGGAGCCAGCCACCCAGTCAAACAGAGAGAAGGAAGCTAAGTTCAATAGAATCCCCTATATTCAATGAAGTTGTTGCCCTGGAAATATTCAGAAAGAGTGGCAGAGCTGTTGTTCTTTACATTGCCTTACTCTGCTTAGTTTGCAAAGCTGAAGTAAGCAGAGAAGGTTAGTGCCTCTCCTAAAAGTCCAAAGACAGAGGTGCCATTTGTAATCTACAGTACAAGTAAGTCTTATTGCTGTGCAGATGTGATGTTCTGTAGATCCCTATTTTCCATATTCCCCAGTCACTAGAAGAATACATTTATTTGGGAGAGGAAGAAAAACTTGCTTGATAATTTAAATCTTTCTTCTGTTCCCAGACCTTAGTTTCCTTCCAAGAGATTACTGCCAATTTTTGCTATTTTGTGCTATTAGTATGGTGTCATTTGCATTTCTTAAATTGTTGATGTTCCTTCCTCCACTTTTCTCTGAGTCTAAACCTGATTTATGAATCACATATTCAGCATACAAGTTTGATTGTAGGGTGATAAAATGCAGCCTTGCTTGATCTCTTATTAATTGGAAGCATTTAGTTTATCTGTATTCTGTTTTGAAGGTAGTCTCCTGTCCTGAGTACAGTTTACACATCAGGACAATCAAATGTGATGGCACTTCCATTTTTTAATCACATAGTTTTTCATTTTCTATATAACCGAAGGCTTTGCTGTATTCTATAAAGCACAAGCTATTTTTTTTTCAGTTTTGGGTGTGTTATCCAAAATATGTTTGCAATGTAATCATTAGTGTCACGTTTCTGAATTCAGCTTGTATTAAACAATCTAGATTTTAAGAGCTCATACACACTAGTCTAACAACTTATATTCACAGTGAATTCAATATTGACTGGCCCCACAACACAATTTCTTAATTCTTAATCTTGTTTAAGAATTAAAAAAGAGTAAGTGCTGGTCCAAAATTTGTTTGAAACTCTGGAGAAACCCTGTGGCCTCAGCATGATGGGAACAGCAGGTTTGGTTCTGATTCATACCAATCCTCAATCCATGTGGGGCACCACCACCTTCTCCTTTTCTCAATGTGCATTAGGAGAAGAACAAATGGATTTGGCCCATGTGTTGGCACCACTCCTACCACTTCCTTCGAGAGGTCCTGATTATTGTAGGAACCCAATACTGACATTAGCAGAGATGCCTGTGTGACCAGAAGAAAGAGCTCTGTAGCCATCTGAGAGTGGCAATGATGACACATGTAGTAAAGAGATATTCCAGTGGAGCTAACGTGGTGTCAGCCCAAGTGGATCATCCAGATTGTAATTCACCATCATTGTGGACACCCGGAACAGTATGTTTGGCTGTCTCCAAGGTCAGTCAGAAACATTTCCACTCCAGACTGGTCCTGGATTAACTGGCTAATCTATATGAGAGCTAAGGTCACTATGGAAGGGCTTTCTCTCAGTTTCATCACCATCACAGATATGCTAGTTAACACCCAGAAGTGAGACTTCTCAAAGGCGTCTCCTAGGCTATGGAACTCTCTGCCAAGAAAACTCATGGCTCTTGTACACTGCACAATATACTGAGATACAGAGTGGGTTTACCTGAGGCATCCAAATGGCACCTCGGGTAAACCTGGATTAATCTGGAGAAACCTGGAATAACTCAGTTTTCTCCATTAATTTGACACCTGCAAAGGCCCAGACTGTAAGCTAAGGTCCACATCTTTGGAGATTGACTCCCAGAACTGCTTCTGCAGTCCCAGGGGTCAATAACCACAGACATCCCAATTCTTCAGGCTCCTGAAGCCCAAAGGAACAGTATGGCCCCCACCACTCTTCCTCCCATCCCCCATTTCCCTCTTAAAAACTTACCAAAGGGGCCGGGTGACAGCAGAAGTCCCTCTGGAGAGTACTCCTGACATGCAAAAATGACACATCAGGAGTGTGGAGGGGGGAGGGAGAGAGAACAGTCCCCTTGGGTATGTTTTTGTGTGGGAAATGGGGGGGGGGGATGAAGGGTGGCTTGACTCAGGAGGGCATCTATCCAGCCCCCAAGGGAAAGCCTGGGGTTTGAGTTGGGGGTGGGGACAAAATCTTGGGAAGAACTGAGTTAAAATAACCCAATTTTTTTGGCTGTGTAGAGGGGCCCTTATTTGGCTCTCTTTTTAATGTTTATAACAATATCTTGCAACAGCCCTTGGCTGTTCCCTGCACTCATACCAACCACTATATGGACCCATCATGTGGAGGGTAGGGACAATTAAGACTCACCACCATATGTTCTCATAGCTTGTGAATGACAAAGGCATCATCCCCATCTCTTCTGAAAACCCACATTGCATCTGAATAATCATATATTGACTTTCAGAACATAACTGGTGATGACTTCTACTACATTCCCTCTCACCCTCCAAACATGTCCATATAGTGACTGGTGCAAGGGCAGGAGGCAGCCAAAAATTCTTGCCAGCTGTAGTCTAATGGTACACAATGATTTTTCCTCCAGATTTCCCAGATGATGTCATCATCATCCTCATCATCCCTACCACCACAATTTGCCGCCCAGTAAAACATACCTAGTGACAACACTTGACTCCTCCCCATGGTCATGTCAAAAATGGGAAAATATGAGCCTGAGGAGGGAAATATTTAAGCATGGTGACATGAAAATGTCCGTATTGTCTCTTTTCATGGTTGCTAGCTCTAGGAAACCACTCAGTAATGTTGCCTTCCCACCCCCGGAAGAAGAGACACAGACACAAGTATGGAGTAAACTAAGGGCAACTTTAATAATGTTACCTATTTAAAACTTACCAACATGAACCTTTGCTGAGCTAACCTGAAACAATAATTTGGTGAGGCTAAAGCCGAGGTAGCGTTCCTGCCCGACCTGCCCCTCGGCTGATAATGGGCGAAAACACCAGGTCTCCGGGTCAAGTAACCAGGATGACCTTTGCAAAGAAACACAATGGAGTACCCTGCCCAAGGAATTAGGTCAGGGTCTCCGGTTTCAGGCCATTTGTGTACACCCTCACCTGTGTCCCAAGCCCACCGATGAGGGTTTCCACTTTTGACCTATCCAAGGGTGCACTAGGTGTACGCCAACAGATGTGATTGTCCTCAAATTCCGCATGGCCTATTTATACACCCAATTCCTCCCAATCTGCCCGGTTACAGTATAGGGTAGGCGAAAAAAAACCCCTATAACTAGGGGGGAAAAAATTCCTACCCGGCCCCTTTCGGCGACCTGATGTTATACTGTCAGTGGCGGGAGGGTGGGTCGAAGTCTTCTTCAGAATGAGGCCAGAGGGGGTGGATGCTGCCATATAGCTCCTCCCCCTCTGGAAAATAGATCCGGCCGGATCTATTTTCCAGCCCCTTCTCCTTGGGACGAGGCAAATTTCCTTCCCAGCCTCCACTTCGCGGAGACTGGGAAGTCCTGTTGCCTTCCCACCCCCGGAAGAAGAGACACAGACACAAGTATGGAGTAAACTAAGGGCAACTTTATTAATGTTACCTATTTAAAACTTACCAACATGAACCTTTGCTGAGCTAACCTGAAACAATAATTTGGTGAGGCTAAAGCCGAGGTAATGTTCCTGCCCGACCTGCCCCTCGGCTGATAATGGGCGAAAACACCAGGTCTCCGGGTCAAGTAACCAGGATGACCTTTGCAAAGAAACACAATGGAGTACCCTGCCCAAGGAATTAGGTCAGGGTCTCCGGTTTCAGGCCATTTGTGTACACCCTCACCTGTGTCCCAAGCCCACCGATGAGGGTTTCCACTTTTGACCTATCCAAGAGTGCACTAGGTGTACGCCAACAGATGTGATTGTCCTCAAATTCCGCCACAGATTGGGGCAAGGGTCTACTTAGCCCCTATCCCCACCAAATCTCCTAAAACTTTTCCAATGCCCAATTGCAGATTAGCCAAAAATAATGAATTCCCCTGGTCGGAAAGATGGACCCCATCATGCCTGTATAATTCTGGCTTGGTGTGAACAATGTCTGTATGTTGAATAAAGGATCCCAGACCGTCACATAAAACTTTCCGCATCGCTCGATTGACCCTCTTTCTGGCCCCATCGATCTTTCTTGCCTCGCCCCCACCGGGCCATTTGAGACGCGGGATCACTTCAGACCACACCAGGTGTGTCTGGGGCCACCGATCCAAGATTTTTCTCATGTCAGCAACAGCTTGTAGGAAGAGGGCCCTGCCTTTTAGCAGTCCCAAATCATTTCCACCCAAGTGGATAACTAGGACGTCTGGGCATCCAATCACAGCAGAATCAAACAACAGAGGGATTAACCCATCCCAACGGAGGCCTCTACGACCCCTCCATTCAACAAATGCCGTTGAACCCAGCCCCAGGTGCTGACCATAGTGTCCTTTCCGAGCCTGACGTTCCGCCCAATGTACGTAACTGTGGCCACAGATCAGCACTCGCTTCCTATGTGTCAGCCGCCCGGTATCTGAAACAAAAAGGCATGTAACTAAAACTGAACTGGGCGAACATATGAGTGGTATGCTCTGGATTTCCACCTCCCCAAGTCCTTTATCTGCTGTTCTCCATAACCCAATGCTGCCGCTGTGGAGGCGGCCCCTATCCTGAATGAGTGTGTGCCGAATTTATGCTCGTGTATGTCAAGTAGCTTAAGTGCTCGGGAGGTTATTGCCCAAAATTGAAATTTTGTCAATGGTGTTCCAGATTGGTGGCAAAACAACGGCCCAGGCACCCGACCTCTCATTCCCATATATGCAGCCATGGCCGTGACTGGGCACAATTCGGTTTGGTCACACCTTTTTAACGTAATCACAGCCCCTTTGGCCTTTTGATCGGTCTTGGATGATCTTATGGTCAATTTTATTAAATTTTCTTCTAAATTTAAATCAGCCAACAAAAGCGCTCGCTGGGAGTTGTCTGCCTTGGATCCCACTACTAATTCACTGACCCGCAGCGCTCCAAAAAAGGCTGTCAAAGCCGCCACATGAAATAACGTGGCTTCGTATTGGGTCGTACATAGCTGTGCCCAGGTCTTATACAAACCCTTCAAAATTGTAGGTGATAATGGTTCCCGCTGGTCGCGAGGGTTGCCTCGCTCTCGTGACAATCCCGCCAACCACTTGCGAATACGAAAATCCACAGTGGGATCGGGAAAACCTTGTGCCTTTAGCCAAAAGGCGATAGCTGCTAGCCTGGACCGAACTGACTGTGGAGCCAAACCCTTTCTGTGTAGATAGATGCAAAACTGGGCTACCTGATCATAAGGGACGGGCATGTCGGGGCTTAAGGCATAAATCCGACGGAATTCGAGAAATTCCTGAACGGCCCTGATGTATGGTCTTCTAGATGTAGGAGCCAGGGCTAACTTCATGCCCCTAACTAACTCTTCGCTCCAATTCTCCAAAGATGGTTGGGCATACGATGTGGCAGGAGATCCGCGTCGGGGGCGAGCTGTCTGAACCGAACCATCTGCATGCGGGACAGAGAATCAGCTATAGTATTCTCTATTCCCGCAATGTGAAAAGCCCGAAAAAGAATATTATGTTGCAGACAATGCAAGGTAAAGTATCTCACCACCTCCATTACCCTTTTGGATTTTGATGTGAGTGAGTTGATCACCTGTACTGTGGCAGCGTTGTCGCACCAAAAGTGTACTGATGAATTGGCAAACTCTCTAGCCCATATAGTAATGGCCACCAAAATGGGAAAAAATTCTAAAAAGGTGAGGTCGGTTGTTATCCCCATAGTGTGCCACTGTGTTGGCCATATCTCTGCACACCATTTCCCCCTGAAGTAAACCCCAAAGCCCACTGTTCCTGCTGCATCAGAAGCCACCTGAAGTGCGTCTCGCAGCATTAATTCCTGTCTCCAGAAAGATACACCATTGAAGTCAGACAGGAATTCGAGCCAAATGCAAAGATCTGCCCTAATTGGTTGTGTGATCCTAATGTGATGGTGCGGTAAGGTTATCCCACATGTTGCCTCGCATAGCCTTCGGAGGAATGCTCTACCAGGGGCTACCACCTTGCATGCAAAGTTCAGATGACCTATCAGCTCTTGCATTTCCCTCAGGGTTGTCTTGGATCTAGCCAGGAATGCGTGAATTCTATCAATGAGATTGGCTATCTTTTCCTGTGGCAACCTAGAATATTGGTGCCGTGTATCAATTTGTATCCCCAAAAATGTCATATTGGTAGCGGGACCCTCAGTTTTTTCTTCAGCTAGGGGCACACCTAGTTGTTCCATCAATCGTTGAAAGGAGTTAAGCAAAAAGCTACATTCACCTGAACCTTGTTTGCCTATAAAAAGAAAGTCATCCAGATAATGTACAACCCCGTTAAGGCCTGTATCAATCTTAACCACCCATTCCAAAAAGGTACTAAATGTCTCAAATGTAGAACACGATACGGAACACCCCATAGGAAGTGCCCGATCTAAGTAAAACTTTCCATCAAACTGGAAACCTAACAACTCAAAATCTAAGGGGTGTACTGGCAGGATACGAAAAGCAGATTTAATGTCGCACTTCGCCAGCTCAGCCCCAAGGCCCCGAGCACGCACCTTATGTATTGCCGTATCAAATGAAGTGTAATGTACTGTACAGTAATCATCGGGGATTCACTGATCCCCCACGCGGGTATGACAAGTGGTGAACGAGACGAAATTCGCCAGGGTTTTTCTTTGGTACTAAACCCAATGGCGATACCCTGAGTGAGGAGGTTGGTGGTTCCAAGAATGGGCCTAAAACCCGGCCTTCTCGAATTTCTTTGTTAATTTTGTCACGCACCACCCCTTCCATACCTATGATTGATTTTAAATTACGTGCTGTAAACGGGACCCTGGGACCCTCTGCCGGAATGCGAAAACCTTCCCTAAAACCGTTAAGTAAGTAGCAGGCCGCCCTCCTGTCCGGGTATGCGTGCAGCCAATTCTCCAGTTCCTGCAGTTTAACCGGACTGGGGCCCTTTGGAAAAAGGGGGCTGACCTGCGATTTTCTTTGGGGTTTGATTAGGCTTAAAACCCTTGGCTTTATTTTTACGCCATCATCGCGAATCCCGTAGAAAACCCCAACAAAGCCCTGCTGCCATGAGGGGACCAGCAGCGCCGTTGGTGCGCGACCAAGCCGCGGCCTATCCTGGCCCGCAACAGAGAGAGCCTCCAAAGCCGACCCCGCGAGTAACCGAGGTGAGCCTGCCGCCACGGCGACACCCGGCGCAGATCGCGAAGCGCCGCCGCGAGCTGCCAGCGTACAGGCCCAATCGGATGGGGACGAGGGGGGGAAGAAGCCCGGGTTACCGGCCATATCCCCTCCCAAAAACCCCGAAAACGGGCCCGTGTGCCGGGGAAACCCCCCCCTGTCTGACCCCATCCAAGGTGGGGAAGGGGAGATGCAGGACGCCCCGTAGGCAGTGACTGCCTCTGGTCCCCCATCCCCCCGTCCCCACCCCCTCACAGACCTCATGGTCCGCTGCTCCTTCTTCGAGGTCTTCTCTCCTCGAAGTCTTCTTCAGAATGAGGCCAGAGGGGGCGGATGCTGCCATATAGCTCCTCCCCCTCTGGAAAATAGATCCGGCCGGATCTATTTTCCAGCCCCTTCTCCTTGGGGCGAGGCAAATTTCCTTCCCAGCCTCCACTTCGCGGAGACTGGGAAGTCCTGTTATTAAAATATTTCAGACTAAATAAAACACAAATTTTAGTACAGTAAAAATGCATGATATATAGTCTTCATAACATCAAAACATGAGTTATGTTCAAGATAATGTTAGGAGAAAATAAGGAACTATCTCTGGGGTTTTGACAGTATCTCTGGTATTTTGAAAAAGGTGTAATTCTTCCATATACAGTATTTAATTGTTTTGAACATGCCCACCATTCATTTATTTGTACTATTCTGTAATAGGTATCACAACACTTTGTGATTTCTAGCAGAATATGTGGGGGGAGTAAAAGCTGCTAACATGGTGAGGCATTGGAATAAAATACCCATTGAAGACATTTAATAAAGGTCATTGGCATGTAAGCAAACCCTGGAGCTTCTCTCATACTCTCTCTTTTTAAAGTACAGCCTATTAATACCGTTCCAGAGAAACCTTTGCCATTCTGATTTATGTGTGAGGAGACAGAGTACAGTAATTTTCAATAGCATTAGTTCTGACATGCACCTTAACATGATACTTTAATAAATGTTGAGTGCATGGTTCTTTATTTTAAGCATTATTTCCTGAGCTAAAGTAAATAACAGTCTCACACCAATTGACTGCCCACAAAGGAATCTAACCTTTAAGATGATGTGTGAAAAAAGTGGTCATTTGGCAGGAAAAAATCCCAGAAGACAAAGGATGCCAGTTTCGGCAAATGAATCCAAATGTTCAACAGATGGCAAACTGAATAGGGTACATCTGGAACTGTAGTTCTTTTCTGGGAGAGATCGAAACATGGAGAGAAAATGCAAAGAAGGGATAATAACAAAGTTATGTTGGAACACTGGTGAAACAAGGTCACTCTAAATCATATTAATAAGGAAGGTAATAGTACCCCTCTGGATTAATTTTTGGTTTTAAAATTATGGTATGACCTTTGGGCATTATGCACAGCATTATAACATAATACAGTTCTTTGTTATGAGCTGGCTTTCTCTCCAATGAATTGTTTCAAAATTAGTTTTGCATGAATAAGTATTTTAGATACTTACATGCATACAAAATCGAGGATCACCACAAAGAAAAAAATCATGAGCATTTACAAGAGCCTGCTCATTGGAATGGGTATATGTGAAATTACATTTATTCTTATTTTTACCATAGGCTTTATTAAATGGTTTTAAATGGATTAGAAAGAGGACTAACTTGAAGGTGTAAGGTATATGGAGCAGAAATGATGCTAGGAACAAATAAATATAAGTAGTCTACTTTCCTTATGATTTTTGCTTGCCATCAGTTTGACATTCTTCCTGGACTGAGAGAGGAACATTTTGTGAGCAAAGATACATTTTAACTATTAGGCACACTGATCCTTTTGTATTGCTATATTAGAAAACAAAAATGTTAGCAATAGCTCTTCGTTACTGAACAAAAAAAACCTTTCCCTTCATTTAGTAAATTGCTAATTTTCATAATGTCTTCAATGTCTCCAAAAATAATAAAAAGTCTCAAACTTTCCTTGAAAAGTTATGAGAACACAAATAAACTTCCCAAACACATGCACACATAGTCATAGCTTTTGCTGACCAACCATGGAAATGAAGAGATCAGAGCACAAAGTCTGGGTTGAACAATTACCGCTTCATTTAACTATTATTTATCTAAGGAATAAAGAGAGCAGCTAAAGCCTGGTGGTCCCACACAAACCTGCCTATCAGCTCTCCCTCAGTAAAATACTTGAGCCCCAAGGAGAACCCAAAAGCAGGACTTCTTTTCCAGCTGTTCCACTACTGGTAGACCAAGCCAAGAAGCCCCCTCCTAAGTTGTATGGCTTAAACTGGGGGCTCAGCCCCCAGGCCAGGCCAAAGGAAAGTTCTTCCCTATTTCCTGGGTCCCTTTATCTACATAAGCAAACTGAGAGCCCTCTCCTTCACAAACCAGTTGCCATAGATGTTCACCATAATGCTATTTCCCTCTTCCCCACAATCTGCCAAGTGATCATTTATTTAAGACACTATCCTGAACCTAATATCACAGTCCCCAATCAACAGTGTAGAATAGACAATCCTTAATCTAAGAAGCTGATCATTGAAGAAGAGGGGAGCTCTACTCCTCAGCAGAAAGATGTAAATGCTGAAGATCTCACTCCATTATTGTAGAGTGAGATGGAAACAAGAAGAGATTGTTCCACTCCCAGTGGTTATTAAATAGGAGACATTGACTTAATTAGGTGCCTAGTCTCTGGAAACAGTTTATAGATCTCTCAGCCACTTCCTGGCAGCTTTGTTGATCTCCATCCTCTCCTTTGTTTACTAAAAGTACTTTCAATGTTTGCATTTTCTTGAATTGGACTGGTTATTATTTATTATCCTGTTTTACTTCTGTTTTTTTTCTATCTAGACCAGAATTTCTCTAACTGTGCTCCTCCAGATGTTTTGGATTTCAGCTCCCACAATTCCTAAAAGCTTGTAAGATGGTTGGGATTTCTAGGAGCTGAAGTCCAAAACATCTGTAGAAGCACAGTTTGAAAAACACTGAACTAGACTGACTACTACTGACCACTATTCTTTCAGCCTGCTGGATTACCTCATGACTGACATCGACTGAATAAGCTACTTGATAGACATTGTGTGCTAACCACCTGATTTCTGGGACACTTGCTGACTGGAATATGGAACACCCGTACCAAAAGTGGCCAATAATGTTTATACTATATTGGATTCAGGATAGAGGGTCGACAAATTTCATTTGAAAAGGAAGAGGGGGAGACAGCAGGAGCTTGAAAACCCTACAGTTTCTATCATGGCACACTACACTATGGTGTGTGTTGTTTGCCTTTACATGAAGGGCGACATAAACATTTCCTGAATTAAAGTGCTGCATGCCTGAGCTTAAAATGAGAACAAAACCAAAACAAATAAAAAGTGACCCAATTTTGTGGAACTACTTCAGGAATATGGATAGATCTGGATGTATTTCTATATAGTATATAGAATATTTATATGTGGATGGGAATCTTTTTTTTTCCACCACAGTATTTTCCACATTTGAACTTTTTTATGCTTGTTTCTTTTAATATTCATATTCATGTGTATATTTCCCCCCCAATGTACACATTTTCCCTTTGGAGGGGGTTTTTTTTAGTGCATGTTTACTTTGAAGCTTATTGCATGTGTATGTGAGTGTGTGACTTTTTCACCTAATGCACACATTTCTCACATCTTATTTAAAATCACAAATGTGTTTGTAACATCACAAAAGTACAGATTTCTAAGTGTAATCATGTTCAGATTCATACAAAAATCTAGACGTATATGCAGACATTTTCTTTTTCCATTAAATTTCAATCTAAGTGAAATTATCCACCAATCCCTATCTGGGACAGCACCACTCTGGACATTTTATCAAAGCATTTAAAAGAAAATCTGGCATGCCACTTTTTCCTCCTTCTTTGGCAAGAACAAACAAGATCCTTAGATAAAAAGATACCAAAACTATAATCATCAATTGCTAGATGAAATGCTGTTTGGTATTCTTTTTTATATACTGATGGTTTTCTTCCCAAAAGAGAGCATTTTAAATATATAGTTAAAATGAGAAGACACTGTGCTAAAAGCTAGTACTAAAATTCTTTGCAGATAATGCTAGGCTATACAAAAGGAATCTATAGTTCACAGTAGCATTAATCCAATTTCTTGAATAAATAAAAGGTAAAGAAAGAACAATTTAGTGTTACAATCACATCATGTGCTTAACTATCATTTTATGTTTTTGGGATCCTTAGGAACAAGCACATGAATTGAAAAACACTTATTTTTGTGTAATGTGAGCACATCACTTTCAACCAATTGCCATATAGTTGTATATATCTATTATTTGAGGTGCACATAAGTTGGAAAGGAGAAAGGAATTGAATAGAGTTAATTATGAATGAATGCTTTTATATTCATGGGGCGTTTTCTATATCCCTACGAACTATCATTACAACTTCTCTAATTTGTGAGTGCTTGAGCATGCAAGAACTGCTTTGCATTGCTATATAAAGTCATGGTTTATCTGGGGCTGCTTCTACACTGTAGACAATGCAGTTTGACACCACTTTGATTGCCATGGCTCAGTGCTATGAAATCTTGGCACCATCACTCTTTGGCAGAGAAAGTTAAAGACCTAATAAAACTACAGATTTTTTTTTCTAGTGGAGAGCTCTACTAGACAACACTGCCACCTTCTATCTGCTCAAATTTCCTCTTCTGCTAATGGTAGCGTGTGCAAATAAGTGAGCATATTTCTTGTCTTAAATCAAAAGAAGAAACACTGGTGCTGACAGCCAGGAACTTGTTGAATGGCTGGCTGCATGATTCATCAAGGAAGCTTTTGTGATGAGGGAAATATGAAAAATGACCTGGGAGAGGAACCTGGGATGCATGCAGCCTTTAGCACAGTGATTCTCAACCTGGAGTCCAGAGATGTTTTTGGCCTACAACTCCCAGAATTCCTAACAGCTGGTAAACTGGCTGGGATTTCTGGGAGTTGTAGGCCAAAAACATCTGGGCACCCCAGGTTGAGAACCACTGCTTTAGCATATGCATAGTCCAACCTTGCAGTATGTGGTGTTGCTGTTCATTGTTGTAGTTCTTATTCAGTCTGTTTTTTATTGAGATTTTCTGTTCCATTCCTCTCTTCCAATTCCGATTGAGCTACTAAGATTTGTTTGTGTTGTTCCACTGAAGTTCTTCTCCTGCCTTTGAAATTCGTTGGGTTTCTGCCTGCTTGCCGAAATGTCTGTCTTGAAAAATCAGTAGACTGATTTTAGTTTTATAGGTTCCATAGCTAAACACTTTTGTTTTCTCTCCCTCCTTTCCTCCCTCCATGTGTATGTATTATATAAGTACCAGGAGCCTCAAGCACAGTTCAAGATTTTTTTAAAAAATGTTTTTACTAACTCTCAAAACCGGAATTGCACTTCCAACAAGAAGCCCTGAACTTGCCTCCTGTAAAACCAATTCCTCTGGCCTTCATGGGGCAACTCATACGTTTGATTCAAGGGGAGTCAGGGTCTTTAGGTATAACCTCCTTCTTTTGGCCAATGTCATTGCTCCTAATTAGGTGTTCTTCGATCTCTGCTGTCTCTAACAAGCAAACAAATTTGTCTAGTTTTTTTTAAAAAAAACCCCACATGTTTTCAGATTCCTTACAATATTTACTATCACACTACCAAAGTTACCCACCAATGGTGCAGATCACAACTTGGCTGCCTGCCTGTGTGTCTTTTTTAATATACTATGAAAAAATCTGACAAGTCTGATGCCTTGGACAGATAATGGAATCCCTAAACATTTCATGGCAATTGGATACAAAATACAGTGAGAAGCAAATATAAGATAATAATCTGCTAAACAGGCTTGACTACAGCTTATCTAGTATGCCATCACAAAATCTGTGGAAACATCATTATGCTCTCAGTTTACTATAAGAGTGCTGTTTTGTTTTTCACATTTGCTCTTAGTGTCGACATTACTTACTATTGTGTGCCATGCATGAGAAATATAATATTTGTGCATGTTGGTTTAAATCAAGTTATATATTTAAATCAAAACAAATATTGTAGTCGGTATTGCATTTCATATCATTTATTCTTAATCAATGGTGCAATCCTATATAAGAGATAGAGTCATTTTTGTTTTACAGGTGAGTGGGAATGTTCAGGACTTCAGCCAACAACTCAAAACAAAGCGAAGCCTATTGCTCCCCCCCCCCCACTCTTCTATTCACTTTCTCTTGCTTTATTACAGTTTTTGATACTGGAAAATATGTCAGCAGGAACACTGATACAAAAACCTCTGCAACAACATTTTGATGGTTCCACATGGAATCTCAGTTCTACCTTTAAAATTGCCCTTAGTTATTTCTTCCTTTCCTACAAACTATTATTTTAAGCACATTTACAAACAGAGGAGTCAAGGGAATCCTTTAAACAGCAAAGTTGTTGTTATGGCTCCTAGAAGTATTATTACCAAGCTAGAACACTGTAGCATAGTTGATGTATTACTTCAACAACAACAATAAAAACGGTACAGGAGCCCTCTGGTTATAATGCTGTGATATGACTTGGGAAACATGGATGTTGTTCCCAGCTCCAAGATGAAAGTTTCATTGTGATCATAAGCAAGTCACAAATGGCTTTGTTTAAAGAATTCTAGTAAATCTGTGAGTGCCCAGTGCAGTGGAAAAATTGCACCCCCACCATCTACTTTTATAGCACAGTCAATCAATTTTTAAGTCTTTGTTTTAGCAGGCATGGTTATGGAAAATATGAAAAGTTATTCTCAGGACATTCATAATTGTTACTGCTCTGAAATTTGGGAGAAACTCCAGATAGGTGTTGTTTTATTTATCCTAGTTTTATTTCACAGGCGTTTTGGAAATATTTGAATGGTCTACCCAATGTGATAGCACCAGAAAATAGACTAGTATGGTTAGTGATACATTCCTACAACTTTATCGTCAAAAAGGACTCATCCTGCTGCTAAAGTTTCAAAAGTACACACTTGAGGCAGCTATTCCTAAGAAGGGCTGCTGCCATTTTGCTGTCGTTGTTTTAGAAGTCAGCCTAATAGCAAAGTGGTTTTGCTTTGTTTTGCTCTGTAAACACACATAGATATAATATATAGAATGAGATTGGCATGTGTTGGTAACATGCAAAAAAGGAGATAAAAGAGGGAGGAGAGGAAAAAACAGAAAAGGAATTTTGGTGGTATGGATGGGAAATGGGACTTACAGCAATACATGCTTCTGTGTCCTTTTATTTGTCAAGCTAAAGACAGAACAAGACAAGACATGGAGATATGGTTAAAAATCCGCAACAGCATTTTTTCAGATTCATTCTGGTATGGGTTCTTTTAACTTAACATAAATGCCAATGAAATATAAATAACTAATTGTATCCCAACTCTAAACTATTCAATTTCACTGTGACTCATTAATAATTCACTATATCTTTCAAGCAACTATCCTTTTAATAGGCAAAGCAATTTTTTTCTTGACAGTGATAGTTTGTCCCTCCAACACTTATCACTATTGAGTTTGTTTTCAAACGGTACCAAATCAAGTGATGGTATTCTTCAAGAGGAAGCAGATATATAAATGGCAACTGGATGGCCACCCAATAGAACAGTGTCGCAGCTAGGCTAAACAAATAAATAAAATAAAAATAATTGAAACAACTTCTCCATTCTTTATTCAGTAGAAAAAAAATTAAAACACCAGTGAATAAAGTAAGCATATTATTTAAGCCACACCAATAGTTCCTCTTTAGGCATATTTCACTTAATGATGTTCTGTCACTTTTTAATAGCAAACTATCACTTTCTTTCTTAAAACAACTTAACAGTTAAATAGTACTATTATATTGGCTGTATCTCCAAAATGTCTTTATGTATTTGCTATTTTAATACTGTGGTTTATTAAAATTGCTATATGATTTATACAAACTGACTAGTATTTTCATTCTGTCCAATAATTCAGAATGTTTAGTCAACCATGTTTGAAATAAGATAATAGATTTGTTTCAATATGTTAACATTTCTCAGAGTGAACAACCGGGGGTAATGACTATTGGTTTAAGCATTTACTGGTAAGTTTTGTTAGTAACAGAAATTGTATAAAATGTCACCTTTACTAGAGAACAAATAGTCTTCACGATTTCTGATCCCATCTAAATTAAATAATATTTTATCAATTTCTCAAAACTTGTTTATTGTAGTGTGCATAACCATCAGTGATGCTGAAATATTCTAGAGACTATGCTGATGTCTGTTAAAGCTGAATCCTTTAAAATTAAATCCCATTTAGTAGGCATGTGCAATCCATGGTTCTAAACAGTTCTAAAGTACTTACAAAAACTAGGGGGTTGTAGTGCTTTGTTTCTAAAGAGTTTCTAAAATGTTTCTAAAGTTTTTGAAGGTGAAAATTTCACAACTCTAATAAAACTTTCAAAATTTCACCACTGTTAGCTCACCAAATTTCAAAACGTTTTACTTATCCACTGATTTTGGTGAATTTTCAAAGTTTTTATAAAACATTTTTAATAATTAAAAAAATCTGTTCCTGGGTTGAAAATGCTTCCTGTTTCATTGTGAAGAACTTTGTTTTTGAGGCAGAAACTTTGTTAAATTGGTGAAGATTAAACAAACAAAATATGCTAAAGGGTGATGTCCCTTGCACAAACAGTGTAATAAACTTTTGCCATGTTTTTATGACAGAACCAATTAAGAACTGCCATTTGTAATGACATTTTGAAAGTTTCCATTAGAAATCTATGTATATGGATAGCGGACCAGTTTTGATCTTATAAGCCACTACTTATTATGAACATCTTCATATTTGTTAAATATCATATATTTTCCTATCCAAATTATATATAAAATACATTATGGTAATTTTCTCAAAACAAAGAAAAAATAAATGTATACTTCTTTTCGACCTACAAGTTTGATATGTACTCCTTTTTTTCCCTAACATGTTGCAGCTATGTGCCATGCAGCTGTTAAAAATGAGATGGAAGTCAGAAAAAAATGATGATCATATTATTGAAAACCAGATTTCAAGAGCTCAATATTCAATGCCCCTTTTCTTAAAAAAGAAGGGTTTTTTTTCTATTGGAAATATAATGAACTTGGTGACTCTTGACAGATTCATATCAAATCAATTGAGAAGAACTTGTAAACTTGTAAATGTAAACTGTCATCCGTTTCATATCAGGACTTAGGTCTGTCATGATGACCTCTTTCCAGAATCCATAGTTAGACTGTATATGTGAAGAGGCTAACACTATTCCACTTTCTGAATACAATTACTATGAATCCCACTGGTATGACAAAGTTCTCTCTGAATCCCGAAACCATCACAATGAAGAAAGCAATGGGCACTACATGAAGGTAAATTTCAACCAGGAAGCAGTCTCTGTAACCAAATAATAGTATTCAACATAATTTGATAATGTTTGTTACTTTTAACACTAGTGAGTATTATTCAGTTATCTTAGCTGAGACCCCTCAAATCAGTAATCTGGCTGAGTTCTCATATCTTATTTCATGTGTCAGATGTTCTTGGCCAGAGGTAGGAAGTACATTGTCCATTCAGAACAATCTCAGACCCAGAGATTTCAGAAACAAAAGATAAAATCTTAAGGAAGTCCTGGCACGTGGATACACTTTGGGTGCAGTATCCTAGTTCTCTGGCCATAAGACCAAATTGTTTTCCCCTTATTTCTGTAGCCCCAAAACAATTATCACCTCAAACCAATGTTATATTTGGTTAAGTTTAAAACATGGTTTTCCTGCCAACTGGCAACAATGTAGTAAGGAACTTTTATAGCCAGAAATGAAAAGCTTGCATTTTTTAGAAAGTCTTTAAGGACCTTGTCAAATGTTACACACTCTATAGTTAATACAAAGTGCTTGGTTTTGAGATCACTCAAGTGTGTTGGCATTTTGGTATTGAAAAGTTTCTATAGATCAAAAAAGACTTGAAGGAGTGTTTTAATTTTGAAGAAACAGGAAGAAAAAGTCTGTGTAATCAACAAACCAAACAAAGACCAACTCCTTCAGAAATGATGTTTACTTAAGCAATAATGATCCATGCACAAATAGAGGCTTCAATGAATTAGAGGAAGGGGTGAATGATAGATTAGAGTGCGTTTTTGATACTCAAGGTGCTTTTGCTACCCCTTACATAGCAAAAGTATTGTTCTGAAACCATACTTGAGTAAATCACTACTTCTCTGAAAATTGGAAATGCCAGGAATTCTTGAACAAAATTGGTAAAGTCCTTATTCATTTTTAGGGTGACTGTTGATGCCATAGAGTGAGAATTCCTGTAAAATGCAATCACTGAAAAACTGAAAACATCTCCTTGTTTTTGTCTTCTCTGTCAAAATTGTATGAACTTGGATTTTTAGTGTAAAGGAAAAGGAGATGGTGAATAACTGAAGAATAAATGACTGAATTTCTAATCTTCTACTCATAGGGCCCATTTTAACAAGCAAGTTCTAACCACTGTGCTTAAAGGAATAAAGCCCATGATTCCAGCTTTCTTTTCAACTTATATAAGTACATAAAAGCTGCAGAAATACACAGAGTTGCTGTGGAAACATAAGTGAGCAGTAATATTTTATTATTATTTATTTAAAACTTTTATATCCTGATCTTCTCAATTTCCTTAGAGGGACTCAGACCGGCTTACAGCAAAGATTCAATGCTAATAGTACAATCTAAAAACATCATATAATAACGAGTTAAAATACATATCGATTAAAATTACAAATAAGCCAAATCGCCAACATAAAATCATGTCCAACTCAGTCCATATGTGTGGTCGATAACTTTGTTCTGTAGCCAGTTTCAACCATTGCTCCGGGAATGCTTCCTTCCATAGCCAGGATTTCACCAGCCTCCTGAAGGACAGGAGGGAGGGGGCAGATCTGATCTCAATTTGGAGAGAGTTCCATAGCCGAGGGGCCACCACAGAAAAGGCCCTGTCTCTCATTCCCACCAGATGCAATTGCAAAAGTGGCAGGACCGAATAATATTTCAAAATAGATTGCATTACTATACAGAAAATGCTACAATTGATAATACAAATATTATTTTCCTGCAGAAAATTCTGTTTTATGCACAAAATAATTCTATGTGATTTTTTTTTTTTTTTTTTTTTTTTTTGCAGATAAGAGCCAAATTGCAAAAAGCTGTTATAACCTAGGGAGATCTAAATACTGATCTTGGAGACTTTTTTCTTCTCTTCAAAAGATTAACCTGAAAACTGGTTAATTTAAAATCTATCTGCCAGTGAGGAGAGAATAATTTCTTGTGGACAAATTTTCATAATATTAAACTAAAGTACAAACTTAATCTAGGATGTGCGTTTGCAGGGGAAAGTAGTATAACTAGTACTGGATTCTTATATATATAGAAAGAGGCTTGGTAGTTTACAATCCCATCCACAATTTTCATCCTCTGTTTGTAGATCAGTTGAAATATATTGTATTTTGAGGTAACATGAGAAAGCAAAATTAAGATGATCTATTACAGATCTTAAATCCAAATAGGTTAACAAATGCAAGAAATAATCTCTCATTGAGATATTGAAATGTTGGAAATGTATACTTCTTTCTCTTTAGCATTTGTAAATTTTAGTACAACTTTGCTAGATTCAGGTTTCAACAATTAACTCTAAAATCAAATAAGTTAACTCTAAGATGGGTCTTCTGACTATTTCTTCTGACTTCAGGAAGCATCTCTATATTATAGAAGTAATATCGTGAATCATATTGGTTCAATTTGCATGTAACTTCATTTGTAATGGCAATGGCTTTATTGGTATAGCACTGTAAATCTACAGTACAACACACAATTGATGAATGGCTGACTGATGTATTAGCCATACATGAAATATAGGTTGACATGGTCAAAATCAATCATAGACATAGGCACCAGCTTCAGTAGAAATATACATTCCATAATCCTGCTATGCAAATAATAAATTTATTATAAAAACTGTAAGAAATATTTTGCATTTGTATAAAACTGTGGGCTTTTTAAATTAAACAGATCACTTCCCAAGAGTACAAAGTATTTGGGTTATTTCAACAAAAGAACAGGTTTGGTATACATCAGTGTATATTCTCAGGATACTTATACTATCAATATCTCCATAGTAAATGTTCACATAGATTGAGCTTTACATCATTGGGAATAATCTGTTTTAAGACATGAGTAGATATGATTAATAATGGGTAACCTAACTACCCTAAAGGCACTAGATTCAGTCTGATCTCAGAAGGTAAGATCAGAAGTAGGATCACCCCTAGTTAGTACCTGGATAGTAAATGCCAGGTGCTGTACATTATATTTCAGAGGAAGGACCTGACAAAACTACTTCTTAATATTCCTTGCCTATGAAAACCCCATGAAGTTCATGGAGTTGGCATCAGTTGAAAGGCAATTTGAAGGCATGAACAGGAGGCAGGGTTACAACTAAGGGAAAATACAGCTGTAGCTTTCATACATTCAGCTCACATCCAGGGTTTCAAATGGTTTACAGGTCTACTTTAGTGTTCTTCTAATCTCTAATTGATTTTCTCTAATGTTTTGCATTGTGAAAGTAGTTGTGATTAATTAACTCCTCAACCTTTTCAATGTAATCATGATGATCTCATTAAAAAGGCCCATCCAGTCTCTTTCTGTATTGTCCTTTATTTTCATTAGAATATTGTACAAAAACAACAAAAAAGTTCACATAGGAAGCTTATCACATATCTTGACTTGGACCTAGAAAACTCTGTGCTAGATCTGGAGAATGAAATTTTGTTGTTGTTGTTGTTAATTGCTAACAATTCAACTTCAAAGTACAGGATTAGTCAAAATGCATAGGCCAATAAGCCATTCAATTGAATGGCTTATTGGCCTATGCATTTTGACTAACCCTGTATAATAACTGTATGAGTGAGATACGTCCAAGTGATCCTATCATCAATGTCCCTGATCAGATCTTGCAGACTCAGGTCTGTGGCTTCTTTGATTAAGTCTATCCACAAATAATATGGTCTTCCTACTACCTTCCACCTTTACTGACAATATTATATTTTCCAGGGAGTCATATATTCTCATGATATGGTCAAAGTACAACAATCTCAGTACAGTCATCTTGCTTCTAGAGCAGGTCTACACAACCTGTGGCCCTCCAGACTTTTGGGCTTCCAACTCCCAGAAATCCTAGCCAGCTTGTCCATTTGCCAGGAATTTTGGGAGCTGAAGTACAAAAACATCTGGAGGGTCACAAGCTGTGCAGGCCTGTTCTAAGGAGAGTTGAACATTGATTTGGCCACAGCACCGAGACGGCTTTGGTCGCCTTGGTGGATGACCTCCGCAGGGAGCTGGACAGGGGGAGTGTGACTCTGTTGGTTCTCTTGGACATCTCAGCGGCTTTCAATACCATTGTTCATGGTATCCTTCTGTCATGGCTCCGGTCCTTCCTGGAGGGTCGGATCCCAGATGGTGAAGCTGGGAGACACCTACTCGGACCCATGGCCGTTGACCTGTGGGGTCCCGCAAGGCTCTATTCTGTCTCCCATGCTTTTAACATCTACATGAAACCGCTGGGAGAGGTCATCCGGAGTTTTGGAGTTGGGTGCCATCTCTTTAGGAAGAGCTTGAACTCTACTACTCCTTTCCACCTAACTCCAAGGAAGCCCCTCGGGTGCTGGATGAGTGCCTGGCCTCTGTGGCTGTCTGGATGAGGATAAACAAGCTGAAGATCAATCCCGACAAGACAGAGGTCCTCCTGGTCGATCGTAAACCGGATCGGGGTATAGGGTGGCAACCTGTGCTGGATGGGGTTACACTCCCCCTGAAGTCACAGGTCCACAGTTTGGGTGTCCTCTTGGATTCATCACTTATGCTTGAGGCTCAGGCGTCGGCGGTGGCCGAGAGGGCTTTTGTACAATTGAGACTCGTGCGCCAACTGCGACTGTACCTCGTAAAGGCTGATCTGGCCGGGGTGGTCCATGCCTTGGTCACCTCTAGATTGGACTACTGTAATGCACTCTACGTGGGGCTGCCCTTGAAAATGGCTCGGAAATTTCAACTGGTCCAATGGGCGGTAGCCAGGTTGTTAACTGTGCTCCTTACAGAGAGAGCTCAACCCTCCTGTTTAAGGAGCTCCATTGGCTGCCGTTCATTTTCCGGTCCCAATTCAAGGTGCAGGTGCTCACCTACAAAGCCCTAAACGATTTTTGGACCCGCCTACCTGCGTGACCGCATCTCCGTATATGAACCCACATGATCCCTCCGTTCATCTGGAGAGGCCCTGCTCACGATCCCACCTGCGTCGCAAGCACGTTTGGTGGGGACGAGGGACAGGGTCTTCTCTGTGGTAGCCCCCCCCTCCCGACTCTGGAACTCTCTCCCCAAGGACATCAGGCAAGCCCCAACATTGGCAGTCTTTAGGAAGAGCTTGAAGACCTGGCTGTTCCAGTGTGTCATTCCAGAATAGGAAACTCCCAGCATCATGTCCCAAACGCACTTTACCTGAGATTTAAGATTGCCTGCACATTGCACCTACCCTCAAATCCTTACATTTCATCTGTCATGTCCAGCACTTTTAATTTATTCATTACATTTGGCCCAACCCTAGTTTTAAATGTGTCATGATGTATTGTTTTGATGTTTTACTGTTTACTGCTTTAATGTTTATTGGTTTGCTTTATGAGTTTTATTGTTGTATTTGTTATGCTGTTGTTTTATTGAGGGCCTTGGCCTTTGTAAGCCGCACTGAGTCCTTCGGGAGATGTTAGCGGGGTACAAATAAAGATAATAATAATAATAATAATAATAATAATAATAATAATAATTTGCTCTAGCATTCACTTGTCTTTTTTCCAATCCACAGTATCCATAGAACTTTTCTTCAGTGCCATATTTCAATAATAATAATAATATTTACAACATACTGTATGTCTATAACACATGCAAATAAAATATATTTAAAAATATACACCAAAGAATGTTAAGTGGTACATACAAATAAAACAAAATTAAAATCTATAAACTCAATTATGATACATCTAATAAGAAAAGTGTTGACTATATAAACAAAAATTATCTCGTAAGACCACAATTTGTCTCTTGTTTTAGAGCAGCAGCAAAAAAATCTAGGCACTTTAAAGTGATATGTGGTTTCTCGTCCTCTAGATACTTTAGTTATTACCACATCTGCATGGGATATGTTACAAAATAAGAGCAATGAGGGCAGAACAAATGTTTCTGTAAAGATAACAGTGTAAATGGACGTGAACAAAGGTTTCCACTTCATGTAGACCACATGGTCATACTCTGTGAATAGAGTATATCTACAAACTTGTCCCGCAATAGCACTGAATTTTAACATTAGGATTCAGTACTGTTACAGGGTAAATTTGGAGGCATGCCCTATTAAATGAGAGATCTTCACACACTTGATCATCTTGTTTGGTTCCTTCATAATTACTGTTCCAAGTCCTACTTCCCTTCTGATTTCTTGACTGCAATCTCCACTCTGATTAATGACTGAGTCAAGGTATAGAAAATCTTTCACTGTTTCAATGTCCCCATAAACTGCTTTAAAATTACACAATCATCTGTGCTCATTATTTTTGTTTTCTTCATATTTAATTGTAAACCTGCTTTTGTGTTTTCTTGGGGCCCTTTCAGGACATTAAAGACAATGCTTACAAAAATATTTAAAATGATGTATGTGCAATATATTATAGAAAATGTAAGCTATAACGTATGGATAAATTGAAAATTATTTATGTGGTCAAAGAGATTGAGATTTGTACCATCAATCATTATCAATCAAACTGTATTTATATCCTGCCCCATCTTCCCATAGGGACTCAAGGTGGCTTACAACATGAAGGCAGCCATTAAATGCCTCAAAACTAATCAGCATTGCAATAAATTGGACAATAAATAAACAATATACACATTCTGTCATAAAAGAAATCACAATGTAACCAATAAGACACTTTCCAAAAACAACAATAAAATAGGTTAAAAGCCATATCCATAGTTAAAAAACCATATCCAGAATTAAAAGCCATATCCATAGAACAGTCCTTATTTGGTAAAGCCAGATCTTCAGACGTTTGGCTCTTCATATGCCCGAGAGCATAGGTAAGTTTTTAATTGCTTTCTGAAGGAGGGCAGCACAGGGCCATTCTAACCTCCTTTGGGAGAGAGTTCCAGAGGCAGGGGGTGATTACAGAGAAGGCCCTCACTCTCGTCCCCACCAGCTGGGTTTGGGATGGGGGTGGGAACAAGACAAGGGTCTCCCCTGATGTACGCAGTGTCTGGGCAGGTTTGTATGAGGAGAGGTGATTGGTCAGGTAGTCTGGACTCAAGTAATTTAGGGCTTTAAACATAATGACCAGCACTTTACATTTCACCCAGTAGCAAACTGGGAGGCAGTGGAGCTGCTGTAGCATGGGAATTGTTCTCTCCCTGTATCACACTCCTGTTAATAACCTGGCTGCTGACCTCTGGACCAGCTGAAGATTCTGAGCCTTCTTTAAAGGAAGTCCGACATAGAGCACATTACAGTAGTCCAGTTGAGATGTAACTAAGGCATGTACTACCATAGTCAGATCTGGCGTCTCAAGGTACGGGCACAGCTACACACAAGTTTTAATTGTGCAAAGGCACTCCTGGCCACCACTGATACCTGAGATTCCAACGATGACTCCAGGATTACCCCCAAGTTGTGAACCTGTGTTTTCAGGAGAAGTGTAACCCCATCCAACACAAACTGTATCCATATACTCTGATCTGCCTTCTGACTGATCAGGAGCACCTCTGTCTTGACAGGATTTAATTTCAATCTATTTACTCTCATCTAGTCCAATACTGAAGACAGACATCAGTTCAGGACCAGAACAGCATCCTTGGCTTTTGGTGGAAGGGAGTAATGGAGTTGGGTGCCATCTGCATAAATAAGGCACCTAACTCCAAAACTCTGTATGATCTCTTCCAGTAGTTTCAGCATAGGTGACAGAATAGATCCCTGCAGGACCCCACAGGCCAATGGTCAAAGGGTTGAACAGGAGTCACCCAGAACCACATTCTGGGCTCAGTCTTTCAGGAAGGAAATGAGCCACTGTAGAACAGTGCCTCCTCATCCCATCCCGGTAAGGTGATCCAGAAGGATACCATGGCCACTGGTATCAAACACTACTGAGAGGTCCAGCTCTCTTCGTCGATCATCTACCAAGGCAACCAATGCTGTATTTCATATATTCAGCACAAACCACTGTGGTTATAAGATATTACAAAAATGTTTAGCATGTTTAAGGGGATTACATATATTGAGAAATATGTGCAGAAATATTTTGTTGTATGAAAGAGACATAGCAATTTGAATACACTGGCTGTTTATCTGAAAAGAGTTATGAAAGCAGTTAACATTAACTAAGATGGAGGAATGGACATTAGATTTGATAAATTTATTAGATATAAGGTTTGATCTCATTTGATTAGATAAAGATTGATAGTTTTGAAAAAATTGAAACATTCTATGAATTGTTTGTGTGGAAAAACATGAATCAGTGATTTGTGATTGATAATTTATGAAAAGGTTAATGGAAGAAGTGAGCTATTATATTTGATATAGAGAAGTTATAAATAACTCCATGCATCTCCTAACTGTCATAAAAAAGATTTGAAGCCAACTTTTCTTTCCTTCTTTCTTTCTTTTCTAAACCACACTTCTGACTGTTTTGCATTTTTTATTTGTGAAATCTTTGTCATACTTTAAAGTTTGCTTGTGTTTACTGTTTTTGCTGAATTAAATTGGTTATTTCTAATAACACCATGAATGATGAATGCTGAACCTTTATGACAATATGAAACTCATGATCACTATGGCTATGTCAGAAGTCATGGTATGTGCAGTTAAGAATGTAACCTCAAATGATGACAAATGAACTGTTGAAGTACTGAAGGGCTGTCAAGGTACTCAGACACTCAAAATAGTCTTCTTCTGACAGCTAGCATGTTCAAATATTTCCTGGGTGGTTACTGATTTGATGCTTCCTCATGGTCTGAGGAAGATAATTGACTCCCACAAAATGTCACATTATCTAATTAGTGGTGTTCTTAAAAAATCTTGGGGTTCAGCCCCAAGCTCAGTGTCAAGCTCAGATGGATTCAATGAAGAAGGCAAAAATGAAGGCAGGAACAGAGATTTATATTAACAGATGGTCAAAGTGGATGTCATGAGACAAGGTGATCCCAGATCTGACACACCTCACACTTACAAGTACAGACATATTATTGTACAATCATTAGAAAGAGTGGACATTTGCGGTGATTGGTGAAAATTATGATCCACAATCTAATTGATTTAAAGGAACATTAATTTACAATTGGTGATTGGTGAATGGTGTGGTGCAAAATTTTAAGAAACTGTCATTGGTTAAACTGGAGACATCTGTTAGCTGATGTGCATATCCACTTTGCAGACAGGTAGGCTTGGGAAATGATTGTGTGTTGTGATACCAAGACAATAGGTCCTTGATGAGATTGAGTTTGATGATATGACTCTTACAGTGGTATCTGATTAGAAACTAAAGACCTTATCAAATTAACCAGGTGAAGCTTGGGGGAAGCATTGCTGAAGCAATGGGGATCTGTGCTGGCTCCATTGCTTCCTTATCCCTGTCACCAAACTGGACCCCTCCCTGGGGCTTCCACTGAAATGGCAAACCTCCTAAGCAACCTTTTCTTTTTCTGGACTGGAACCCATTTATTGACCTGATCTGGAATATGAAAATCCATTTCAGCCAATTATTCCTTGCCCACCACTACTTTTCAATCATGCCCCTCTCAGGGATGGATAAATAAACAGACACTATCTGCAAAATAATGTAATTATAGTTTATTGAAATTTTCCACCATAGCAGGAACCAATCAGTGCATATGCCAGATGGAGCCCTGGAGCAACCAGAGAGCAGATCCTAGCTGCACACTTTCTGGACCAATCAGAAGCACAGTAGTCTTGAATAGCTGACATTAAATATACTATGTATTTACAATTGCGATATGTCCATTTTTTGGAGTGCTATCTCTGCTGGCATCCTCTCTAACCATTGAGAATAAAGCCTCCGATTTTGCCTTCAACCCACCTGTGTCTCATCTGACCTTCAGTGAAGCTAGAAAAACTGGGCTTCAAACTTGTAGTTCTTGCAGAAGCTGAAATTACATAACACCTCAATGCTATCGAAACATGAGGACTAATAATTGAAAAGGCCTTGCCCTAAACTACATTTCCCAGAATGCAGTGCACTGCTCAGCATCAGAGAGATTTGTCCCTCCATAACCAGCCAGAGTTCCAATAAATTTAATATTCTACACTTTGACTTTTGTTTCTGGGTTATAAATGTCATTTCTTATTGGTTCTATCATAAAATCATGGGACAAGTTTATTAAACTGCAAAAAGTTTGTCTTTACATGAGGAACATCATGTTATAGAACATTTTGCTTTATTATAATATCCAACTTAACATCATAATCCAAAGCAAAAACAAAATTACTGGAGTAGAACTACTACTTCTAAAGTAAGGAGTCAAACAGGAAATAACACTTCCAAACTAGGAACATGTTATTTATCATCATCATCATCATCATTCAGAGGCTGGATGGCCATCTGCTTTGGGTGCTTTGATGGTTTTTACATTATTGTTTTTGTTCCTGGGTTATAAATATCATTTCCTAATTGGGTTTATTATAAAAACACAGTTAACGTTTATTAAACTGGAAAAACTTTGCATGAGGGGCATCTATCAATTTAATATTGTCATCCACCCATTTAACAAAGTTTTTGGAACAAAAACAAAGTTCCTGCTGTAGAACCACTACTTTCAAAGTAAGGACTATGTGGGGGCTCAGCCTGTGATTGTTTCTTTGCCTCAGGCTTCTGAGGAGAATGATCATGAATCTGCAAAGGTTCCAATTTCTGAGTTAAATGATCAGGTTTCTGCTGACTCTCAGGGGTTTGTGAATAGAGATGATGGTAAAGAGAGTACAGTCAGCCAGAGTGAACCTGAGGATTCTGTGATAGCTGGTTCACAAGGCAAAGATGCTTTGATGCTAACTGAAAAAAGAGGCTGAGGAAAAGGTTGAATCACCATAGTGATACTGATAGTGAAAGGAATGTACTAATTGGCAAGCCGAGAGAGGACCAGACACTCTTTGATAGGAGAAGTCAAATCAATCAAAATCGTCACCTGGAAGAGGGTAAAAGATTAAGACAAAAAAGGGGTTAGAGAGAGGTTTCCCAAGGGAAACGGAATGCTTTTGCTATTGCTTTCTGAATAAATATAGGGCCTGTGAACCTACACTCTTCAGTGAGTTCAACGTTTGGTTTTCATGTGTAACCATGCCTTTTGTTTCATGCCTGATAACCATGCCTTCTTGTTCATGTTAAGATTCCTGTTTACTTCTGCCTGGGATTCATGTTCATGCTGAGATTCTTATATTCGGTATGTTCATTTATTTCAGTTACTTCTACCCCGCCCTTCTCACCCCCGAGGGACGGCTTACAAGGGAAGGCACTAATTCGATGCCTATATCAAATATGCATACAAACATAAAAGCAGTTAAACAATTAACAGGTTAAAAACATCAGTACATAACACAATAGTAAACAATCTCATGCTCAGTGTTCAGAGTTCCATAGATCCATTCCGTTCCGTCAATTCCTGCCCATCATCAAGGTCTTTTCTTTAGCTGCCAGACTGTCCAAAAGCCTGGTCCCACATCCAGGTCTTCATTTTTCTTCTGAATGAAAAAAGGGAAGTCACTGATCTAATCTCCCCGGGGAGTGAGTTCCACAGGTGGGGGGCCTGGTTTCAAACTCCTGTATTGGGATTTAATGGTTCAAGTTTGCTGCTGTTTCTCCAAGGGACTTTGGTCTTTTGCAACCTTTTGGAACTGAAATACTCTAACTTCTGTGGACTTGTTTATTGGATTTTTGCAACCCTCCTGGTTCCTGACTCATAATTGACTGTCTTATTTTGCATTGCTCAACTGAATGTTTTGTGGACATTTCTTTATTACTTGTTTGAATGCTTTCTACCTTTTTGGCTACTGCTATATTAATCCTCAATAAACTGCTTTGCTGTAAGGAACATTGGTGTGTTTATGGATTCAAAGGTGCCAACCCCAGCCTTGGTGTGCAACAGATGACACAGTTAAACAGGAAATAATACTTTCAAACTAGGAATGTATTTTATTATTAAAAATGCTATTTATAAAAAAAGTTACAAATTCCCCAAAAATCTGTGGATAAGTGAAAGGCTCTGAAATTTGGTGGGCTAAGAGTAGTAAATGTGCTCTACAATTGTAATGAGTTTCACCCTGACAACTATAAAAATGAGGGAGAAAGTAGTCCCTGAATTTCTCCAATTATAGTAATTATGCACAATCATTACTTTAACAAAATTGTAACAAAATTGTTTTACTCATTATAGTAATGAATTTTTCACTAATGATACTTTAGAAACACTTTAGAAACAAAATGCTAGCACCCTCAGTTTTTGAACCTTTTGTAATTTTGAACTTTTTGTAATTGATTGCACATCCAGACCCTATTCAAGTCTTAAAGCTGCATAAATTTAATTGAAACTTTAAAATAATGCTGATTGGTACCATGTTTCTAGGGCATTGAGCCATGGCAATTAAAATGGTGTCAAACTTCATTAATTCTATAATGTAGATAGATACACTCTAAGAACCCTTCTACACTGCCATATAATCCAGATCATCAAAACAGATAATCTATGGGCACTTCAAGAGAGGGGTAAAAAGAGAGGGGTAAAAACCCACTTTGGCATGGGATTTTATTCCCACAATGGCCCACCAACCTCAGTTTTCCCAGGATGGCAACAAGATACCAAGAAGCACCCCCAAACTACCTTTTAAAAATTTAAAAACTTACCAGGCTGCCATTAAGCTGTTCCATCAGCTCTCCTGGTGCAGAGAAATGATGCACTAGGAGATAGGAAGGGGGAGGAGTGATTTTACTTCTGCCCCCCATCACCTGACGTGTCATTTCTATGCACCAAGAGAACTGATGGAACACCTTAATGGTGGCTTGGGAAGTTTTTCAAAATTTTAAGGGTAGTTTTGCAGGTTAGAGGGGAGGTGTGGAGCCCAAAAGATGTGAGATGACATGGGAATTCATCCCCAGGTAGTCCCCACAGACCCAATACCTTATTAGGCCTAGACGTTTCAGGAAGGCCCAGGTCTACTGGGGTATCTAATTTATTCAGAACAAAGCAGGGAAACTTAACTTTATTCCAGATTATTTTGCATTTACTGGAGGCATCGTTTGAATGCCTCTGGTAAAAATGTGACAGGGCTCATATTCCTGGACCTGTCTGGAAGGGCCCTACATTTTCCATTTTATACTAGATTATATGAATATATACTGCCATATAGTCCAGTTCAAAGCAGATATTCTGGATTTTATATGGCAGTATAGAAGGATCCTAAGGTTAATCAGATTCTGGCCACATTTTTACTGACACTTTGGTCGATGTAACCTTGGATTAGTCCTGCAGCGGCTAACCACACTGATTCAGGATAACCTGAAGGAAGACAACCTTAAAGTGACTTCCCCTCTCCCTCCCATGTTAAGATAATCTAGGAAAACTCTAAATCCTGAGCAAGGATTCAGGCTGTCCCCTGAGTTAGGGGAAGTCAAGACAGCTGGTTCAGTTCCTAAACAGCTGCTTTGACAACCATCCCACACTCCCATGGCTCTGGCTGCCCAAGGATGTGGGATGCAGTTCTCTCCCAACCATCCCTACTCTCCATGTTGCTGTTTTTACTAGCTACAACATTTTTCCTGCATGATATGGCTGCTCTTTGCCAGATTGCCACCTCACTAAGGAGCCTAGGCAGAGGGGTGGGGGCTTGGAGTGTAACCCAAGACTCAGGTATATTGATATGGCAACTCGCAGCTGGGTTGCTGTCCAGTGGCACCAAAGTGTGTTTGGCATGGCTGAGCAGCAGATATTTCTGCCTCATTTGAAGTGGCTAGGAAAGTTCCTATTAGGCTACCAAGTGGATCAATGAGTAGAACTGCCTATTGCCTTAACAAAGGATTTTCAGGTTTTTTGAAAACATGCAGTCAATTCCCACCTACACCAATAAGCTTTAGTTAATATTAATATACTGAGTGTACTCCATTTCAAGAAGATAAAAGAGTTAAGGCAAAATGGGAGAAATGGCTTAGGGATTCTAGAAAGACAGGGCTGAAGGAGAGAACTAACCAACTAGAAATTTCTTTTCCTGTTCATAAGATTTGTGGATAGTCTCCCAGTGTGACCTTGGTGCAATTAGAAAACAGATCTGGAAATCTTTATTGACCGGATTTGCTTGACTGGTATTATAATATATATTTTAATTCCAAAAGAAAGAGTTGATAAGAAACTTTGTTACTAAATTGCACCGATTTGATTCTGCTTTTTTCCTCCCAAAGAATAATCTCTGTCTCTCTTCAAGCATTAACAATTTTATGAGAAGGAGATTTCAATCTGCATATAATTATTATGCAGTATTCATTTTCTCCCCTTCGTCTCAAATAACTGTGATTTGTGTGAAGAAGGAGAAGAAAAGTTAACTGACATTTTAAAAATATGTTTGGAATTTAATCTCCTTGATGTATAAAGGAAGAGTTTAAACAAGCTTTTGAAGGGAACATTGTTATAAGTAGGGTATTATCATGTAAGATATCACATTACAAAGTTGTTGCCTATGAACCTTTTTGTTTTAAAGCCATGTGGAAAATATGTTCCTTAAGATATAGAACATTTTTCTTTCTTGTATTGATACTTCTACTGATAGTAATTGTTGTATGCAGTATTACAATTTTCCTTTTGAACCATATAACCACTATATATTAAGATACAACAAAACATTTGCATAACTATACACAAAGTCACAGCCTCATTATGATCCTGCTAAACCTAAGCATTCATAAGTCCCATCGTTGCAATACTTCTAGTCCCTGAAACAATGGTTGAAATGATGATGTGGCTTACACATATTTTGTCCTCTTCCTTCATTGCAGAACTATACTTTGTTGTGCTATTAAAGACAAATACATCATGGTTAGCTATTACTATACTAATCACTTATAGCATGATCTGGAAGCTCACTTATAAATTAACTGAGGAGTTATTGGAGACTGGAGTGCAAGTTGGCTCCTCAATACTGTGGTATAAGATTTTGGGACAAAGGGAAACTAAAAAATCATTTGAAATCAGATAGTTTAGTGAGTCCAATATGTAGTAACCACACCATTGATTGAAACTGTTGTTCAGTCTCCATCAACTAATCATGTTTTTTTTCCTATCATTTGAAATCAGATAGTTTAGTGAGTCCAATATGTAGTAACCACACCATTGATTGAAACTGTTGTTCAGTCTCCATCAACTAATCATGTTTTTTTTCCTATCAATTTTCACCCTCTGAAATGAGGCAGTGAAAGAGAATGAGGTCCAACTAGCAACCCAACCTGAGTTTGAGTGATAAATTGATCTGAAGCTAGCCTTTCTGCGAACACCACTGCAAATCCCAACTGTACACTTAACTCTGGCTCTTGCTGGCTGGCCGGGCCATCTGCATATTGTACGATGTTATAGTTGTGGAAAACAGTGCTACTTGTCCCAAAACATCCATTTTGACTGACATCTCCAGTTCTCCTTCATGCCTTTATGCTACTACACACTGGGATTCCCACAGAAAGCAGAGACTTAGGCTTTTCAGCAGTATTTGTGTGGGGGGGGGGGGAATCACTATTTTAGAGACCATTAACTGAATTCCAGTCTGCCATGCAATACAGAATCATAGAATCATAGAGTTGGAAGACACCTCATGGGCCATCCAGTCCAACCCCCTGCTAAGAAGCAGAAATACTGGATTCAAAGCACCCCTGACAGATGACCATCCAGCCTCTGTTTAAAAGCTTCCAAAGAAGGAGCCTCCACCACACTCCTGGGCAGAGAGTTCCTCTGCTGAGCGGCTCTCACAGTCAGGAAGTTCTTCCTCATGTTCAGATGGAATCTCCTTTCTTGTAGTTTGGAGCCATTGTTCTGCGTCCTAGTTTCCAGGGCAGCAGAAAACAAGCTTGCTCTCTCCTCCCTGTGACTTCCTCTCACATATTTATACATGGCTATCATGCCTCCTCTCAGTCTTCTCTTCTTCAGGCTAAACATGCCCAGCTCTTTAAACCACTCCTCATAGGACTTGTTCTCCAGATCCTTGATCATTTTAGTCACCCTCCTCTGGACACATTCCAGCTTGTTAATATCTCTCTTCAATTGTGGTGCCCAGAATTGGACACAATATTCCAGGTGTGGTCTAACACATAAAAAATAATGGTTTTGTTGTTTTAATTGTTGTTATATTGCTTTGTTATATTTAATGGCATCAAATTGTGCCAAATATAAGCCATCCTGAGTCCTCCTTCGGGGGTTGAGAAGGACGGGGTAGAAATGCTGGAAATAAATAATAAATAAAATGAATAAACCAAGGCAGAATAGAGGGGTAGTATGACAGCAAGAAGGGTGTAAAAAAAAAAAGAAACAGAATTTTTGAGAAGTTTCCGGACATTCCTGACCAGTTGATTAGACCATTTCAAGTTTTTTTGCAATTGTATGTTTGCTTCTTAATCATACTTCCATCATTTGAGTTAGATATTTTGAATACTATTAACAATTCCGATGCATCTGAACAGTCTTAGAAAGATTTCGAGAAAGTACAGCCATTGCTCATGTATAAATGGAATCTTCAGATACATCAGAACAAAAGGCATGAATTTGATGCTGCTTTCACATATAATTTCAAAGGGCTTCCCTTAAAAAGAAAAGCAAAGAAAAGAGGAAAATGAATGCTTCAAATTATTAGCCACTTTTATGTGCTAATCCTACTGTCCAGATTTAAAACTTAAATTTAAAATCCTCATAAATTCTTCTACTAAAGTAATAGCTGCCATCCGAGATTGACTCAAAAATAGGTTAACCTTGACTTTGGGATAGGCTCATTTCCCCCCATCTCATTTAGTCTCTGCTAACGCTTTAACTAAAATGTGTATTTTTCACTGTCTCAGTTTTCGGTTTGTGCTGCACTAATGTAATATCAACACTACTCAGGCTTAGCATCAATAATGAGAGCAGTAAAAACCTTTCATGCATATCTTTTGATTCTAATGACACAGATCCAACCAGCCACCATTGTGGTGACATTGCATTAAATATCATTAAACTGGATAAACTGTTTATCTTTTCTTACAGCTTTGCAAACTGCTATCTGGAAGTTCATGGTTAAAACAGATTTGCATGCAAATTCACAGAGCACCAATAGGTTAACTACAATAATGCTTCCGAAGATGGATAATTTACTGGGATACTGTGAAACCTGGAAAGAAGTGATGTTGCTGACTCAATCAGAACGGGGGGGGGGGGGGGGGTTAGAAAAAAAGGAAGAATACATTTGCTGAGACATGAAATAATAAAAAAACAAATCTATCGTCCTTGCCAGGAATATGGCCTGGATTAAAAACATGTGCTAAGGGGTGCTCAAGAGTAGGAACATCATCTAACTGGGGTGAGACTATGTGACATTGCCTTAAGTTAGTTGTCATACATTTGAAGTACCAAAGCATGTCCCAGTGGTTTGGAAATGTAAATGTTGAACTCCCAAATCATATATTGCTTCCAAATGGAAGATTTCAGATGCAAACTTTGTGTTTATAGATAAAGGAGAAAACATGAAAAATAATAAACCATGACTTCTTGTTTTGCAAAAGGCAGTCTTTATATTTCCCTCCCTCTGCACAGCTAGGAATGGAAAGGGCTTTGTCTTCTCCCCCTGAAGAGGAGACAAAAGAAAGTAGCTCCAGCCAGAGCTACTTTCTGGGGGGGGGGGGGGGGGGGGCAGAGTTACATGGGTAGCAATCTGTCTCCTCAAGCTCATTCTGGATCCTGAAACTGAATTAACA
Source organism: Anolis sagrei (assembly GCF_037176765.1). Classification (NCBI taxonomy): domain Eukaryota; kingdom Metazoa; phylum Chordata; class Lepidosauria; order Squamata; family Anolidae; genus Anolis; species Anolis sagrei. Next base: position 132,033,122 of record NC_090023.1, read on the forward strand.
GTATAATTAATTGGTCACCTTTGGGGGGCAAGTAGGAAATTTCCCTCTTATGTTCTGGGGAGGGAGGGGGTTGCCTACCCTATATTGTTCACAGAGGGAAAATTGGGACGGTGTGGTTTTAAATAGATATAGCTGAAAACTGCAAGGAATTTTACATTTTTGGTGTACACCCAAGGCACCCCCTTTGGGTGTAGGCCAGGAGCAGAAACTCTCTCCTGTGGTTCAAATAATTGAGGTGAGGGCGAATGGAAATGGCCTAGGAATGGAGAGAGTCTGGCCTCAATAAATCTTTGGGGCAGAATTCTCCATCACATTGGTTAGTTCAGTTCAGCGGGTGACCCAGAAGTTTCACCCAAATTAGCTGAGGAGCAAGCCGGGGAGGGCCACTACTTCAGCTTTATCCACAGCAAGTTCATGCCACTCTTTAGAACTGTATACAGTTGCAAAGTTTAATTAGGTGACATTTAATAAAGTTGGCTATAGTTCAACCCATATTTGTTGTGTGGTCTCTTTATTTTGGGGATTGGTTGGCAAATTGTTCTTCTCATTGCCATTCCAATGGACACCTATATGCATCCTATTTATTCTAGTCTTGCTGCTTCTAAACTATACAAGTAATTGAACTGTTCCGTATATGCAATAATCTGATAAGTTACTTTAACTCTTCTGCTTAGAAAGGACTTCCTGGATCCATCACCTTAGCTCTAGTCTTCCTGACCAAAAGAAAAAGAAAGAAAAAAGTTTAAAATATGGGGAAAATACCTCTTTGGCCTGGAAAAGACAGACACTTTACTTCTAATACAAGATATAATTGCTACCATTTAAAAGCCATTACATTCAAGAGAACTTACTCCCAGGTAAATGGGTATAGTATTACAGTCTTAGTTATTGACTTGATTGCTTTCCCAAGTCACATTCATTCTATTATTCCCACCTGAAATGAGGAAGAAACACTGAAAGTAGTTTTAGTGGATTGGCTAGTAATGCTGATGAAATGCATGAAAACGATGAACTAGAAAACACCAAGGACTAATGGTTCATTCATGCATGCATGTTTATCATTTGATGACTGCAACATCAGTTGATTCATAATTACGGTGCTAAAACCTCTTATTACATGGTTCAGTATACACATTTGTCCAGGTTGTACTACTCAGCTGCATTATATGAGCGACATCATTTCCCTTCACAATTTCTTTCTGATTCAGAGTGCTAAAAGAAAAAAAATCAAAAGGGACATTGCTTTGCCCAGTGTAACCCCGTGATTGGTGACAGTATCACATTTCTGTTCATACTAAGGTTGGAGTTGTTAGATGTAAGGTGCTATAGAACAGAACTGGGATGCATGTGGCCCTTTTAATGGTTTCTGGACTGGAAAAGAAATATGAGCTTCTGTTTTGTAGTCGATGATATGCCTGAAGCATTTCCTAAAGAATTGTAAAGTTGGAAGAGACCACAAGGGCCATCCAGTACAATTCTACAAAGGATTGCTGTATGATTTGGTTACAAGACTCCTAAACTACATGGTCCAAGGGACTAATCTTGAAAGAAAATGAGTCATTACTGGGGATAGAGCTAGCACTCACTTGCTCAGTTAGGTGCTCTCTCAGTCTCTGGAGCTCAGACACAGGAAAAGTACATAGACATTTCATGGTGGTTATAAATGGGAGTGCTGCCAACATTGACAGAATCATAGAATCATAAAACTGGAAGAGACCATAAGGGCCATCCAGTCCAACCTTCTGCCATAGATATGGTGAACTTGGATAAGGAGGAAACTGTTGCATAGACATTGCAATATTTTTTATATGCTTGTGGGTGGGGCGGGGGGGGGGTTACTTGTAGCAAGAGTAATCCATTGGTCCTATTGGGAAAAAGGTGCAGCATATTCAAGTCCATGTAACTATGGATGTCATCAGCTGGTTTTCACTACAGATGGTCTGCGTTTTAAACAGTTTTTATTTTATTTTATGTGTTAATAGTGGTTGTTTTTATAACTTCTATGTAATATTGTTTTTATAGTCGTGTACTGTTTGCTATATTGCTATGTGCCTTGTAAGCTGTCCAGAGTCCCTTTTGGGAGATGGTGGTGGAATATAAATAAAAATTATTATTATTATTATTATTATTATTATTATTATTATTATTTTCACACAATCATGTTCTTGCAGCAATTGTATCATGTAATGGAATAGAAACATGCAGATATGGAAACAGTCACTGTTTCACTTCACTATTCTGTTGCTTCAGCTATGCCCAGTCCCAGTATCAGTGCTCCACATTGCCTTGCTGATGCAACCTTCCTAGTTCTATCAACCCTTCTTAGTAACAATTTGTAATTGTGCCCCCCAAAATAATAAATTAAAATACTCATTTTACTTGTCATTGAATCTCCCCACCCCTCCCTTCCTTCTTTCTCCCATGTATCTGCAGGTGATACATAGATTATTGCAGGGCTAAAGAAATCCAGGATACTCCTATCTAAGGGTGCTTCCAGACAGCACCAAAATGTAGGATTAACAAACCCAGAACCTCAGAGCAGGTCACCACACAGACCTGCCAGTCCTGGTCTTTCTTCCCCTACCATCATCACAGTTTTTCTGTGTCTTGGGAATAAAATGGAAGGCGGATTGGGTACAGCCGCTAGAAGTTTTTTTTTTAATCACTGAATTTTGTGCTGGTGTTTATGTGTGCACATGACTGCAGAGCCACACAGTCATGGGAAAATCCCACTTTTTTTCTTTTTGCATGGAACAGGGATAAAGGAGGGCCTTTTTGAATCGGGTTTTCCCTCCAATGTTGCGATTGAGTGTGCATTTAGCAGAAACATCATCTGGCCATCCCCCTTTTAAACCTGTTATCTCCTGAATGATAGCTACCATTTGGGAGTACCGTGAGATGAGATTTGAAGCAGGAGAGAACACCACTTTGATGAGCAGCTTTTATAGTAAAGTTATACTGATGATAGTAGAAGAGTAGTGTTTTTCTTCTTTTTTCTAAAAACCATTATGATTACCTTCATTACTTATCACAATGCCAATCGATTTTTGTTTTTCTTTCAAAGATATTTTGACAATGCATGTGCCACAGAAAATATTGATTCTTCTTTTTATTTTTTTAAAGAAACAAATAGTCCTAATGATTTTTTTTATATATAAAAGAAGGTAGGGAAGATAATTGTATCATTTTAACTACTAGCAATTTAATTACTAGATACCCATTAGTGAATGAGTACTCTCTATGATAGTAATGTGCCGAAGCTAGATAATCTTTTAGTCTTATTGGAAAATAGGTCAGGTGGGCCACCTTAGTGAGCCAGCTATGAACTCTAAGCCATTATGTTGATGAAAACATTCTTGCCCTGCCCCCCTCCCCACAACCCAAAGAATGAAACGAAGAGGAATATATCAAGTCAACAGCAGAGCTGTGCATATATACTCAGGTGAATTGGTTCAAAGTCATGTGTCATAAAGTCAAACTGCATAACTTGACAGCTATGGAAAGGAGCTAATTAATCACCTACAGCATCTGTTAAGATGCAGTAGTCCTTTTTTGTTTTATGCTTTGGCAGGTGGCTTTACTGCCTATGGTTCTCAATGACATGCACAAGTTAATGGAAAACCTCACAATGATTTTAGAGAACAAATGCTGGGATCCATTTGGAGAGAGCTAATCAAAGTCACCCAGTGGCAAGATTTCTATCCATGGTTCTGGAGATATGGCTGTGAGAAAAGTGGCATTAAAAATAACAGCAGATGTCATGACTAGTACATGTTTAGAAGAAAAAAAGTGATCCACCCTTTCCCTCAGTTGTCCAGTTGAAAAAGTCTACCCCTCTAAAAAGTATCTCCGTGAAGTTATTTTGGCCTATGTATACTGTCTACAACTCATGCATAAATAAAAGCATCTGGTAGAGTATCAATTTCATATAATAATATTTGTCACTGTAAACACTGAAACAAAATTTTGAAATGTTCTAAATTGGACAAATGGCTGCATTTTACAATTTAGACTGTGGTGAGACAAGAAAACTAGACATATAATGATTATTTACAAAATCTTTTTAAAGGGGAGGTTCTTGATTGCTTAAACACATTACTAATATAGAAAAAATGACTAAATAGTAATTTAATAGTTAGTCATTTTTTTCAATATTAATAATTTGCTTAAGCAATTATATGTCAGCTGTCACTGAGTGACTCAAGGCTTAGATGCCAAATGCTAATATGAATGTTAAATATCTTTCAAATATTATTCAATTGAAGGTTCAAAATACACAGACAAAAATGTTGAATAGAAGAGTGAGGCAAAATGATGAGGGGGGCTTGCAGATTACATTCTTTTGTATTTCTGTGTTTCCAAACATGGATAGAAATGGTCTAAGATCAATAAAGCTTTATGCCTTCTTTGCATATAAACATATGCCATCTATGTTCTTCTCGTATGAAGTACACACACAGAGTTAGCTTGTATTGGCCCATGTCCCATATTCCTTCATAAAACTTAGTTTTTGTATTGTTGATTTGTATTGTTTTTTTAATGTTGTGAGCCGCTTTGGGTCCCATTTAGGGAGAAAAGTGGGATATAAATAAAGATTTATTATTATTAGATTTATTATAATCCAGACAAACCTATTGATTAGCATACTTTCGGCCTGATGAAATGTGACTTGATTTGTGAGTTGTTATTCCTCATGGAGTGTCTTCCTGCTGCTGCCTTACAATGACCACACTTCACAAACTAGGCACATTTCAATCCACCTTCACATTTTCAATTTGGTTATGTTAACAGGCCGTGATCAATGGTACATCACAAGTTTCAAGTCATTAAAAGCTTCTGCTTTCTCAAGGATGCATAAGGAATTTTTCTTTTCACTCAGTAATGCTGGTAAGCAGGTAATCGATTCTGAAGGACTGGCTGATCCTTCCACCCACTCAAATGGAAGTATGCCGCTTTTCCATGCTTGATAGCATCCATTAGAAAAGTTGTCAGCATCTGCAAACTTAAGAGAGAGACCTTCCTTAATCATCCTTGGGGGGATCATTTATTTCACACATATCAAAGAACCTTCACAAGGTGGTTAAAGAGGGCATTTTAAAAATGTCCTTACCATAATTAACTGTGATGTGAGTGTTAATTGAGTATATGAGTATAATTTCATGGTCCATACCCTTTGTAACCCTCCAATACTTTGTGTACATGAAGTGTAGGACACTATGGATTTACCTATGAATTATGAGATGCTATAATTAATTTCTCCTTGTTGAATCACAGCTTTTAAATCACAGTTTACGATGTTTGTTTCTCAAATAAATTAAAATGAAGCTATCATGTTCTGGAAGATAACTCCTTTGAAAAGTTTGGAAGAGAAGAAAATAATAAAAAGATACAAATTAGAAACACACTCAAAAGGCCACATTGACATTTCCTGTGCTCATAGTAGGGTGAAACTTCCGGAACACAATTGGAAACATTGTCCAGCAAGTGAGGAAGTACACAGACAATAGGAGTGAGATAGAGAATAAGTTGGAGGTATCATTGATACTGCTTTTTCTGCCTGACCTAGAGGTATAAAATACTGCATTGCCAGAGTGCCACCCCCCCCCCCATATTTGTCATCACAATACTTCATATCATCTATCTATCTATCTATCTATCTATCTATCTATCTATCTAGAGAAAGAGAGAGAGAATGAAAGTGCATCTACACAGTAGAATCAGTTTAGTTTGATACAACTTTATCAGCCATGACTAAGCGCTATGGAATCCTAGGATTTGTTTGGTGAAGCACCAGCACCTGAGAAGGCTAAAGACTTAGTCAAACTACAACTCTCACAATTACATAACACTGAGTCATTGAAGTTGAGTTGTGTTAAAGTGGATTAATTCTACAATGTAGATGCATCCAAAAAGAGATAGGTTAGCACAATGATAGCAAACCTTTTAGAGACTGAATGCCTAAATTGGGAGGGGCGGCGGCACTCAGAGGGTGGTGAGCAGGGGTTTTGGCAGGGGTGAGACAGGGAGAGGGCAGGGGGGCAGGCAAGTGGGAGAGTGAGCAGGTGGGCAAGTTGGTGAGTGGGGGGCAGGATAGCGAGCAGGCAGGCAGACATGACAGGAAAGAAAACACTGCATGCCCCTTCTGGCACGCATGCCATAGGTTCATCTCCACTGGATTAACAAATCAAAATGCTATTCATTTGCATTCCTCCCTCCCCTGCCCTAGAATGAGATAATGTAAACAAATTATCAAATTAATTTACAAACTGTGAATAACAGTGAGACAGAGTGCACTACAGCAAATGTGAATATTATGCTACTCCATAAGGATAAGTAACAGCCTCTCTAAGGAGTCTGTTAACTCAGCCACAGCAATCAGAAAGGCAGAAGTAAATAGAAGGGAAACCAAAGGAAAACCCTCTTCTATTCAGGTAATTCTAGAAAAGGAAACAATGACACCAAGTTAATTCATTTAGTGAAAGGGGAGAGCAGGAAAAGATACAAATGCAACATGCCAGGAATAAGGTTAACAAGTATGGCTGTTTTCCAAAATGGTACACAGAGAATTGTCTGTGAATCATGGGGCTTTTCAGAGAAGAGGAGGTGCATAAGCAGCAGCTTGTTATCATTCAATTAACTGCACTACAAGCTGTGCATCAAATACATCCAATGAATAACAGCATCTCCCAATATAGACTAACAGAAAATGCATTCAAGTTCTTAGGATAATGTTGTATGTCCCAGATAATGGGTGATTTACTGGGCCAGAACAAATGTATAATTTGTTGTCTACCAAAACTTTATCTTAATTTTACATGTTGGTATAAAATTAACTTTACACATGAGAAGTGAAGACACAGAAATATATTCCAACTCAAGGAGGAATATGTAATATGTCTGTTGCACACAAAGGGTATTTCTGCAGAAATTCCTAAACAGCAGATTTTTCTCCCCCAGGAACACTTCACAAGAAGACTTTAAATCCAGTTCTACAAAGTTTCCAAGTTGCAGTAAAGACTGTGTTCACACTTAGCATATATGTGAAGAATTATTTTTTCAGTTCCTCCCATTCAACATCTGGGTATTCACTTGCCTCAATAGTACCAGAGATGTTGAAAGCACCACAGCTTTTTGAATGGATGGGTGAATAAATTCTGAAAGGCACTAGGAATAACATGTTTTTGTAGTGGAGGTGGTGCAGGTGGTGGCAAATTTCATTACAAAATTCAGCTCTTTCTAGTTCTCTGCAGACTGGGTTAGTCCAGGATTGTAAAGTGAGAAATACTAGTTGATCTCTGGGGATTTCCTGCTGACTGCATAACAGTATTTTTGCTTTTCCCATGCCATGCTCTGCTCACATATTTAACAAAAGGTGATGTCTGTTACACCAATAGTTTCCAAATAATAAAACTTGATACACATTAAAAAGATCCTGAGACTGTGTGAGCCAAAGTTATTCATTTTTGAAATGATAATTATCGTTTATATTTACTAATCTCATCTTCTGTTTTTAATATTTTTACACATTACATTTTTGTACTTGAACTTTGAAAGCTCTTCTTCAATCACACCTTTACCAGTACTATGGTTTTTACTCCAGAAAATAGTAGTTTAAGGCTGCTTATACACAGCCACATAATCCAGATCAGAATGTGGATTAAAGAAATCCAGTTTCACTCTGAAGAGTCTTCACATACACCTTGAGAACTGCAAAAAAGCTCTCCTTGGCATTCCCAAAGCTATGCTCATGCTGAATCGATCCTATAGAATGGCATTTAAAAAGGGAGGAAGTAATTTCCTTCCAGAGGAGGTGTTTGTTTATCTTTCTGAGAGTGTCACATCAGGTTCTTTCATACAAATTTTCCAGCTATGGTGCTGTTTACATAAGAGCTGCACATGTTGCTCCCAAAGTTCTGTTCTGTAGTGATCAGCTGCAGCACATTTTATCACATTTTGGACTTTCTCCTAACATTTTAAAACATATTTTCCATGTGGAGGTGTGCATCTTCTATTTGTTTGTTTGTTTGTTAAACTGACTTTATTTCTACCCAGCCTTTCTCACCATGGAGACTTAAGGCAGCTTACAATAGCCTGAGACAACCCAATAATTTTCAGAACATGGCAAATACAAAAACTAAAAACAATTAAATCTAAGTGTTATAGATATAAGTTAAAATACAGGTTAAATACAATAAATGTTATCATACGCTCCCCAACTCCCTCTCCCCAACCACCTCAGAAATTGCCCAACATCCTTCCCCTGGAGCTGCAGTGGAACAATGGGTCAAACCTTTGTGCCAGCTGAGCTGCTGACTTAAAGACCTGAAGGTCAACGATTCAAATCTGTGAGACAGAGTGAGTTCCTGTCTGTCAGGCTCAGCTTCCTATGGGACATGAGCAAGGCCTCCCACAGGATGGTAACACATCTAGCCATGCTCTGGGCAACGTCCTTGCAGAAGGCCAATTCTCTTACACCAGAAGCGACTTGCAGTATATTCTCAAGTTGCTTCTGACATGATAAAAAATCCTTTCCCCAAATGTCTGATGGCAAAGAAATGTCTTAACTTGCTTGCGAAAGGCAAGCAGGGATGAGATCATCCTGGTCTACCTTGGAAGGGAGTTCCAATGTCTGGGAACAACCACTAGAAGGGTCCTCTTCCTTGTTCCAATAAAATGTTTTTGAGAGAGTGGTGACACAAAGAGAAGACCCCAGTGGATTATAGATTTCTCACAGGTTCATAGAGAGAGAGATATCATTCTTCAAATAACTAGGATCCAATCTGTTTCACCGAGTTGCCAAGTCCTCAAGGAGCCCCCCCCCCCACCTCAGGAGGGTGGAGGAGCTCTCTGACAACCCGAAACAACTCCTTAGGTCTATTGGATGCAGATGCTATGTGGGCAGTCAAGAAGGTCTTCCTGGCTGCCCACAAAGCCACAGAATTGGCCCTAGTGGAGGCCAATTGAGACACCCCAAGATTTCCTCCAGATGCCCTCTAGACTCCTTCTCATGTGCTTCATCTCGGCCAAATCCTCAATGAACCAAGGTGTTGGCCTGACTCTATGCAACGAGAGGGGACATTTGGGGGTGATCGTGTCAATTGCCCTAGCCATCTCGCTATTATAGCGGCCAACTAGGACATCAACAGGATCGTCAGGCTCCATGACAGAAAGAACCCCAAGTGTTCTCAGAAGTCCATCCAGATACATCGGTATCCTGGGGCAGACCATCTTAGTGGATCCACCACCTCTGTGGAGGTTGGAGGTCGCTGTGAGCCTAAAACAGATCAGGTGATGGTCAGACCATGACAATGGAAGAATATTTTGCTCTTCCACCCTGACTCCTCCACTGTCCGCAGTAAAAACTAGGTCAAGTGTATGTCCAGCCTGATGGGTGGGTCCAGATATTACTTGTGATAGCCCCATGGTCGCCATGGCAACCATGAAATCCTGAGCTGCTCCTGTTAAAGTGGTCTGTGCATGAATGTTAGTCTCCCAGCACGACCAAATGCTGGGGGACCAAGGCCAAATTAGAGATCACATCTGCTAGCTCAGGCAGGGAGACTGCTGTGTCACGGCGTGGACAGTACACCAGCAGAATTCCAAAGCTATCATGAGTTCCCACCCTCAAGTGGACACACTCGAACCGAGAGGACTGCGGAACAGTGCACCTGATCACAGGGATGGACTGCCAATAGACCACTGTTACCCCTCCTCCTCGCCCCCCACACCTAGCCTGTTGGTGTACTCCGAAGCCTGGTGGGCACAGCTGGGTGAGATTTATCCCCCCAGCTCATCCAACCAGGTCTCAGTAATGCAAGCCAGGTCCACCCCCTCATCCAGGATCTGACAGCTGTCTTACCGTTGACAATAGGCCTGGGTAACAACGGAAAAATTTGTTTCTAAAATCGATTCGTTTTTTGGGGGTTTTTGCGTTTCGATTTTTAAAAGAATTCCGAAATTTTTCTTTTAAAAAGTTTGATATTTACGAAATTTCGTAAATGTAAAAAAAATTACAAAACAATAACAAAACAATTTCGAAACAATAACGAATCGATTCATTAATGGCGGACACGACCGCGCAATACTCTAAAAAACCTCCAAATGGGACAGGGGGAACTTCTGAAGCTTCCCTCTCCCTCTGTTGTTGACTGTTGGTGTGATATTATAATTTTTTTTCACTAATTAAACAAACAACAACTATAAAACTTGCCCCAGACATGCGGAAATCATAACAAAACGACTTCAAAACGATAACGAAACGAATACATAACAAATCCGAAACAATTACGAAACGAATTTAAAAATTCGTTTCGTTTTTAAGTTGCTCCAGAATGGTTCGTTATCGCTTCGTTATAAAAAAAATAACGAATTTTAAACGAATTATGAATTTACGAAAAGAAACCGCCCAGCCCTAGTTGACAAACCTGCCATTTACCAGCAGGATCTTGAGTCCAGGGGGTCTATCATGGAGTCTACCACATCCTACCTTCTCCAGGATCGCAAGGACTCTACTGTGCTTCTTCCTGGGATGATTTTGGTGACCAACCCTCCTCCTCGCCCACACTACCTCAATGGTCCCCCCCCCCCAGCCAGAACCCCTTCCCCACCCTGAGGAATAAAAGTGCTTGATAGTCTTATGTTTAAAACTAAGGGAGATTCCATCCTGTGTGGAGGTTCTAATTACTCCAATTTGTCTATAAAATAAACATTACCTCCCCCAGAAAAGTCTTCTCTTAAATTTTTCTCCATCTGAAGGAATCTAACCCCTAAAGATTACCTTGCAACTCCTTTGCACACAGATTTATAAGAAAATATTGGAGTAGAACTCAGTGTTAGTTCTGCTTATATTACAATGTGACTTGCAATGTCTTTTCTGGCTTGTTTCTTGTATAGATATCAATGTAATAAAACTGGAAACAGATACTTTATTTGAGGTGTTAATTGGAGGCTTGAAGCATATTTACAAATGCTCATTTTAATTTGGGTACGATGATGTCATTTAATGCCTAATAAAATTTGCAAATAGCTTATAAATGAAATGAGCTCCCAGACTCAGCATTAACTGTTCTCCTATGAAAAAAGATGAGGGTTTTTTCATCTATTCACTCAAGAAAGATGTTGAGCAAGCTTCAAAGAAAACTTAATGCTGTAAATTTCACCAAAGTTTTAAGAGACAACATTTAAAATTTATCTCTGATACACCAACATCTGCTACAGCACATTTTTTAATAGAACCTAGACATTTGTGGAATGTTTTATTGTCTGCTATGCCCTCAGGTGCATGCTGCATTTTGTGGCCACCATGACTTCTGGTCAGTTTCAACCTGTATTATATGGTCTGTGTAGAAGGGTCCTTAGTTTCTAGATTCTTGATGACCAGTGCAAGAAATAATTTGGCTAGATGTAGGTGGAACTTGATTTAATTGAGTGATGGCTAATGCGTGTTTGTCAATGGAGTGGACTGGATTTTAGTTCAAATATAAAGGATTGATCTTAATACAGTACCACTATATAAATATGTGAGGGGAAGTCATAGGGAGGAGGGAGAAAGCTTGTTTTCTGCTGCCCTGGAGACTAAGATGTGGAACAATGGCTTGGAACTACAGGAAAGGAGATTCCACCTGCACATTAGGAAGAACTTCCTAACTAGCTGTTCAGAACTGTGGTGGAGGTTCTTTCTTTGGAGACTTTTAAACAGAGGCTGGGTGGCCATCTGTGGGGGGTACTTTGAATGCAATTTTCCTGCTTCTTGACAGTGGGGTTGGACTGGATGACCCACGAGGTCTCTTCCAACTCTATTATTCTATAATCCTCTATCCATCTTCTACTGTTTAACAGGGCCTAAGTACTTCTCTATGATGATTCATAGTCACTCAGTGAGAATAGGATAACATTTCATGGATGAATCAGGGATATATGCCAGTAATACTTTTATGTAATAAAATCTTTTGTTGTCCTTGATGTATGTAATCAGGAGCTAAACTTGGAATGACACTAATTTATTTGCAAACAGAACAAACTTTAGAAAACTTCGATTTGATTATCTGTCATCGGATTATCTGTGTGGAGCTTTATCATAGCATAGTTTCAAAACACTGGTAGTGATACATATGAGAAGGCAGCTTCTCAGTGCATTTCATCTGGCATAAGAGAGGAAGGGATATATATATATATATATATATATATATATATATATATATCAGACACACACACACATATACATACATATATATAAAACTCAGACTTCAGTGTTACAATGGAAAGATTCTCTTGAAAGATGACTGAATGTATTCAATTCAATGAAGCTATTCCAGCAACCTCACTCTTCTGCTTTGCCAACAGAAGCGTACCTAGGGTATAGTGATCTTTTACAATCTGGAAGCTAACTGATCGAAGCGGAAGTCTAAATTTATTGCACCTTGCAAAAGTGTAAAAGTCTTTTTCATGCCTGTCTCAGTTCGTTACCCTTCGGCTGAATGAATAATCGTTTTAATAATATAATCAGCATATTGGTAGTTGTGGTTCACTATTCCCTTCTGTGCAGCCATAAGGTTACTAAGAACAGACTGCATTGTTATCCTTTACGTGTCATTCCATTTGGCTACACATCTACAAGGCACTTTCTAACACATTAGCACTTGCTTCTTTTAATGCATTGTTTGCATTGTTGTAGTTATGGCAATTCAAGGATAGGGTTTTTTTTTTTAGTAGAGTGGCAAAGATTGTGCAAATCTGTGGTAACAGATGCAGGCCTAGCTGGTTTACACAGTAGGCAACTACAGGTAAAACTGTGATTTGATATGAGTTTATTTCATAAGGCCTCCCTGAAAATATTACATGTCAGCAATTCAGAAGATGGTACTTTGTTGAATTTAAACTTTTCCAGTTAAATTAGATCTATGAAGGACTATTTTAAGGCTGATATGAAATATGTATAATTTATAATACGAAGGAAATGCAACCCAAGAGCCATAGATGTTGGTTGCTGGTACCCAGATATATCCCATTGTTGATGCCTCATTGGGACTATGAAATAATTTGTGGTATTAGATGTATGGGAGGCTACAAAACATGGTGCTTACTTGGGAGTTGAAAAATGGGTTAATTATCGAGTCCCCCCCCCCTTTAAAATGTACATATTGATGTCCTAGGATAGTGGGATTGTACAATGCTGTTCATGTTCCTACGTTCATCTGTAAGATAAAAATGGTCCATATTGAAAAATGTAAAAATATTTTAAAATCTCAGTACAATAGCACTAGTACTTGACATTACTACTTTTCATGATTTTACAAGGAATTAGTGCTTCCAAGATATATATGAAAAACAAACAAACCCTGGGACCTCAATTATCCAGTAGGCCTGGGTAACAACGGAAAAATTTGTTTCTAAAATCGATTCGTTTTTTGGGGTTTTTTGCGTTTCAATATTTAAAAGAATTCCGAAATTTTTTTAAAAAAAGTTCGATATTTACGAAATTTTGTAAATGGTAAAAAATTACAATACAATAACGAAACAATAACGAAACAATAACGAATCAATTCGTTAATGGCGGACGCGACCGCACAATACGCTAAAAAACCTCCAAATGGGACAGGGGGAACTTCTGAAGCTTCCCTCTCCCTCTGTTGTTGACTGTTGGTGTGATATTATAATTTTTTTTCACTAATTAAACAAAAAACAACTATAAAACTTGCCCCAGACATGCGGAAATAATAACGAAACGACCTCAAACCAATAACGAAACGAATACATAACGAAATACGAAGCATTTACAAAACGAATTGAAAAATTCGTTTCGTTTTTAAGTTGCTCCAGAATGGTTCGTTATCGCTTCGTTAACAAAAAAAATAATGAATTTTTAACGAATTACGAATTAACGAAACGAAACCGCCCAGCCCTATTATCCAGTACGCCAAATCCCTTTTTTAAAAGCATATTTGGTTTTTGGAGAAATGTTTACACTTATCTCCCCCAAAAACACCCATATTAGTGAAATCATGATGTAGCTCTCATTGTCACATGAGAAAGTAAAATTCCTACTTACAATGTATTGCTTTCAAATTATGCATATATGCAAGTTCTTTGCAATGTGTAGTCATCTGCAAACATAATCTGTTGAGATTCAGCGTCCTGGCACCGTATCTACTAGGCCTGTTTGATCAAGAAAAAATTTGTTTCTAAATTCGATTCTTAATTGGGGTGTTTTTTTGTTTCGATATTTAAAATATTTACAAAACTTTCCAAAAAAATGTTTTGTTATTTACGAATTTTCGTTATTATTTACAAAACATTTTAGAAAAAAAAATTTTCTTGATCAAACAGGCTAAGTGTGAATGTTGCAGTAATGGTCACCTTGATTAGCATTGAATGGCTTTCTCCCACCCTGGACATTCCATAGATATAATATTAGATGATATATAACTCACCATTTGCCTAGTTTCCAACAGACCTCTGAGGATGCCTGCCATAGATGTGGGCAAAATGTCAGGAGAGAATGCTTCTGGAACATGGTCATACAGCCCTGAAAAGTCACACAAGCCGGATGGCGCGCGGAGGCCGCTTGTGAGCCCGCGCGCGCCATCCAATGGGCTCCGGAGGAAGAGGAGGAGCCAGAGCCGGATGGCGCGCGGAGGCCGCTTGTGAGCCCGCGCGCGCCATCCAACGGGCTCCCTCCGGCTCCTGCGCCCCCCTCCTCCTCCTCCTCCTCCTCCTCTTCCTCCAGCTGGGAGGAAGAGGAGGAGGAGGAGGAGGAGGAGGGGGGCGCAGGAGCCAGAGCCGGATGGCGCGCGGAGGCCGCTTGTGAGCCCGCGCGCGCCATCCAACGGGCTCCCTCCGGCTCCTGCGCCCCCCTCCTCCTCCTCCTCCTCCTCCTCTTCCTCCAGCTGGGAGGAAGAGGAGGAGGAGGAGGAGGAGGAGGGGGGCGCAGGAGCCAGAGCCGGATGGCGCGCGGAGGCCGCTTGTGAGCCCGCGCGCGCCATCCAACGGGCTCCCTCCGGCTCCTGCGCCCCCCTCCTCCTCCTCCTCCTCCTCCTCTTCCTCCAGCTGGGAGGAAGAGGAGGAGGAGGAGGAGGAGGGGGGGCGCAGGAGCCAGAGCCGGATGGCGCGCGGAGGCCGCTTGTGAGCGCGCGCGCGCTATCCAATGGGCTCCGGAGGAAGAGGAGGAGCCAGAGCCGGATGGCGCGCTCAGCAGCAGCCTCCATGCCATTAACGAGCGGAGCTTCAGCTCGTAAAATACATGGGGCTGCTGCTTCGATATTTTTAAACCCTTCCGGGTTTAAAAATATGTTTTGATATCGCTTCGGATATGCAAAAAATAACGATTTTAATACGAAATAACGAATTAACGAAACGAAACCGACAGGCCTAGTATCTACTACTGGTTGCAGGAGACGGAGGAGTGAGACTGAATCTGATTTGGAGCAGCGCCAGCTGAAGCGCATTCGTAATATCCTTTTGGCTCCGACTGACACAGAAGACTTTGCAGGGTTCGGCCCTGAGGACACAGTAGAGTCAGATTACCGGGGAGTAAAGCGGGTGGCCAGTGAGTCTGGCAGTGATAGTGATACTCTATCCAAGAGACTTAAAGACACAGCAGGCGTTTCCAGTTCTAGTGAGGATGAAATGGAGGAGGAACTAGATTGGACTCTGGTTCAGAACATTAGGGACATATGCGCCCAACCTACATCCAGCGAGGAATTCAAAGGGTTCCAGGATGCTTGGGAGGAGGGTTCTTCTTGGCAGGATCAGGCCCTGGAACAAAGATGGCAACATTGGAGGGACCAACAGGATGCAGCTGCAGGACATGAGTCAGACTCAGATGCGAGCGATGAAGCTCCATCAAGCGATAGCAGTGATGCATAAATTGAGCATGTTGGGAGATGTTACTTTGCAGAAGACAAAAGCTTGGCCTAACAGTGGGAGCTCACCCTGCTCCACAGATTTGAACTGCCAACCTTTTGGTCAGCAAGCTCAGCACTTCAGAGATTTAACCTGTTGCACCACCAGGGGGCCCATTTGTGTGAATATTATTAATATTAATATTCATAATTACCATTTTGATAGATGGAACATGATAGCTAAAAATGACATTAAAATCAGAAAAATAAATAAAATGTGGATGAATAATGCTTGTCATAGCCTTAAGGATGGCTAGCTTGCCTCTCTAATTCTTTTCAAAGAAACAAGTCACAAAAGACATACTGATTTTCAGAGATGAACCTGCTTCAAAATGAATGAGTAAAAATAAGCAAAAACTTCCTGGTTTTTGTGAGTTTTTCGGGATGTATGGCTATGTTCTACTTTCTATCAGCCCTATTGTTCTCTTCATGTTTTTCAGAAAAGGCAAAAGCCAAGTACTGGAAATACATGCAATCCTAATTATTAAGCTGTACAGCTTAATAAAGTCACTGAAGTGAAGATGATCATATTAACCAATGATTCTGGAGTCTTAAGTCATTCAGTCTGCCAACTAAAAAGAGGAATTTAAAACTTGTGTGCTCATTGTTGAAGTCATAAACATAGATAATTATGCATAATTATGGAAATTAAGTTCCAATGAATGTTCAATTTCTGTGATAATCTTAAAAAAATCTTTTCAAGGTGTTTCTCCCTCTTCCAGTAGCACTAATGAAGACGAAGGTAACTCAGGTTAGTGAGCATTCTTATGATTATAAGAACTGAACTTGTCTGGGTTGGGCATATGCCTCGTGGTGCTTTGGCAGCACTTAGTATTCAAGTGTATTATTCCTTTTGCTTCAGCAACTTTTAACAATTCCCCATAGCAGCATCCCAATGCAGACAAAAGAGGTTTCATAGCATACAAAAAACACTCCGTTAGCCATACCAGAAGTGGCATAAAGGTGAGTATTGCTTTTTGAGATAGAAAAATTAGCTATTTTTCCCCTGGCTATTTTGACGTTTGCTAAGTTTTGCACATTAAAAAATGACCTTTAATTCTTCTTGTCCCCTAACTTGGGGCTGATTCACACACTATTCCTTTTTGTTGTGGTGAAGGTCATGGGGAGATATTTTTGTCTTTCCTATTTGAGTTTTTCCACTGATATTTCACATGAAAGTGAACTCTGCAGGCATTTTAGTTAACATAAGGAATTTAAACTAAAGCATGCTACCTCAAGTGAAATGAAACAAATAATGGATGGTTTATACAATCAACAAAATTAAGTTATATAACTCCATCATACTTTTTTAGTTATTTTCCAAATTTGCAGCCATCCCTTCTTGCCTAAAACCATCCTAAAAGTAGAGAACAAAGGAATAATTACTTTTTTGGATTACAATGTCCCATGTCCATTGGATTACAATGTCCCAGATTACCTGTCCAAACATATCTCCTGCCACAAACCATCATGAAGTTTTAGATCTACAAGAGAGGCCCTGCTCTCAATCCCATCACTATCACAAACATGGTTGATGGGGATGAGAGACAGGGCCTTTTCAGCAGTGCCCCCCCCCCCCCAGCCTATGGAATGCTTTCTCTAGAGGTATCAGATTGGCTACCTCCCTCTTGTCTTTTAGAAGGAAAATCAAGACCTGGTTATGGGACCAAGCGTTTGATAAGTGAGCAGCAAGTGGAAGATCACACAACTTTTGGCAATGAATAGACCCGGAGTGGTTTTTGGATTTCGATTTTAATTGATGTGTCTTAATTAATTGTTTTAATTGTGTTTTCAATATTTTTAATATTTTGATTGTACTGTGGTTGTTTTTATGATGCTAGCATCATATGACGCTTTGTTAGGCCGTCCTGAGTCCCCTTTCGGGGGGAGAAGGGCGGGGTATAAATATAGGAAATAAATAAAATAAATAAGATGTCATTCAAGCAGCATGGTTAGTCAGTATGGTGGTTGAGGGTTTCAATTCCTATAATTCAAAAGGGTAATATTGGATTCAAGGTATTTTGTACCAGGTGGAGAACTCCACATTTTAATAACTGTTCATGCAGGAATTCCTTGCATGAAGAACAATTAACACATAATACTTGGGGGAAAATGTTAATTTGAGACCTCTTTCTGACCAGGGTCTATCCTACAATTTGGTAGAATTAAGTGATTGATGTCACAGTCTATAGTCTTACTTCCAAAGAGTAGTCAGAGGCAGTCCAGGAATTAAAGCTGTGAACAATCCAATTCACAACAGCGAGAAGGGCAATTCCAAAGTCTGTTCCAAGAGGTCTAAATGCACAGAGGTTCACCAACAAGTCCAGGTTCAAGATCCAAAAGCATAGTCTAAGGTTCAAGGCACAAAGTCACCAATGATACATGACTGTAGTATATATCCAGATGTTTGCTTCCAGCAGTAAAATGTTTCAAATGCCTATCCTCCTGACAAGTCTTTACAGCTGCTGAATCCTCTTCTGAGCTAGCCCATTAGACTTTCACAGCTGAATGCCATCGACCCTGACCTGGAGCCGGACAGGTCAGGGCAAGTTATTGCCTGTTCTTGCTCCAACTCAGATGCTTCCATTTCTGAAAAGTCCTGCTCTGGTATATTTATTATTTATTTATTTGCTACATTTGTATACTGCCCTTTCAGTCCGCAGGTGACTTGAGACAGTTCACAAGGCAACAATTCAATGCCAACAACATCATAAAAACATTTTACACATTTAAAAGCATTAACATATCAATTAAGACCATTACAGTAGTAAAAAAGTCATTTTGTCTCCTAGATAAAAATATAATCTGATTTCATAGTCCAATTGTTCTATAATCCAATGTCTGTTACACTGCCTTTTCTTTATATATATATATATATATATATATATATATATATATAAAATTTTATTAGTGAATTTTCTTTAACAACCATAAAAAAACCCATGGTTTGGGTCGGGGGGGAGTGGAGGGGGGTATAGGTGAGCGGGTGGTGTTACACTGCCTTTTCAAATGCCTGCTCGAATAGCCAAGTTTTGACTTTTTTCGGAAAGTCAAAAGGGAGGGGGCTGATCTAATGTCCTCACGAAGGTTGTTCCATAGCTGAGGGGGCCACCGCTGAGAAGGCCCTGTCTCTTGTCCACGCCAAACATATCTGTGACAGAGAAGTAGTCGAGAGCAAGGCCTCCCCAGATGATCTTAACGTCCTAGATGGTTCATAAGGGGAGATGTGTTTGGACAGGTAAGTTGGGCCAAAACTTTTTAGGGTTTTTAGGCTAAAGCCAGCACTTTGAATTGTGCCCAATAGGAGACTGGCAGCCAGTGGACATGGCACAGCAAAGGAGTTGTATGCTCCTTGAGCCCCGCTCCTGTTAGTAATCTGGCTGCTGTCCATTGGACCAATTGAAGCTTCCAAACAGTCTTCAAAAACAACTCCACATAGAGTGTGTTGCAGTAGTCTATACAGGATGTAACCAGAGCATAGACTACCATGGCCAAGTCAGACTTCCCAAAGTACAGGTGCAGCTGGTGCAAAAGTTTTAAGTGTGCAAATGCTCCCCTGGTCACCGCCGAGACCTGGGATTCCAGGCACAGTGATGAATCCAGGATCACATCCAAGCTGTGAATCTGCATTTTCAGGGGGTGTGTAACCCCGTTCAACACAGGCTGTAACCCTATGCCCTGTTCAGCCTTACGACTGACCAGGAGTACCTCGGTCTTGTCTGGATTCAGTTTCAATTTGTTCGCCCTCATCCAGACTGTCACAACAGCCAAGCACCGGTTCAGGACCTGGACAGCATCCTTAGTAGCAGGTGGGAAGCAGTGACAGAGTTGGACATCATCTGTGTTCAGGTGACACCATACACTGAAACTCTGGATGATCTCCCCCAGCAGCTTAATGTAGATGTTAAACAACATGGGAGACAATATTGAGCCCCATATTGAAGAACCCCACAAGATAATGGTTGTGAGGTAGAACAGGCGTCCCCAGTAACACCTTCTGGGTACGACCCTCTAGAAAGAACCAGACCCTCTAGAAAGAACCAGAGCCACTTGGAGGTAAAACAGTACCTCCAAGGCCCATTCTCAAAAGGTGACTCAGAAGAATACTGTGGTCGATGGTATCGAAGGCCGCTGAGAGGTCCAGCAGAACCAACAGGGACACACTCCCCCTCTCTAGCTCCTGTCATAGATCATCCACTAAGGCAACCAAGGCTGTCTCAGTTCCATGCCGCGGCCTAAAGCCAGACTGTGCAGGATCCAGATAATCAGTGTCTTCCAAGAATACCTGGAGTTGTGAAGCCACCACATGTTCCAGGACTTTGCCCAAGAAGGGGAGATTGGAAACTGGCCGATAGTTGTTGAGTGGGGTCCAGTGATGGATTTTTCAACAGCGGTTTTATTATAGCTTGTTTTAAGCTCGCTGAAATATTGCCTTCCCGCATAGCCCTAGTGGTATCAGGCTATTCCTCTTTCTGGGGCTCAGAGTCTGCTGCTGGGAGAAAACCCTCATCATCATCATCATCTTCCTCCTCTAGCCCCATGGTCCTGACAATTGATTCAAGAATTGGGTAGAAGTGGAAGAATACTCCAAGAAGGTTCCTCATAACCCTGGTAGTGCTGATGTTTGGTTTTTTAATTGAGCTGGCCTGTCTTCTCATGCAGTTTTATTGTCTTAATGCATTGCAGGAACATTGGGAAAGGTTCTTCCCCAACATCAGATCTAAATTAATTTAGATGAGGTTAGCATTTAATTCCTAATAAGGAGAGGAAAATGCCATTCGGGGGAATAAAAGTAACATATTCTAAGATATTCTTTGTTGGGCTTGTGTACAGTAGTGTTCCATTGACAATTTGAAATTTTCACATTGGCTATAACTGAATTATTATAGTTTTTTAACCTTTTTTTTAAAAAAGGAAAGAAATCTTGCCTTGTCAAACACTGAGACAGTTTGAGCATCTCTTACCAGAATTCCAAAACCTGATATGTCCTAAAACCCCAAATTGTGGATGGGATAGTAATAGTTTTGTTTTCCAATGGGTCAATGCATACAAACTTTATTTTATGCACAAATTTATTACAAAAAAGTTGTGTAATATTATCTCAGGCTATGTATATAATGTATATGGGGTCCAGAAATAGATTTTGTTTTTAGACTTGGGGATCATCTCCAAGACATCTTACTATGTAGATATATACAAGTACTGGCATTCCTCAATCAATCATAACCATCATCATCATCACCTGAAATCCAAAACAAGTCTGGTCCCAAGGTTTTGGATAAGGAATACTCAACCTACCAGTATATTCATTTAATGTTGCTATGTATCCTTTTTGCCCTAATCTGGTATTTTTACTCATCTTTTTCTTGTATGTTTTGCTCCTCCAGTCCTCAGCTTCTCTTACATTCTCATTTAATTGAACTTATTATGATCGGCCACATCATTATGCTTGTGGTTCTCTGGCATCATCCCATCAGATTTCAGTTTGTGGCCACAGTGGCAGAACAATAAGTATTGCCTACTATAGAAACAATGATTTTAAAATTATTTTCCCTTCCATGTTGGTAAGTCTTTTTAAAGGGCAGATCAAAATGTTTTATTGCCTAGATCAGGTCTTTAGGCTGTCAGTTGGCCATATTTGCTTCAGAGATGTGGTACAAAAGCAACGTGTTACAAAGATTTGTAGAAAGCTGGGTGTACTACAATAAGCTCAGCTGCTTTTATTTCCCAGTTAGAGTCACAGGTACAAAGGGAAATTATCCTGTCTTCTTACATTTGTTCTCCCTGCACTTGTCTCTACAAGTTCACATACTTTGTGGTGCATCTTTTAGAGAGATCATCATCAGAAGATTGGAGCTCTTTCCTGACCTCTACAAAGGGACAATTCAACAGAAGTCTTCAGTGAAATAGACTGTGTCCCAGATGTAACAAGGCATCACATTTCTTAGCAGATGGCTCTGCGTGCAGCATGTCATAAAATTTCCTCTATGAGGCCCTCTCTGATGTATTCTCACTAGAGATCAGGTCAGTCTGGATCAGGCATACCTGTCAATCACCTGAGCTGCTTAGAATCAAGGAGTACAGCCATGATGTGCAAAGATCAATGGCTGTCCTTCAAAACAGTGTAGGACTTAACCTCACCTTGTAAAAACAAGGAAGAAATGGGAAAAAAACTTTAGATAGTTTATTTGACTTTACCTATGATTAACATTTGCAGAATACAAGAGATCAAGGCCAACACATTTTAAATCCTTATTCAGTTATAAAACTGCAAATGTTCAACCAAAAAAGGAAAAGTTTAGAACAGATGTGTCCCACTTAGGAACTTCAGACGTCGTTGAACTGTGAATGTGATAAGTCCTAGACAAATTGACCAGTCAGAAAGAACAAAAGATTCTTGAGATTCACAGGTGCCAACCCTAAGACACAAATGGCTAAATCTTCAAAAGAGCAGCATCTTTATCTGAATGATTACAGATAATTTTTCCTAGAGAAATATGCTGAGAAGGCACCACTTGAAGATTAGAGCCTCATCCTTTTCCCTCAAAAATCCTGTTCCCACAAAGGCCATTCCTTCCATTCATTTATTTCCCCTGATCTCCACCTCCCAGAAAAGTTTGTATATTTAAACAAAGTTGTGCTTTTCTGTGCAATCTTGTTATTTTTTAAGACTTTACCTTTTATGTATGTTGTTTTATGGACTAATAAGAAATAGATTTAGAGAATACTCCCTCCAGAAATTATAAAATCAAGTAAGTATAAATAACCACTAAATTTCACACTTCTTCCAATATGCAATGGGATTCTTGGTAAATATAGACATACCAAAATATGCACGTTTGAAAATGCACATTTAAACACATAATGTAAGAGAAAATTGGGTATATGAAAAGTCATGCCATGATAAACGTGTTAGGGTTGAAGGTGACATACAACTCTTCTTTTTTTTTTACTTTTCCAGCCACAGTCTAACATGGCTATGCTCCTTTGAAAACTTACATTTTAAATGAATATTTTAATTGGATTCAAAATGCATTAAAATGCATAGAAATTCAAAAATAGAAAGAAAATGACATCAGAAAAAGCATGGATATGTGTCATAGAAATGATATAATTTCCCTAGCCATAATTTGAATACAGTTTCTTTCAAGAGGATGGATTTAGCTGTAGGGCCTCCATTTACTAAAATATTTGCAGCTCATAATTGACCTATAATAACACAATAGTACAATCTACTATCTGAGGTGTAGCCATCCAGTGCTGGCCAGATTCATGGGTTTTTGGGACTCCTTGATCTTCCACTTTTTAAAATCAGATGACCAGATAACCCTTTTCTAATTTCTCAGTCTTTGTGAAATCACAAGCATTTTGTGCCTTAGCACTCTCTTGTTTTCCTGCTTCCATCCTTCCCCTGGACTCATGAATGCAGTGCTTTGCCAAACCATATTTTCTTTCCTTTACAAAACCATATTTTCTTTCCTTTACAAAACCATTTCTCAATGAGAGATAGTAATCTCCCATTTATTTATTTGGCTTTAAGGAAGCTCTGACATTGGAATTCAAAGTTGAAATTGGCTGTTAAAACCTGAATAATCCCTGCTCTGAAACGGTCGTGTTTTGATCTTCTTCTGGAGAAAAACCAAATATGATGCCTCATTATTATTTTTCTAGTGAGACTGCTATTTCCGGTTCTGAAACTGGGAAACATTTACTTGATTAAACACTACAGCTTGGAATACAATACCCTGTCAAATTTTGAATCAACAAGTTTTCTGTAGGGAAAACAATATTTTCTGTGCTGGAAACATACTTTCTGAGAATTATGTTTCTTTTCTCTGCAGAAAATTTCAATCCTTGAACTTTGTCCAGAAGTGATGTTGCTTTCTCTGACTAATGGCTAGAGAAAGTATTTTGGTTATGTCGACCGTGCCAAGGTGTGCTACTGTAGGGGGACATCCCCATACTTACTGTCAAATATGAGACATAGAGCTTTTGACTGAGATGCTACAGTTACTTTTGGATACTATGCAACTTGACAACTGCCTGGGAGCAACATTTGCTGCATTGCTCCATAATGTCTTGGAGCAGATTGCAGAACAAAAATGTGGTTCATTTTCAAATACTCAACGGAATGTTATTCAAGTATATATTTGCAAATCAGCCAGTATTTAGATGAACCTACATAAGCCCATCTGTCAGCATTTGAAATGAAAAGTAAATGTGGTGGCTGGAAAAGTCCTGAGGGTACAGTCTGAAGAAAATCTAATAGAGGAGGTAAGATTTGAGCTGTGAGTCCAGAGAAATATCTCAGCACACACAAAAAATATTCATCCCTGTTCAGCAAAAGAAGCGGCTGCCTATGAAACCCCATCTGCTTGCCCCTTGCTCAGTGCAAACTTTCAGATTAAGTATAGCATATAATTAAAGGGAGGAGGTGGCTCAAAAACAAAAACAAGATTCAGAAACAGCATTTTAAACAAATGAAAGACAATGTTCAGAGGAGTCACCTTAAGCCAGATAACCCAGGATGTAGAATGAACACAGTTTGACACCACTTTAACTGCCACGTTTCAATGCTATGGAATCAAAGGATGTGTACTTTGGTGAGGAAGCAGCACTCTTTGGAAAAGAAAACTAAAGATCTTGTAAAACTACAGCACTCATGATTCCACAGCATTAATCCATGGCAGTTAAAGTACTTTCAATGTTTTTTATTAGACAAGTATATATGCTCCCAAGTCAATGCATATAGGCAATGCAATCTCAAAGCCACATTGAAAAGGTACTTAGTGGAGGGATTGGAGGTTAATTCTTAAATATAGTTTTCTAAACTGTATCATGAAATTGAATAAATGGATAGGGAAATATTTGATGATAAAAAATTGGAGAAATTACGAAAGAGGGAAGTTGATTGAAACTGGTGCCACTGGCTCCCAGGATTCTTCATATATTCAGGGGTGCTCATGAGGGCCCAATTATATATGATATAGTAACTGATGAGTTACATCAATATCATTTACAGAGTGAATGCAGATGGGATAGTTTGGTAAGGAAAAGGGACTAGGCAGGTGCTTACTTGTTTCAGTATCAGGTATAAAGGAAGATAATTTCATATTTGGAGTGAAGAGACCATCGCTGTATCATTTTCTCTAGTTTCAGAGGTGAATGAGAACAAGCTTATGGTTGGCCAGGGGTAGTGGATTTTTTTTCCTTTTAAAGTTGTGGAGCTTGGGAAGAGTGCAGTGGGATGGGGTTGATAAAATAGCCCTTAGTTTATCCAGAACTTAGTGTCTTGTCTCTTTATTTCATGTTTGGCATTCAATGCAATTCCAATGCCACAGTAACCAGGCACTTAGCAGAGGGATGGGGCTTAAAGACCTCTGTGGGGTGAGACCAGGATTTAACATAGGTTGATGGGGGGAGAGGAGTAAATGATTGAAGCAAGCTGGGTTGCTGTGAGTTTCCTGGGCTGTATGGCCATGTTCCAGAAGTATTCTCTCCTGACATTTCACCCACAACTATGGCAGGCATCCTCAGAGATTGTAGAGTCTGTTGGAAAGTAGGCAAGTGATGCCAGCCATGAAAGCCTCCAACAACATATTTAAGCAAGTTGCTTCCCATCACACGTGTCTTTTGATTTGTGACAACCCACTCTCCTGTCCTCATTACAAGTGTGAGTTTCACTGGTTGTATATGGGCCTGGTTGGAAAAGTGCTTTTTTCCTATCCCATATTTGAGAGGAAATGTTAGGTATAGGGGGAGATAATTTTAATTGGTGAAAACCTTGGCACTCCTTTTGGCTAGAGGGGAGGCTCTAAATAGGAATCTCTAGGTTCTGAGGCTTGAGGGCTTGTGGCTATGATAACCCTTAGGATTTGTAAAGTTTTATGGGTTGTTCTTCTGGAATGCTTTCCAGCATATGATCAGATTTGCCTCAGAATCTGATGTTTTCAGCCAAGGTTAAGCTGAGGAGGTGGCCATGGGCTGATACTGTCTCCTGGCCCTTTCCCATATCAAGTTTTGTCCCCTACCATCCCTGTTTAATTTCCAAGGGCCAAATAGTTAAATAACTTTAGGTCAATAAAATGATTCTTAGTTTATGAAAAATATGACATTGAGTCCCTTTATCTCAGTTGGCTTTAAAAGAGGTGACCAAACCTCCCCTGCCATTAGGCAGTCAGTTGGCCACCTCAGGCTGCCTAACATGCATCACTATCTTCAGATTAAGTAAAATCTGTTCCATTGCAAATACAGACGTAAGATTCAACTGCAATCTAATCAGCTTCTACACAAGAAAAGGAAGAGGAGTTGCCATCTTTTTTAAAATCTCAGGCATGTTTCATGCCAGCCCTCTATTGTATGTATATACTATAAAGAGCATTTGCTTGAGTTCTTGATAATAAAAAGGAAATAATGTAGACATGGGAAATGGTTGTGTTGCCTGTTAAATAATTCAGATTCATTGTTCACTGCTTAATAATCAGCTTGGCTTTCTTGAATGTTTTTGGGAGGATGCTCTGATATTCAATTCCTCAACTATAAGAAAATGTTTGACAGTTTCACATACAAGACTGCAACAAAGCTATAGGTTTCCTAATATTTTGTCTACTGTGCTCAAAGGCATACATTTGCATAAGATATTTTTCCAGAAAGCTGTTTATTGAATTACCTCATCACATGCCTACATATATACTTACAATATTGCATGTATACTCCTAAATAATTTAATGTGTGCTTTGCCTAGATACACACTAAGGTTTATGACTGCTCAAATAGTTATGGCTGTTTGTTTGTTGTTTTCTCCACTTTTCTCATATAATTCCACTCCGATCCATTGCCTTGCATACACACCTCTTCATCTTTGTTCATTTCCTTTTTATGCATCTACAAAGCACAGCTTCACTACCAGGAGTCTTAGGCATCATGAAAAGCGAAGGTAGAATGTCCTTGTTTTACCTACAGGCAATTTCTTTCAAGTGGCAGCCAAAGGACAGACCCTAGGGGTGTCATCTGTTGTGTGGCTGTCAGTTAGGGTCTGCAACAGAACAGACAGTAGGAGGTTAGAAGGTCAGACTTTGGAGGAATCCTCCAATCTACCTTCTTATGAAGTTCCAGCTCTGTCTCTTCCCTTTGATAGATTTTCTACCACTTGATGTTTACTTATGCTGCAGCTGTATATAGTCCGCAATTCAAAACACACTGGACACAGTTTGTGACTCATTTTGTTTGTTGTGCTTTATAAGTATTTCAAAAGATATAAGCAACTCTCCAGTGCACTGATGACATTCAACTCTATTTCTCTTTTTCACCAAACACCAAGGAAGCAGTTTCCATCCTAAATCTATGATTCATCTATAATGGAGTGGATATGGACAAACAAAATGAAATTTAGTCCAGACAAGGCAGTACTGCCCCTGCCTAGATGAAAGGGAGAACAGAGAGTAGGATTCAGCCCATGAGGACTATGTTACACTCCCCTAAAGACATAGATCTGCAGTTTGTATATGTTCTTTAATTCATTCCTTATCTTGGATACTCAGGTATGTCTGTGGTGGCATTGTGCATTTGCATAATTAAGACTTGTGTAACAGTTGTGTCATGATGACACATGCTGCAGTTATATTCTATATCAATTACTATAATATAAATGACTTTGATTGATATAATGTAATCTACCTGAGACCTCTATTGAAAAGTCCTCAAAGACTTCAGCTGAATCAAAGAGCTGGAATCAGACTGTTGACTGGGCCTGATTAAAGAAAGCATTATGATGGTGTAGTTTCAAGTTGCTCTACTTACTACCAGTCTTTTTAAGGGTGTAATTCAAGTGATGGCTTTGCCCTATAATGTCTTATATCAGAGGTCCTCAAACTTTTAAAGTCAGGCCATGGCCCCTCATACTGTAGGGGGTATGACTGTAGCTTGAAAAAAACCAGGAATGAATTCCTATGCACACTGTACATATCTTATCTGTAGTGCAAAATAATGAAAAAAAAACTATACAATGTTTAAAATGAATAGCAGTTTTAACCAACATAAACTTACCAGTATTTAATAGGAAGTGAGGGCCTGCTTTTGGCTGATGAGATAGTAAATTTAATTAGGATTGTTGTTGTCGTGTGCCTTTAAGCCATTTCAGAAGTAGGTGATCCAAAGTTTAGGGTGGGGGGCTGAAGGGCCTTGACCTTGGAGGGCCTTGGAGGGCCACATCCAGCCAACTAGCCTTAATTTGGGGACCTCTGCTCTATATGGTTTGGTTTTAAGCTATCTGAAAAACTGTTTCATTCAACATAACCCTATCTGGATTCTGAAATGTTTGGGGAAGACCTTTTCTCTCTCCCACTGTCATCATAAGTAACACTGGAGAGAGCTGGTGGGTGTCAGCAGTCAGCTTCAATGTATTAATCTTTAAAATGACAAAATGTTCTTTGTTGTTACTTTTGTGTGTTCAGGAATCTGTTTTGGGTATCGTGCTTCTTCTACCCAACAATTCATTCTTGCTTTCTGTATCCCCCCATGGCCAGCAGTGTTTTAAAAGTAAATTGAATCCTAATCACAATTCCAAATATTATTTCCAAAACATGGTGGTTCGTATAACTGTTTCTCTTAACTTGCCTCTTTTTAGTAGATGAGGAAACATGGAATTACTTTAAGCACATTACAATAAAGACAGTTTAACTTTTTTTTAAGTCAGTGCAATATGATTTCAACAGGACAAATAGTTAATTATGTAGTCATTGATATATTTCCAAGAGATTGGAACTATTCCCTTGAGGCCAAACTCTGCCAAGTACTGACCTGTTAAAATAATAACCTGGTAATTAACCTTCATTCTTATTGTTTATCTTGTGTGTCATCCCTGAAACACTGCTCACATAATCTAATGAGGTCATATTTATAGTGGATAATCAAGGTTGTCATTGTTTCAGTAACTGGGAATATATTTGCAGGTGGACAACAAAATAAGTCACAAAAGTTCCATCTGGGTGTCTCAACAGCTAGCTAGACTTACTCATTCAATGGAATTATTTAATTTGAAGATGTATGTTGCTGACTAATCTCATAAGAAAGATCCTTCCTGAACAGAGGGATCATGGTGCCATATGCCTCAATTGCTGTCTCAATGGCATTATATCTCAGCAGTTCTGTTTTAACTGAGCTGATTCTTATTTGCATCTGTTCATCTTGACTGACCACCTATATCTTATCCTAGAGGAACTCTCCTTCAGATAGGCTAGTAAGTATTTATGTATATCTCTATTTTTTTCCTCAGGAAGAGTCAGTAAAAAGTACTTCAGCATGCTTCTAGAAATGGGTGAATGCCATTGAATACTAGGACCTGGACTTTGAAAATGAACCTATGGTTAAAAACATTGGTATTCAAACTGGGAACAGGTTTACTATATCACCTCCCTTATGAAGCCTCCTTATGAATGGAAAGCGGCCTCAATTGGACTATCTGCATCTTTTTTTGTTCCATTTGGGATTCAAAATGGCACAAGAATCCCTGAAGCAAAGGTTGTGGGACATTGCCCTGGGAGAGCTTAGAGTCATTTCCCCCAGAATCTTAAACTTACCATACAGTGAGCCATTTAAGACATGTGAATACCTAAAAAGCCTTACAGTGATTAAATATTGCAGA
The DNA here is from genome assembly GCF_037176765.1 of Anolis sagrei. Lineage (NCBI taxonomy): Eukaryota > Metazoa > Chordata > Lepidosauria > Squamata > Anolidae > Anolis > Anolis sagrei. The sequence continues at coordinate 132,062,663 of NC_090023.1, forward strand.
TTCTTTACAAAGGTGATACTAAACGTGTTTCCCTTAGAGCTGCTAAGAGGCAGATTGTCTGGAATTCCTTGCTCCCAAAGACTATGCCCCTGTGAAGGAAAAGAAATAGAAACAATAGAACACATTTTATTGCACTGCCACTATTACATAGTAAAACATAGCCTACTTTTATATCCAATCTTGTCCCACATGACCAAACATTCCCTGCAGGAGATTGTTAGATTTAGAGGACAAGTGCCACAGGGTGACTCTCACAATGACAAACTTCTTCACAGTGGCAACAAGACTAAGAAAGAAACTAATCTCCAATAGGGGTATTACTTGAAACCATGTAGATGTATCTTGTAAAATGAACTTCTTCTAAGATGGGTGAATTTATTAATGACTGTTTGTTCATTGATGGGTCTATAGACTGCAATAAATATTATTTGTTTAATTTGAAGATGTCGAGAGCAATTTCCTCAGGATGCTTGGCTGGTTGTTTAAGCGATAAAAGGGCATTATTTGCACACATATACACATATACATCACATCTCCTTTTCACTAAAATGTGTTTTGGTTGTACTTTTTGACTTCTTTCACATATGCACACTTTTCTGTATACATTTTGACTTTTATGATATGTGTACTCAACTATCCTGATATGTAGATGACTATGAGTTGCAATGTGCGCTCAGTGTATGACTAGTCAGAGCAGTACAGAGAAAAATCTTATTGTAATATAAATCAATGGTCATGAACAATATATTGATAAATAGAGGTTTTTGGACTTAGCCTCCATCTGCTCTGATCATTTAATGTCATTCGAAGCTACCTTCAAACTCCAATAGCCAGAAAACAAACTCCCACAAAAGTGTATGAAAAAAATATGCAACAGTGCTCTGTTGTTTGTGTAATCGTCACCATCCAGGCATCAATCTGATTCCAGGATTTATATAATAATTTAAAAAAAAACCTTATTTATATTCCACCCTATCTCCCCGAGGGGACTCAGGGCGGATTTCTTATTAATCATCTGCACAGGGAAACCACTTTCTTCAATATTGGTTTGAAACTGGAAGAAATAGTCATTGTAAATATACCCTTAGTCTGGTATACTCACAGCCTAATTTAAACATGATCCTGAGTATTCCCTCACTAGGGTGACATTAAGTCTGGTGTGTGCCTCACTTAAATTAGAATTCCTTAATTGTGTGTTAGGTGATATTGCTAAATTCATTTTCTTACTAGCTAGATTGCTTGCTAGATAGTTAGATAAGGAAATAAGAAAATTTGTATAAAATTGTATTGCATTGACATTACTTTGAAAAGCTAAAAATAGCAATATATGACTTCAAGAAATATAGTTCTTTTACTCTACATATTCAGAATTTCCTTTGTTGTTGTGGAAGTGGCATAGAGACATACTGTATATACTTATGTGTAAGTCTTGAAATGTTAGTCAAAAATTCAACCAAAAAACTGGGTCAACTTTTCCACTAGTCAGAGTAAGTACTGTACTTTATCTCTTATAGAACTATCTCTTTCTTTGAGTAGAGAAAGATGGGAACTAAGTCTGTCCCTAGAGAACCTAGAAGAAGCACTAACGCTTTCTATTTTCTTCACCCTAATTCTATTTCTGGCCTTTCTGAATGCCTAGGAAAATGGTGGTGGGAGTCAGGGGTGGGTGGTCCACTGAAGTGCCTCTGGCACTTTTCTCATTCTATGGATACTTGACATACCAAAATCTATATTTTTTGCCTCCAGACCTATCTTTGAGTTTAACATAAAGTTGACTTATGCACAAGAATATACAGTATATACAACAGTAAAGCCATGCCAAGGCTCAAGCCAGGAAATGTCCTGATGACACGCTAACACTGTGCACACACAAACCAGTAGACCTTATTTAAACAAGATGCTTGGAATATAGAATCACACATAGGTGAGTGAATGTGCTAACATTCATATTGATATTGTGTCATAAATCTCATTGTAATGGAGTCACTTTCACTATACCTTGGTTTGCATTCTTAATTTTAGTCCTCTGCTTCACCATTAGCTCAATGTCAGTATTTTTTCCTAGCCTGGGGCAGATTTACATAGTGCTCATGATTTCAAAACTGCAACAGGAAGAGATGGCTGGCAAGTATAATTGAACCATTAAGATATAATAACCTAGATAAAACTTTCCCCTTAGGACATATCACAGCCTGGGCAAAATTACCATTTTGGACTATGCTCCGAGAATCCTTCAGCATCATGGCTACAGTTTGTGTGTGATTACACTACATGTGTTAATCAATTCATCAGGGCAAGGATATCTATGTTACTATCTAACTTTTATTACCACTGTCAGGGAAAAAATCACTTTCTGCATTTGACTCCATGCCTACTGATTACAATCCCTCCCAGCTCTCAACATTTGTGATTTGAACAGAGACATAAACCATACAAAAATACAAATATCGATTCATCTGTGCAAGGAGGTCCTAATTTCCTCTCATCTTACTGATTGCTCTTCCATATAGTTGTTTACATATCAAAAGCATGTGTATACTGTAAAAATATCTACTTAGGCAAAAATTCATGGATTTGATGAGGTGAGCTGCATTCTACGAAAGCTAATGAAAATTAAAGGATGTTGGTGCCACAAAACTCTTTCTTTTTGATTGTTTAGCAGTTGGTGTGTTTTGTTTGAGGTTTTTTTTGCAGCAGCAAACTAAAAAGGCTACCAAGCCCCTAGAAATACTAATTCAACATTCCATATATGTTACAATGAATATCTTCTGTGTGCATAGGATAGTTTTTTTGCAAAATGAGGCTGGATTATGGTTTTGACAGTATAGTAAATGAAAATAGGCACAAGGGTTTTACTTTGTATTGATGGCCAACCATGAAATAAGGAGCTAAACACAAAGATTTTGGGTTAAAAAAGAGCCACTTTATTTTACCTAAAATCCTATTTAATGTTAGTTATGCCTAAATGAAAAGAAAAGGGGAGAGCTACCTAATATGGCTTGAGACCAAGTGTCACTCTCTGACCACTACCTTAGCCTTCCTTGGGTGAAAGATGTAACCCCTAAGGGAAAATCCAATTTTATATGTTGCTCACTCCAGCTAACCTTTTTCTGGAAAGAGAAATCAGGGCTTTCCTCCCTTCCAAGCTTCTGGACTTTACAAATAACCACCCAGGTTATACCCAAAGACAGGCTCTTTCACTACCACCTTCTGACCCCTGCCATTTGAATGTGATGAATCCTGAATCCCAGTTAGCTGTATATTAAAATCTGTCTTCTTTTCATGGAGATGATTGAAATGCATCTATTAACTGTGTGTTCTTGGGTGTGAGTTGTCTCTTCATAGATATTTCAAGGTAAGGAATTATTTACCAATGGCTCTTGGAATTAATGAGAGCTAGCTTTAGTGCCATGCTGTTATCTCTGAGGGATCTCCTGACAACCTCATCAGACACTTTTGCTCTGCTCAGTAGCTTCCCTTATCATAGAATCATAGAATCAAAGAGTTGAAAGAGACCTCATGGGTCATCCAGTCCAACCCCCTGCCAAGAAGCAGGAATATTGCATTGAAATCACCCCTGACATATGGCCATCCAGCCTCTGTTTAAAAGCTTCCAAAGAAGGAGCCTCCACCACACTCTGGGGCAGAGAGTTCCACTGCTGAACAGCTCTCATAGTCAGGAAGTTCTTCCTCATGTTCAGATGGAATCTCCTTTCTTGTAGTTATGTTAAGGTTCTGGCAGGGTTAGTCTTATTTCCCAACAAAAACCTACATGATCTGGGTAGCTCTGTTGAAAGCAGTACTACTATCAATGTAGTCTCTTGCTTCATGACAGCATGTAATCACATCACCACAAAACTTTTGTACTGTGTATAATATGAGTGTATTGATTTTCACAACTGAGAAGAGCTGAGTATGATTAGGGTTCTTGGGGGATTCTCATTCATAGGTTTCCCATGTGCCAAGGCTAACCTGATAGAAACAAAAAAAATTAGCAACACTGCATGATATGATGTTAACCACCTGATGAGAGCTTTAGTTGGACATCACCTTTTGGACTACAATTCCCAGAAGTATAGTCTAGCACACAGCTTTTCCAAGCTCTGCAGTTGAGAAATCAACTTCAATAAGAGAAAATCAATGACTGTACAGAGAAAATTCCATTTTAACAAAAGTTTTTGGTGTTCTAAGATGTGCCCTTAGTGTAGTGATATAGCTTGAATCTAGGATTTGGCATTTGGAAAGTAATTATTGTTAATGTCTTATGCAAAAACTATTGGTTATATGTTTTTATCCTCTCTTGATCTTGATGATTTCAGTCACCATCGTGAATACAAAGTACTCCTCATAGCTAAAATGTATCAATAACAACATAATCTTAATTGCTTGCTCATAATTCTAACTATTTCCAGTTGGAGTGAAGAACATAAATGCCTATATCAATATTTTGTTTAAATGCCATCATGAAGCAAAGATAGATTTAAATGTTCAAAACTTGTGATTAGATCTAAATGTTTTAAAAGTGATTTACAATTCAGTTTATATCAATTGATTGCAGGACAGATCATGGACTTTTTCTTTAAAATATCAGCATTTAATATCCCCAAACATAGAAGGTCTTTTCCCCATGGCTGGGCTGAATTTTGGTAACATTTGTGGGCAGCCAATTTTCTGCATGAGAGATTATATTTTATGTAGAAATATAATTTCCTGCACAAAAAAATAATCTGGTATTTGAGAGTCTTCCTTTTGGTAGCAGAGTGAAGCATTCATTACTTTGTAATTTATGTGGGGTTGGAATTTTAATTTATTTTATTTCCTCTGTAATCATTAGGTACAGAAATAATATTTGAAAATATGTGAAAAGAGGGTTTTTTTAAAAAAAAATGTATCTAGTGTGTTCTGAAATCCTGACAAAAAGACTCATGAAAAGGTAAGAATATTGAAAGTTGGGAATTCTGTTCAAAATTTGCTCAGTGTAAAACAATCACATGTAAATTTTGCACAAAATAAATCTGCAGTTATGAATAACCTTGATAACTGTGTTGCTTTAAAAGACTTTCTTATAGCAGGAAGTAAACAGTAGGCAGGAAATAGTCTTTTTTGTACAGGATATATTTTTGCTAAGAAATATAAGCTTCTGTGCAGAAAATCTCCAGTATTCTAATTTACATCATGAAAATGGTGATGGTTTCCATATGCCTATGTTAATGCCTTGTATTTATTTTATTTCCCCCCAAGATTGAGACACAGTTCTTATTTCATCTGTTAGGAAAGGATGAAAGGATGGTGGATACTAAACAAGATTGATCTTTTTATTTTATTTTATTGCATACTTTTTATTTAAAATTAACATCTCTGAAATGTGATTGTGTTATCTCTATCTATAATATCATTTTAATTTTAGCCCAATTTAAATGCTATAGCAAGAGAAATGGTAGCATTTTGAAATTTACATGCTGAAAAGATTTTTACTTTAAACCTTTCTATGATAAAAGAAAACCAACATCATTTTTTTTAAAAAAAAAAAACAGATTTTAAACTGAACAAAAAGAGTTGTAGTGGTGTGGATCACTTGGCCTGGCTCTTGTTCACAGTCTTTTTACCACTCTGTTAGAGAGATTAACAATTGCAGATTTATGTTGTGCAAAACTTGCATGTGGTTGTTTTACAGCATTATCTGCACAGGATAATGCTGTGCAAATTTTGTACAAAATGAATTCCAAACATCAAAGATTCTTATCTCTTAATAAATGAATGAACACTTTGAATGAGATAAAAACGTAATAATTAAAATTGAAAAAATAATTCACATCAAATTGGATGATAATGTCACAAGGATGAAAACAACATTCAAAACCAAATGGTTGACAAGGATTAGTATTGTGGAGGCATTTCCAAGAAGAATCTTGGGCTCATGGGGATTTTCCCCCATTTAGAATTTATTTGGGACATAATTGACATATTATTGTTTTTATAGAAAAAAACACTTTCTGCACAAAAACCCAGAATTTTCTCTGCAGAAATTAGTATTTCATCAGTTGTTTCTCTGTACAAATCAACTCCATGTGAATTTTTTGTGGATCATTCTGAAATTGTGAACAGTCTTCAAAAACTGCATGATTTTTGAAAACTTAATTGCAACAGTTAAAAAATGCTAAAAGATCTCATGGCCTTCTTTGAAAATATGTTTGTGAAAAAGTACAATACCTTATAACAGGCATGGGGAACCTTCGGCCCTCCAGGTGTGGTGGACTTCAACTCCCACAATTCCTTGAGGCCAAGGTAAGCCTTTGTGGCGAATGCCAAGCCTCAAGGAATTGTGGGAGTTGAAGTCCACCACACCTGGAGGGCCAAAGGTTCCTGACCCCTGCCTTATAATAATAGCATAAAATTAACAATAATTGAAAAAAGAAATTCAAACAAGATATTGGCAATTACCAAATAATAATTAAAAGGGCTAGAGACTACATAAGAATCAGAAAGGAGGAGGATATCCAGACATACTCCTGTTAGGAGGTGATAAGAATAAAATTACCACCTTAGAATGTGATGTTAGATGAGAGTTCTGCAGAGTCCACAGGCTATCTTAAAGGCAAGTAAATGGGACCTAGAGCAAATCAAACATGATTCTCCCTAAAAGTCAAGACGACTAATTGAGACTGTCGTACTTTGGACATATCATAAGAAGACAATACTTCATAGAAAAGAATGTTTGATAAGTTAGAATGGAATAAGGAAAAACCAGTCATGTTATCTATATTCAAACTTTGAACAAAGTTTCAAATGAGAGAAACCCTAATTTGCTTCAGAAAACAATCTGGCACAACTTACCTACATCTGATCAGATTTTGGCCAAATTCGATACACATCCCTTGTTTATAGTGCTGCATTCAAAGCTTAGATGAAAACACAATACGTTTTCTGATCACTAGTTAAATTCAGTGCACCAGGTTAGAAGATTTTACTAAAGTTACTTAGCAAATGACTCCACAGTGACACATGACTGGAAGTGAAATAGGTCTTAAAGAGTCCCAGTTGATTGTTCCCACAATTAGCATACACTGCCTCCAGCTACACTAAAAATAAAAGCCATTTTCTGGAACTGGTTTTCAAATCAAATCATAAATGAGGACAATAAGTGTGCCGTGAATACAAAGGTCACCTAGAAAATTATTCTTTCCTAGAGCATTTATTTAGAGATAACTGGTATGTAAGAAATCCACTAAAAAGATAACAAGAAACCTAAAAAGTTGATGAAATGAAACATGTTTACTTGAAATGCCATCTGTTAAGCAATACACAATATTACTGTTGTTACACAAATCATCAGAAAAACAACAAAGAGAAGTGCAAATAATTCTGTTTCTCTTCCCATCAGTACTGTTCTTTGGCAGTTACTGGCACTCATATTCTTAAAGAATCACTTCAAAGAATAGTATGTATTCTTAGTACTGGTACTGTGAAGGCTTCTTCCAAAGCCTTCAAAGCTAAACAATGTCTAGCTTGTATATTGAATGTATATTAGAAACATTTTAGACTGTATGTTCTATGGGAATATTAGGCTTTATTCTCCCTTTCAAAATCCTGTAAAGCATTCCATGTAGTAATGACAATTCTCCCCAATATGTCAGTTTTCCCACATTACCCAAACTTCAGCAACTATATATCTTTGAGATACATTAAAATCACAGATTAAGGGAAACCCTGTGCAAAGGTAAATGATCATTCCACAGAGAGTGGAAAGCATCAATGTTCCCTTGGGGGTGCGGTGGGGTGGGGGGGGGAGGAGGGTAGCTGTCCCTGGTTGTCATCACGGTCATTTTCCCACCTAGACATTCAAAAAGGTCAGAAGTGGAGCCATGATACTGAGATTTGATGGGATAGACCAAGCTCGTGTTTTGTTAATCTACTCTGAGGATCAGATGGTTTCCTTTTTATAAGAGTTAAGATACACTACTCACAATAACCCATGGATACGTTGACACAGGTTTGGGGTGGGTGGGTTCAAAAATATTTTAAGCCAGAATCATTTTGTATAAAAGCTTAAAATGTTTTTGTGCAAATTTCTAATATTTATTTTATTCATCTGTATCAAAATAGTTTTGGGAATTTAAAGGGGGGGGGGGGTAATATCAAAACGAAAATGGTCACAAATTAGTTAGAACCTTTTTTCCCAGCAGTTTAAATCCATTGTTCCATGACCTGATCTCCAAAGCAGCACAAAATTAACATATAAATCTCACCCCCAATTTTACTGAGAGAACAGTATTTTCTGCACATAAAACAGTATTTTACTATACGTCACAAGCACAGTTGGTTTTAAATTACACATTGTACTGTTTTAGCATTGTTAGCTGATTTGAGTCTCATTCAAGAGAACAAAGAGGATACACATGCACACGTGCACACACACACGCATATATAAAATTTTTGGAGCTCCTTATTAGAATCATAAGAGTTGCAAGAGACCACAAGGGCCATCCAGTCAACCCCTTACCATGCAGGAACTCAAAATCAGAGCAGCCCCAAAAGATGGCCATCAAGTCTCTGCTTAAACAACTCCAGAGAAGGAGACTCCACGATGCTGTGAGGCGGCATAGTTCAATGCCAATCAGCTCTCACTATCATGATGTTCTTCCTAATTTGTCAATATGCCTAATGTCTGGGTGGGATTTTTTTTCCTGCAATTTGAATCCTATGGTTTGTCTCCTACTAGTTCATCACACTAGAGCAGTGGTTCTCAACCTGTGGGTCCCCAGGTGTTTTGGCCTACAACTCCCAGAAATCCAAGCCAGTTCACCAGCTGTTCGATTTCTGGGAATTGAAGGCCAAAACATCTGGGGACCCACAAGTTGAGAACCACTGCACTAGAGAATGAATCCACTATAAATTTGGTTTCTGTTTCCTGCAGAATTCTGGGGTTTGTAGTTTAGTGAGGCTGTTAAAGGCTCTTCCCCAAACTAGAAACCCCAGGATCTGCAGGAGGCAGCAACCTGATTTGAAGTGGATTAATTCTCTAGTGCGATGAGGTACTCCAGAACAGCAGAAAACAAGCTTGCTCATTCCTCAATTTGACATCTTTTCAAATATTTAAACATGGCTATAATGTTCCCTCTCAGCCTTCTTTTTTCCAAACTAAACATACTCAGCAATATATATTATAAACAATTTGCTTCATAAAATCTACCTTTAAGGCTCACTTTGGATATTTTCCAAGGCATAAGTCTGATCTGAGAGAAACTCTCCTTCACTTTTCTTCTGATAAAACACAATGGGCAATTACCTTTTAATTAATTGCAATCTGTGTTTAGATCTTTTTATTTAGTGACCTCAGAATTATCTTGATAATATTAGACCTATCATCTAAATAGTTTCATTTTCTGGCAAATTGGTGTATCAGGTCGCACGGCAGTGTTCTTCCCCCCACCTAGTTACATCATTCTATAATTTGAAATAGGCTCTTTTTATATGATGTCAGTATTATGATGGTTTACTAATAATGATCTTTCCACTTCCACATGATTTCCCAGATGTACACTCGGGGAGATAGAACTGGGAAGTGCCGCAATAGCTTGGCAGATGTAATTATCCTGATAGAAAGAGGTGCAGCAGAGCTCTAGATATTTTCAGAGTATTAGAAAGCAAAGTAGGTAATCGTTTTGATTTGTACTGGCTGTGTGACGTGATGTGAACTAGCATTGCACCCTTTAATATCCACTAAGCTGAGCAAAATCTAGCAAAGCCAGGAATGCTATTTTTAAAAGCTAATGCATTGGCACTGTTTTGTAAAAGAACTAATTCATTCTTGTTACACATTTCTTCCTGGTGAAAAGTAAAGCACCATGCTATTTGTTGGTTTACTCATACTTTACAAGAAACTAATTAAAAATAAAAAAATAAAAAAGTTTCTGACTACTTTATTTATTTGTTTATTTGTTATGTCTGAAGCGAATTGAGAATACAGTTATATATTTAAAAAAACCACAAACAAAGTTAAATTTGGCATTATACTAAATTTCCTTTGACCAGAAGCTGGCCACTTGGAATACCTCTGGAACTGTTGTAAGAAGGTCCTCCACTGTGCATATGGCAGGGCTCAGACTGCATTGTAATATGTGGTCTGTGGTTTGCTCATCTCCAGACTTACATGTCATGGACTCCACTTCGTAGTCCCATTTCTTAAGGTTAGCTCTGCATTTTGTGGTGCCAGAGCACAGTCTGTTCAGTGCCTTTCAAATTGCCCAGTCATCTATGTGCCCACTGTATAATGGTCACAGATTTTATGCGGATTTTGTTTGGTCAATATATGAGGTGTGACCATTATGCAAAAAGTAAAATAAATGCAGTATTATGATACTTAAAAACCACACTTTTAAAATTACTTCTTTCATTGGAACCCCCATGCTTTCTAAATTAATTCTTTCAGTGTTCCGACATTTTAAATAAGTTCTTTCAAGGGGATCACCTATACCTAAAGATCCCACCACTTTCACTCCATTGACCAGATCCTCACTGTTGTTTAAGATCAGATCCAGAACAGTTGGTCCCCTTTTTTCCCTTTTCTACCTTCTGGACAATAAAATTGCCTGCAAGGCAAGTGAGGAATTTGTTGAAGTTTGTACTTTTGGCAAAGTTTGTTTTTCAACAAATATCGGAGTAGTTGAAATCCCCTGTTACCATTATATGTATTCTTTCTGCATGTTTGGTCATCTGGTCAAGGAAGGTTTCATCCAGTTCTTCAGTCTAACTTGGAGGTCTGCAGTAGACTCAGCTACATCTTTTCCAGACCTTGTTCCCTTAATTTTTATCCAGATGCTCTCAACATGGTTTCCAGTACTGAAGTCTTGCATCTCTTCACAGCTGTAAATATTTTTGACATATAATGATTTTCCACCACCTCTCCTGTTTGGTCTATTTCTCTAAATTAAGTTAAACATTCCATCCCACCAGGTTTCAGTTATGCCTATTGCATCATTACTGTTTTGTTGTGTGACTTTCTCTCACATATTTATACATGGCTATCATGTCTCCTCTCAGTCTTCTCTTCTTCAAGCTAAACATGCCCAGCTCTTAAAACTGCTCCTCATAGGGCTTGTTCTCCAGACCCTTGATCATTTTAGTCGCCTTCCTCTGGACACATTCCAGCTTGTCAACATCTCCCTTCAATTGTGGTGCCCAGAAAAGGCAGAATAGAGGGGTAGCATGACTACCTTTTCAAAATATCTCAGTTTTCCTGTTCTCTGTATTTCCCAAAATGAGTGATAGTCAAGTTGCACATGCAACTAGGTGTGTGCCGTTGAAACTCAACTGCTGGCTCTGCCCCCAGAAAGATCAATTCCCTAGAGACCAGAACTACCATAAAGCCTTAACAATACACTTACCACCTTATAAACAATTATCCAGCTTTTAAAGGTCAAAACCAACACTTTGTAGTTTGCCTGGAAACTAACTAGCAGCCAGTGGAGTGACTTTAGGATAGACATAATATGCTCACTCCTAATAGTTTTCGTAACCATTCTGGCTGCCATATTTTCAACCAGTTGGAGTTTCCAAAACTTGGTACAAAGGTAGCCCAATATAAAGGCCACTGCAGACGTCCAACCTTGAGGTTACCAGTACATGTACTACCATCTTTAGGTCCTCCAAATCTAGGTGTTTTCTTCATAACAAATCCTGGCTTTCTCTTCATAAAAGATATTTTACTTGGTCCTTACAAATTAGAATTGCATCTAGCCATTTCTCAAGGTCCCATGTACATTTCTGCTGCACATATAGGGCTTTTCTTGCTCTGTGACTGTCCATCCATCCATTGAGGTGGCTCAACTGAGAACATGGAATGGAACACAGATTCTCTCCTATATGGTAGTTTGTTTTAATATACTGAACCAAGCCACAGAGCCTTTTTATGCAATGTTTTTCTTACTGGCTGGAAACAATTCTCAATTATTTCAAACAGGCACCTTTCCTGGGTCTTCCTGCAGAGAGGGCAAGAAATGATCCTCAGACCTCCATTACTCAGTAGAAGGTAGTGGAGATCATGGGAGCAGATTCATGTGGATCGTCATTATATCTTCTCTTTGGTTTCTACATCTTCTTGTCCTCTTTTGTCCAATAATCTCCACCCTTTGATCTCACCAAACCTTCATATTTCTTTAATATAAGAAGTCTACAACTTCTACTAATGGAGATATTTGCTTCTTTGCACAGATGGAGATTTTCCACACAGAAAAAGAACAAATGTTCACAACTTTATATCAATTAAATGTGTATACCCTGCTGAGATCTCACAGGTGGGGAGTGGGAAGGTGGAGATTGCTACAACTAATTACTAGAAAGTTCAGACTTTTCTCTCAAGCCTAAAATGTTGTGGGTTTCATATGTGATAGCAAAATGATGGTAACTGGTTTCTGATTAGTGTATAAATATTGTAGTTTCTGAAAGATGTTAGGGACTTCAGACTTATGGTATTGGAATAAGAGATCAAGTCTTGCAATCCACATATGACAAAATAAAATAAATGAACAAAGAAGATTTTTCTGGTGGTTTATATAAAAGAATGAACTACTGAAATTGATACAGGGATTTTCATTTTAAAAAAAATAGTATGATGACAAAAATATCTTAGATGACTTGCAATTAGATACTAGCTAACTCACACTGAAACTAGAGTAGTTACAAGAGGAGAATGTATACAACTCACTCTTCTGAAAATTTACAGAAAAAGGTAAAAATGTGAATTTACACAGATGCAAATGCAAATTTTAAAACAATGTCTATAATATAGGTAGTAATATAACATATACCTCAATGAATGGGTGACCTGTTAGTGTATCAACTGCTAATTGGCAAATTGAATTTTATATATTGACTAGCATACCAGCACAGAACCATTATATCACCTGAGTTAGGCATTTTATAATGCTATTTATTAGAAATAATCAGTATTTGCTTTTTTGATTTTATGAATGATCCCATTAAAATGCACACCTATATAATGGGACCATTCATAAAACCATGCAACTTTCAACCTCAAATCTGGTCAAGCTTCAACTGTTTAAATTTGGCTAGGCTGCAACTCACAGGTCACCTTCTAACTGATCACATGGCTAGACCTTCTTGTCGGGCTGCAGTTTCTATTATCCTCAACCTGACTTAGAAAAGGGGTAAACATGTTAGGAGATGCAGCTTGCCAAGTAGACTGAGCCATCTTAATGGTTACGAGCAGAGTTGCACAATCAGTTTATTTATTTATTTATATACAGTAGTAATATTCTGCCCTTCTCACCCCAAAGGGGACTCAAGACAGATCACAATGCACACATAAACGGTAAACATTCAGTGCTGTTTTTAGACAGACAGACATACAAAGGTATGTTGGCATTTCAACTTTGGCACCTGGAGGTTATGCTCTATTTCAGCCACAGGGGGTGCTGTCGCTTCATCCACTATGATACTGAGTCATTTTTGATCATATTTCCTCCTTGCTCTTTGATCGCTGGCATTTTTTTATGGTGTTGTAAAATACCTCCCTGCTTTAAGCAGTCCTTAATTTCTCTACTCACAGCTCAGCTGTTTTCGAACTGCTTAGGTGGACAGCAAGCAAGGCTAACAGTCTGGTGCTTAATCCAACTTGGGCTTCAAACTTGCCATCTTCTGGTTGGCAGTGATCTATTGCTGCTAGTGATTAACCAGCTGTGCTACAGCCTGGCCCAATTGTGGCTGGGATCAAATGGCTTTCCAAAATGTCTGGACTCCAACTCCCATCATTCTCTATCAGCCCCCACCTCAACTGACCAATACTTTAAGTTGAATCTTGAAGGGTATGTGTATCAAGTTTGGTCCAGATCCATCAAGATAAGTAGAAGCTATTGTGAATCAAACACACACACATACACAGACACAAACACAGACACACACACACACACTTTTACATATGTATCTATTTAGCCACTATTCCATGGTAATCACATAAGCCTTGATAGCAGCTATGTAACACTCTTACTATTTATTATTTATTTATTTAAAACATTTATGCCTTATCCTTCTCAACCTCCACAGAGGGACTCAGAACAGCTTCCAAACAAATAACAATTAGATGCCAAATGAAATATAAAACACATAATAAATACATTCACAAAATTAAAATAATTCTAAATATGCATCAAGAACCCACTCGCCAGATTAAAATCACCAGAACTGAAATTGTTATCCAAGTCTGATCCCATAAATAATAGTCTATTCAGGATGTAACCAGGGCATGGACCAGAGTGGCCAAGTCAGACCTCCCAAGATATGGGCACAGCTTACTATCATAGGCAACTCAATTTATGCAACTCTGCCAATTTGCAAATCTGTGCTTCTGCATTCATACCAATAAATAGCCTCATAATCTCACTCTCCCATATGGCTGCTGTTCCGTAATTTTTTAAAATATTTTTTAAAAGTGGTTTCACAAACCCCATGTCTGGTCAATGAAGAAAACAAAAACTAATGAAAATAAAAAGATTACTAGCTCAAGAATAGTGAAGGGATTGTGTCAATAGTAGAAGAGGAGGAAAATCCCACCCACTGGTGCAACATCAGTGCTAGCATGTTGGCACAGAAGCGGAATGGCCGTATCACACCAGGTAGGTGATAAGAATGTGGAGTAATTTTTATCTATGCGTATTGATGGGTTTTGGCTTTTTTTGATGGGTTTTGCCCATTAATACTGCAAGCAGGTTCATTATGGGAAGGAGACAGACAGACAATATGATATGCACTGTGATGTGTGATTTGTCTCCTTTGTGTGAAAAAGTCCTCAGTGAAAACAATAGGCTCAAGGTATCTCATTTCACTGATACTTGAGGGAAGGGTTTTTCTTGGTCTTGAGAGAGACTTTTTTGTTGTGGCTGTTCCCAGGCTGTGGATGTCTCTTACATTGTAGGCTACACTGAGACTCTTTCCTCTGGTAGACAAAGACTTTTCTTCTTCTGACAGTTGCTTGGTCACTAAATGGCTAGAGTATTAGAGCTCTTTTATTAGATGGTGTTTCCTCCCTCTAATTGTGTGTAAATGTTTTAAATTGGTACTAGACTTGGTTTAACAATTTAATTGTTGTTATTCAGTATTATAATCAATTTACTCTTTGATGTATACTATTTTAATTCACTTTGTAAACAGCTTTGGGTTTTGCATTGGAAAAAGGCAAGGTATACATTCATAAAACAAGTAATATATTTGATGTGTTTTTCTGCAACTTATATCTTAAAGCACATAGTAGATAAATCGTTTCCACTCTAAGTTTTATGTGCATGTAAAAGTTTCCCTTGATTTTCATACTTAATTTTTAAAATAGATTCTAGCTACAGCACACATTAAAAACTAATAATTTTATATTAAAATATTTATGCCTTTTCTTCTCCAAACACTGACACATTTCATCTTGGCATCATCTACTTGAAAACTAATATGCCAGTGAAAGTATTCTAGAATCTGGCAAAAAAAATGTTCCTGACATTGTAGTTTTATGAATGTGGCATGAAGTGTAAACTCACACATTTTTGTGCGATTTTGACATGATTATATTTTGTTGTGAGATCAAATTATCTACTAGCAATACATTTTATCAAAGCAGATGTCAGCAAATGGGACAAATCACGTGCACAGGTAACAAGTAGTAAAATCTGGTAAGCACAATGACTTTTATTTTTAAATAATCACACAGATGATTGTGCTGCAAAGACAGACACAATTAGGAATTTCCAGCTTTAAAAACCAAACATTAGCCACATAGGTTTTTTTTAACATAATTTTTATTAAGTATTTTATATACAGGGAAAAAGGGAGAATATTTGCAAGAAGATAGGAAAGTAGGAAATAGTAAGGTAAAAATAAAGAGAATTATATATATATATATATATATATATATATATATATATATATATATAAAAGTTAAAATATATATATTCAAAAAAAAAAAGGTGAAGATCCTCTGGACTTCCAGGGTAATGTGATGAATGTGTCTTCCTTTTCTCTTTCTTCTATTTTTCTTTCTTTAAACCTTTCTCTCCTTCTATCATATGAGGTTTTGTCTCAGTTATTTTAGATTACTGTCTTATAATTTTTCCCTTTTAAATAGTCTTACTTTTGTCCAGTTTGTTTCTTTTATTGGAGTGTCTTTGTATCTAGATAGTAGATATGTAAGTCTGTCCATGTTTCTAATGTCGACAACATTTTGTAGCCAATCTTCTATATCTGGTATTTTTTCTAGTTGCCATAATTTAGCATAACAAATTCTCGCCGCCGTTGTTAGCACAAACAATAATTTGTCTGTATTTTTTTCCATTTTTGGTTTCGTCATACCCAGCAAGAATAATTCCGGTGTTAAATGTATTTTTATATCCAGCATTTTCTGTATTGTCTTGTGTATTTTCTTCCAATAAACCCTTGCTTTTTCGCAAGTCCACCACGTGTGGGAAAATGTGCCCTCCTTCTTTCTGCATTTCCAGCACTCTGTGTTAATGTTTTTATAGCACTTTCCTAATTTATGCGGGGTTATATACCATCTATATGACATTTTTATCCAGTTTTCCTTTAGGTCAGTTGCGTATGTGTATTTCAATTTCTTTATCCAGATTTCTTCCCATTCCTCTCTCTTTATATTTCTTCCAATATGTTCCAATATTTCTTCCAATACTGTATCATGTGATGGGCTCTGGCTGGATCTATCCTGGCTGCATCTTGGCAGCATCCTAGGATGTGGAAAAAGCCCTGAGTGATGAGGTGGTAGGAGTCTACAGAATGGAACTACAACAGTTAAAAGTGGATTAAGAGCATTATAATTATGTAGTATGGTGTGTCATTTTAGTCCTAAGGAAATATAACAAAGAAGATCCTCAAGAAAACATCATCTTGGAATGAAAGGAGAAATAGGCATCTTTCAGAAGAACTTTGTGGTGGAAAGATAGTGATGACACAATTACACAAAAGTGTCTATTTTCATATAGGGCATTCAAGTGATACTTTAAAAAAGTAAAATGGGGTTAACTACTTAGAGGGAATCAACATGATAGCTATAACTATATGTAAAAGAAATGTCTCAAACTGAATATAGCTTTCTAACACATACATCACATGAAGCTGAATAAGACATCTTTTCAGAGAACATCTGTGTTATTACTTTGCTGTATGCCAGATTGAAATGTTGCTCCCCTCCTTTATTTTGGAAGCTATAGCCAATATGGATGAAAAGCAAGTCTGTTTTTTCCTCATTCTAGAATGTCCTAAAAATAAATAAGAATGAGAAAAATGCACAGCAGTGTATCTCTGGGATTTAGGTGTATGTATATTACTTACCTTATAGAAAGCTTCAAAGCATTATTACAGGCTGTAAACTGTGTTCTTACAGAGAGAGAGATGAGAGCCATATTGAAGCCTCCTGCAAGAAATGAAATCCTGATGATAATCTTTACTTCATTGTCCGTGTCTTCTTTTGCTATCTGTTTCCCTGCCAACTTTTTCCATTCTCTATTTCGAATTCTATCTCTCCCTGCTAAGATCTGGGGATTCATAATGCAATGCTCACATCTGGGTAATTCAGACTCTGTACTGATTATCCCATTATGTTCTGCTAGAGTGTAACTCAAGTCTCATTTTACCAGAAAATGCTCTTTTAAGAGTTCCTTATTTAGAAAAAAATGTGCTAAGGCTTTTATATTCTTTACATTGCAGGAGGTGTAAATAATATACACTCTAGGGTGCAGACAGATGCAGGGATGCTAAAAGCAGCCACAGCAGATTCTTCATCCATCATGTGCCCATCTTTGACCTTAAGGACACAAATCCCCACTTCATATCATGAACTGGATAGTGAATAGGTAATCCTCTATCTTTTAAAAATATTATTTCTCCATGTATATGCACAGCTATATTTCAATGTAAGTGATTTTTAAAATGTCCATATTTGTATCTAGATTGAGATAAGAATGTAAATAATGAACTCAATTTTGAAACTAGAGATTTTTTTGGCTAAGAAGATGCAATTCAAAGAAACAAGTTTCTAGCTGGAACCTCACATCCAGCATGTTTCTACTAGTGGTATTTACTTAATTTTATGCTACAGTAAAGTTTTGCTTTTGTATATGTACATCTGTGCTTTGGAAAGAGAAACTACAGGGAGAAGAGACTAGAATCAAAACTATTGGATACAGGAAGAGCGATAGTAAGATGTTGTACCATGCTGCAATCCTAACTTGGTTTTTGTAATAGGTAAAACATTTATATAATTGAAAGTGAAACCTGTCTGCAGAGGAAATATCCCTCTTCCTCCAAAAGTTTATTTCTCTTTGTCTAGGAAAGGAATGTATATGCAACCTAAAGCTGGCTGTTCACACTTGAGGAACCTGCTACCGAAATTTACAGTGCTTCCAAACAGGGCTTAAACCTGCACCAAAACAGGTTTAAGAAACCTATTTCAGCATGAGTTTAAGTCCCCATGCCACCCTAAAAACCAGGGCTTTCCCAGTGGGGTGTCTAGGTGCCCTCCCAGTAACTACAGGAAGAGCACCCAAACACCCAGAAGCACCCCCAACCTCAAAACCCTTAAAATTAAAAAAAACTTACCAGGCTGCCATTAAGCTGCTCCAGCAGTCCTCCGGGGGTGGGGGGGGTGGGGTGGGGGCAGGAGCAATTAACTAAGATGGGCTCTAAGCTGATCTTTTTGTCTATCTCCTTTCCTATTATTTGAAATAATAAATGCAAGTTTTCCTCTTTTCAAAACTTAAAAGATTATTTTAAGTACCCCGTATACACTCGAGTATAAGTCGACCTGGATATAAGCCAAGCCCCCTAATTTTACCACAAAAAAAAAACTGGGAAAACGGATTGGCTCAAGTATAAGCTGAGGGTGGGAAATGCAGCAGCTACTGGTAACTTTAAAAACAAAAATAAATATCAATAAAATTACATTAACTGAGGCACCAGAAGTTTAAATGTTTTTAAATATTTATTTTAATTTTATTTAATATTTAATTTAAGATAAGACCGCCCAATTCTGATTAAACCATTATTGTAACCTTTTTCAGTGTAAATGTGGTTACATATCCTTCCAATAATAATAAAGAGAGTAAAATAATGTAAATATAATAACAATAATAATTGAGTAAAATAATAAATGCAGTAATAATAATGGATTAATAAATGTAATAATAATAATAATAATAAATAGAGTAAAATAATAAATAACCTTGACTCGATTATAATTCGATAGGTATTTTTTCAGCCTAAAACAAGGGCTGAAAAACTAGGCTTATACTCAAGTATATATAGTATATGACTGATCTCTTCATCGTAATAAATAACTCATTCATTCATATTGCATTGGCTACACTGCATCCTGCTTTTTAGATACCAAATGTTCATACATCAGACCTAAAGAGGGAGATATAGAGAATGACCTATGGCCTGCAAAGGGTCATTCTGTTTGAGTCACCATTCTCTTCACATGAATGGCTCTTATGTACATATATTTGTAGCATTAGTAGACTGGTTATGTAGGGGGAAGGGGCACAAGAAGGCCAGGTGATTTATATTCTGCATCTTTTCTGCCTATACCGTACACAGAAAATCATTTGATGCTTACCTGATGGTAAGCGATGTTTGATTTGTTATTGTTGTTGATTGATGCTATTGATTTTGTTGTGTAATTGTTGTGTTTTAATTGCATGTAAACCGCATTGAGTCGCCTATTTAGGCTGAAAAATGCGGTATACAAATAAAGCAAATAAATAAATAAATAAATAAATAAGGAGTTGCTATGAGGCATGTACATGGGATGCGTCTATTCAACAGTCCACAACTATACTGTTCTTTTGGGCCCCATCTACACTACCATATAATCCGGTTTCTGATTCCAGATTATATGCTTTGAACTGATGTATATGGTAGTGTAGATTCATATAATCTGGTCCAAAGCAAATAATCTGGATTATCTGATTTGATAATCTGGATTATATGGCAGTATAGACTCATATAATCCGGTTCAAAGCAGATAATCTAGGACCTAATAGTGAATTATATGTCAGTATAGATCCAGCCTCAATGAGTGTTTATTGGGGAATTAGAATTCTGCTAATATTTATAATCATCGTAGAGTTTCTAACAGACTCTCAGTGGCAAATATAAAAAGTTTACATTACTCCTCCTTCTTTACAGGCATTTGATGAGGAACAGTTTAAATGCTGTCTTACCTAAACAATATATTGGATCCTTTTAATTGTTGTTCTAATGTATGCATGCATATCTAATTATGCATGTTTTAATCTGTCTTTAATGTTTTTAAAATGTTGGTTTGATTGATTCCATCATGTCATTTTTTGGCAAGATTTACTGAGAAGTTTTCTCTCGTTTACTTGTCCAGGTCATTCTGCAGATTTCTATGTCTGTTTGGAGATTCTGAGCCCTAAACTACTAGAGTTCTTGCCAAGCAGTCATATTGCATCACACCGGTTGTGATAAAGAAATACATGGATATTTTGACTTCTGTTTGTGCTGCTCTATAAAAACAAATGGAGGATTCTCGCAGGTTTTTGATAGATCCCACTGCATTTTAGGAATTTTATAATTTTCATTTTTTATAATTTTATTAATGAGATTTTATGCATTGTTATTATACTTATGTCATTGTATTTATACTTATGTATTGTTGTTTGCATGTGACACTTGGTGGAGGGTTCAAATAAAGATTAATATTATCATCATCAACAAGATCATATGTGGTGTACAAGGAATATGCTTCAAAAGGTACAAGCACAATTCACAGGGAAAATACATGACATTTTATGCAGTTCTGAAAGCTAATGAGATATTCCACCCCCTTCCCTGATTACCTGGTTAGGATCTGTGCCGGAATTGCCTGGGGGTTACCCTGATGTCACAATCTGAAGGGGATTCCTATAGCAGGAAGAAAGACAGCTGCTGGTTGGACAGTTTGAAGGTCCAATCTGTGACAGAGAACCTGGAGGAAATGGTGACATGGATATGCAGATGAACCCTTGATTAATTCCAGTGAATAGTTATGTGTGAGATGAAGGGTGCAAGACTCAAAAGACAAAGGTGGATAATCAAGGGCCTCAAGTTACATGGACAAATATCCCAAGCTTATCTTTGTGACAAAGGGGATCATCTGTCTTGCCTATACACACAAAGGTCCTGATATTATGTGATTTCGGAAATAGCTGGAGGTACCCTGACCATGGTCTGTTCCCAAGGAATTAAGCAATCTAAGGGCTGCCTTCAAGATACATTTTGATGCATTGTATACATTTAGGAATTGACACATTATACAAATGATACAAGTCAAACACAAAATATCAAATTGATACATGCATTAAAGGGTTATATTTGATACAACTTTTAGGGACAGCTGCTTCTAGGTCCATCTCGGAGCCCCTAGTGGCTTTAACATTGTACAACTTTAGAGCTACAGAGAATGTTTTCAAAAATCAAGAAAAAATAATATATAATGCTTGCAGTCTCTTTATTGTTCTATAACTTTTGGGGAGGGGGTACTGTGGCTCAACAACCACCTTGATCTAAGGATATAGCTTAAGAAAATGTCTGCTTGCATCCAAAGATGGATTACAGACTAATTAAATGTACTCCTGAATGGCAATTCCCATATTAAACTAAAGGTTTAGCGTGCTTATCAAGCTATGTAAGAATTTCACTATAAAATTATGAGGCAATAATGATGCCTATTATGAATGATGACCGGTGACAACTTTCAATCTTGTAATTCATCTCATTTCAGTTTGATTTCTTTAGTCTCTGGTATGCTACAATTTTACATAAGAGTACTCCTGTCTGTAAAGAGAGACATTGTATACATTTTGAAGGCAGTATCGTGACTAGCATGAATACTAGAGATGTGCAATCAATTAAAAATGGTTCAAAATCATTACAAAACTGGGGAGCACTGGCATTTTGTTTCTAAAATGTTTCCAAATTATATTTAGTGAAAAATTCCTTACTCTAACAAGAGTATTGAAATTTCATTACTATTTAATTATAGTAATTGCACATAATTACTATAATTAGGGAAACTTCAGGGGCTCCTTGGTCCTTCATTTTAAAGCTATTGGAGAGAAACTTACTACAATGGCAGAACACATTTATCACTGTTAGCCCTTCAAGTTTCAGAATGTTTCATTTATCCATGGATTTTTGGGGAATTTTCAAAATTATTATAAACAACTTTAAAAAAAAACTGCAAGAACTATCTACTTGAATTTTATATACAGTGGACAAGATAACCAGGGCATCAATCCTCAGAAGTTTCAAGAAGATTCACACATCTACAGACTTTTGGGGATTTTAAAAAATTTAGACAAAAAAAATATCCCCTAAAAAGCAACAACAGCACTCCCCTTGAATGTCTGTCTGTCTTATAATACACAACCACATAACTTCAACTTAGCACAAATTTATACTATTACTTACTTGCTTTAGTCCTCTTTGCAAATTTACCATTTTATTTATTACTATTATACTTTTTCATGCCAGAAGCAACTTGAGAAACTGCAAGTTGCTTCTGGCATGAGAGAATTGGCTGTCTGCTAGGACATGGCCCAGGGGATGCCTGGATGTTTTTCATGTTTTATCATCCTTGTGGGAGGCTTCTCTCATGCCCCCACATGAGGAGCTGGAGCTGACAGAGGGAGCTCACCTATGTTCTTCACAGATTCAAACCTCCAACCTGTCAGTCTTCAGTCCTGCTAACACAAGGGTTTAACCCACTGTGCCACCTGGGGCTTCAGTACTATTACACTGACTCT
This sequence comes from Anolis sagrei, assembly GCF_037176765.1. NCBI lineage: Eukaryota > Metazoa > Chordata > Lepidosauria > Squamata > Anolidae > Anolis > Anolis sagrei. The sequence continues at coordinate 132,085,480 of NC_090023.1, forward strand.
AAAAGGCTGGTGCCATAGGGGTTTTCTTTTGCTGATCACTGTATTCTAGGAAATGTAGTTTAGGGAAAGGCTTTTTGCATTCTCTGCCACAGAGGACCTTACCTTCCCAAATTAAATTTCTAAGAATTCTGTGTTCTCAGTCTCCTACTCAAGTTTGCTAGTCCCACTCCCAGTGCCATCCTTATGGCGATCAGACCAAAGAAAAACAGGATCGGAGTTTAACACACTTTAAGTTCTCTTGGCTATACCAAAGTTGCTTAATGCTTATACTGATAATTAAACTGACCTTGGGAGGCATCTGAATGTTGCAGAATCTTACTAAAAATTATTGGTGAGTGTTTCAATTCTTAACCCCCCCCCCCACTTCTTTCCTGCATGTTTCTAATATTGATTGGTATGCACAAAATTAACACATTTGATATGAAACAAAGAGTTAAGATAATTTTGCACACCCCTAATGAATACCAGACAAGTGACCCATCCATTTTACAGTTTCTTATTCCTTTCTATGGTCCTAGGATGGTCTATATCCCCTGCACTATAGCAAAATACTGTCATGACTTTAAAGTACAGTTATATTTCTGTTCAGAAGTAATAGCTGGTTATATAAATGTTCTGAGCCAACAGCCATTCTCTTCAGCTGTAGACTAAGAAGGTCAAAAATATAAAACAAAGAGTAAAAAACCAATTGAAGTGGATATTTATTTATACACAAGGAGACAGAGAGAAAAATCTTGGCCAGTGCAAATATTTGGTGCTAGTTTGATCAGTCAACTTCCTCAGATTCTTCACTTCTTGCCAACTTTTTTCATAGCCCATATTTAATCACATTTAATCTTGTAGTTGTAAAATATCAATATTTCAAGGGCATTTCTAACTTTTTAAAGTGGAACAAATATATTTGGCTTGTTGGATCTTCAGAAGTAGCAGGCTGGTCTAACTAATGATATACCCTTTAATATACTTTCTTTCATGGTTGGCACATTCAAAGCTCAACACTTCTCATTTCAAACAGGAGCCGTCAACACACACATCTCCATTTGCAAGCATGGATGCCAAATTAGCAAAGAACTAGCCTGTTCTGGGCCATTGAAATTTAATGATCTGGATCATTCCTCTTATGCAAGGTGGAAAAAGCAAGGCTGCACTTGCCAGCTTTTCTCACTGAATGGCTTCAAGTCATGCAGCATATTTATAATTAAAACCAAGTGCCATTAAAATTACATCAGTGTTGTAATGGTAACCACAAAAGAATATCAGATACACTACAGCTATTCCCTTGCCTAGTTATAGGAAATGTTGTGGTATCACAGTTGCTACTTTGCAGCAAGTATCAGCATGTATTTAATTTCACATTTCACGGTAACAGCAAAGTTTGAGCATGTTATGAGATGCATTTTAGGTTGAGTAAAAACAGGAAAGCATCATTATTTTCCATGGTTAGCACTGTTTCTTAATGTGTTTTGTACTTATAGCCTGCCGAATAAAAACAAAGAATGTGCCATTATCATGGAAACTGTATCCTGTATTCGAAGGATTACATCGAATGCCCCCAATTGCATGACCTTTCAAGCAAACTCAGGGTACATCTATACTGTTGAATTGATACAGTTTAACCCTACTTTAGCTGCCATGTTTCAATGCTGTGAAATCATAGAAACTGTAGTTTTGCAATGTATTTGTCTTCTCTGACAAAGAATGCTCACCAAACTCCAACTCCCAGGGAGGACTGTCCCTGACATAGGCTCCATCTACACTGCCATATAACATTCAGATTATCTGCTTTGAACTGGATTATATGGCAGTGTAGGCTCATATAATCAAGTTCAAAACAGATAATGTGGATTATCTGCATTAATAATCTGGACTATATGGCAGTTAGAAGGGGCTTTAGTATGAAAAACTGATTGTGGAAAAGCAGTGTGACACACACACACATTACTCTCCCAATTTTAATTTTTGTGAAGCACTATTAGGGATATGCCTAGTTTAAAGACATTAAATAAAACTCCCAGCATACCTTCTCATTTCTCAAGCAATGAACTCCTATCAGTTAATTGAAGTGTTTGAAACTGATGAGAACAGCTATCAAGTTCTTAGAAAGAAGATGGCTCTCCTAATTTACTTGAGAAAAGAAACTAAACATAACCATTCTTAAATTCCAAATTTCTCCTTCAGATTATATAGTTTATTCGCACTTTAATCAAGATCACCATGGAACCTTTACAGTGAGACTTCCCATTGGCTGCCAAATGACCAAACTATTACATTACAACACAATCCTAATACACTGAATCTGGTGTCAAACAGACTTTATCTCCTCCAAAATTAAGCTCCATTATCTTGCACAATGCAGACTTTTTTATGATGGCAGGTAGGCAAATATAGATAATGGTTGTCAGGAGATAATCACACCCCTTGGGAACTGCAGATCCTCTGTTCAATCTCTTGTCTTTTACTGCTGTAGGGAAATGATTATATTATGACAAACATAGCCCTAGTGCAATACTTGATTTTGTTCTGTTTATTTGGGAGCCCTGTTTCTGGAATATTCTGGCTAGATAAATTATATTATCACATACTCTGCTGTAAATAACCAGTGCTTTTTTATCACCAAACTACTATCATCCATCCACCAACTGATTAGTGAAGATCATTATCAACTAAATATTTTGTTCATTGATAAACTAGTTGAAGACTGCACAAATGTTTCACAATAATAAAAGGCAGTGCTCCTCAAATCAAATAGTCTTTATCCACAAATAATTATGGAGGCAATGTATGCTATAGTAATAAGAAAATGGATGTGCAATTGTTATTATCAATGGTATATTACTTACATTGAAGGAGTTTATTGCAAAAAGTAGACAATTGCAGATAGACTGTAATCTCAAGAGACAGTGAATATTGCATGACACAGTTCTGCATCCCACTGCCTCCTCCCTCTTGATTCTTCTGTCCCTGGCTATTGACATGTAAAACCCGTAAATAGCCCCCAACCCACAATGTTTCCATCACCTACTTTTCTGTGATTGATCTTTTCCACTTCTGTGCCAGCATGTCAGCAATTAAGTGATGCCTGGGGTGAGAGTCTCTTCCTTTTCTCTTTATTATATTTTTATAGTTAAATTGGCTTTTTTTTGCTCTTAAAAGCTAAAATTGTGCAATTACTCTAAACAAAAAAAGTAAGAATTAGCAAAAGCCTAGAAAGGCAGGTTTATTATGGTATGCAGAATTACAATTGTTGGGCCACTAATTGGCAAATCAGTGCAATTGCAAGAATGAAGAGAGGTACAGTATTGAAGGAGCCCAACCCAATATGCATCCGCCCTCGACAATAGGACCTCACAACCTCTGATGATGCGTGCCATAGATGTGCGCAAAATGTCAGAAGATATTACTTCTGGAACATGGTCAAACAGCCCTGAAAAGTCACAGCAATCCAATAACACTACTGCATTGGAATAATCACACCAGAAGTGACTTGCAGTTTCCCAAGTCACTCCTGCCATGAAAAAAAATAGAATAATGTCTTCAGTAATCTGTAATGTGATCCTATCTTGAATCAGAGGTGACCATGGATGGCAGAGAAGACTCCTTTCATCATATGTGCACTAGCAAGGATTCTTGTATTGATATATGTAGAAACTGTTGTCTGAATTTATAATAAATTATAATCTTTGTTCATAATTCACAGTTCTAAAACAAGGAAATTACAACAGAAGATTAGAAAAATAAATAGCTGAATTTAATTATACAAAATGTAATCCATTAGCAGAGGTATGGACAAATACAATGGCTTCATGGGTTACTGCATATATTAATAATATATATATACTGCACACCTAACAAAATATATGTTCTCAAAAAGAGTTTTGAACCCAGAGAAATTGATTTTTGGTAGGCAGATGTATTGCTTTCACATATGACCACTAACTGACTACTGTAAAGGTCTGAGAAATTTGTGTTACTTTCGAGGTTGTTTTCTGACAGTAGTGGTAGGATTGGGTCTTTCTTTCTAGACAAATGGCTGATGACTTTCATCTTGATCAGAGAGATGCTTCCCTTCTTCTTAATTCTAATCATGTGAGGGATGGGAAATGTAATTTTCCTATCATAAAGACACATTAAATCATTCTGCATATTTCCCTCTATTATTGCCTAACACATTGGTTTCCAACCTGTGGTCCGTGGTCCACAAGAGCTAAAATATGGTTTGCAGCCTCACTGGTCTCACAAAACCCTCTTATAGTCATGAGTCTTATTAAATATGCTTTTCTGTGGCGTCTCCTGGATGGCATATGTTCTGTATCAGAAACTAGAGCTGATGTGGTCTATCCAATGCAGTTTTCTGAATCATCACCCCAAATAAGCAAACTAAATCTAAAGTTGACCAAAAACTGATTTGTAACCCTTTTGGTACTAATGTTGGAGAGTGGTCCCTGGTCAAAGTGGTCCCTGGTCAACAAAGGTTTGGGAACCAGTGGCCTAACAGTTCTGTTTTGATAATTCTTACAAAATGATTGATAGATGGGGAATCAATCATCCAATTATGTTCTACAGTAGTTTTTGGCAATACCAAAATATAATGTGATATACAACACTGCCATTTTTAAAATAGTCTAACTTTTTAAAATTATTCAATTTAAAATTAAACCCCAGAACTATGTAGAAAGCAGAAACAGGATTTAAAGTGATGAAATATAGTGTTGAATTTTAAATTTTGTAAATTTATTTTATGATGAGCCACCAAGATAGCTTACAGTATTGGATCTGATGTAACGAATTCATTCATGATGTTATTTAATTATAACAAAAGAATATGAATGCATTATGAACTGGATATGTTATCCAATAAACATAGAATCAGCTTGTGATGCATTTCAGCCAGGCTTGTATTTCATCGACCCCATTAACTCTGATAATAGCGGAGTACAAGGTATCCTGCAAAAGAAAATTCTGATACATTGTATTTTCATAAATAATGTAATACTTTGGATGGAAACTTATTCCATGAAAAACTGAATGAGATTTTATATTGAAAGTGGATGCATTTAATATTTTTTACTCTTTTCCTAAATCTGTATTATATTGTCTATTAATTACTGTATCCTAATTGCTGAAGCATAGCAGACCATGGCAGTGAGGCCCCATTTACACTGCCATATTATGTAGGTTCAGAATGCAAATTAACTGTGGCCTCATCTACACTGCCATATAAAATCCAGATTATCTGCTTTGATAATCATGACTATATGGTAGTTTCGAAGGGGACCTAAATGGAGCCTAAATAATGTGGATTTTACTGGATTATATGGCATTGTAGATGGGGCCCTAATCTGAATTTTCAAACTGCATTATATGCCAGTTTAGATCTAACCTGGGTTCCATGTTAGTTCAATGTAGTTCCAAATAAAGATATACAAGTAGTACTATCTCTCATGTTTCTTTGTGATATTGGAGCATATGTATACACCATGAGCCTAAAATCTTACTCTTTGTAAACTGTTTCTTAATCTGGGGCATCCTTTCTAAACAGCTGCAAGTTAATTGTGTTTCAATTGGTATCTGCAAATGTTTTGACTGGGGTTGTTCAAAACACTCACTGTGTACCACAGTTACAGTGACTCAACCATTAGCATTTTTTCATTTTACATTTCCTGAGAGTCAACTCAGTCCAGCCGAGGCAAGGGAATTAGTTTTGGATTTTTCTCTCCTCTCACACTATATTACTCATGAAAGGGAACAGAGGGAGGGAAGTACACATATGAACTTTCTTCTGTTTGCTTAGATTAAATTAAACAACAGGGGGAAAAATGAAAATGCTAATGAAATAGGCTGCTAGGCTCTGATAAGTGACGCTGAACAACTTCAAATGTTTCCATTAGAGGAAATCACTGTATTTTACACCATTGACATGTGTTATCTATTCAGCCACTGCAACATGGCACCTTTTTTGTTCAGTGCCATGTTGTGCTGGCCTGCAAAAACTGCAAGTCATTGTTTCTTCTAATACAATGAAACTCACAAGTTGGAAGTGACATGAATGCTTAATAAGATGGCAATGCCTAGAAAGGAAATTTTATAGCTCTACTCTTTGTGGGGAGATAGACCTGAGATGACGCTATCAATGAAGTTGTTGTAGTAGAATTTAGAGCTAGGATGGCAGTTAAAGAAGATCCATGCCTGGTGAGCCTTATGCTAAAAACCAGATAGGCCTCATCACACTAGAGAAAAAGTCCACTTAAAATCCACTTTAACAGCCTCACTAAACTACAAACTCCAGAATTCTGCAGGAGACAGAAACTTGATTTTAAGCAGATTTTTCTCTAGTGTGATGAAGTGGCAAGAAACCAACTCACCAAGTTGAAGAAGAGACACAGAGGTTTATTCAATCTGGCCAGAAGGGATGCATGAACAGCAATTTTGCTTCAGAAATGTACAAGCATAATCGTACAGAGAAATTCAAGATTTCTTATACATTTCTGAAAGCTATTCAATATAATTCTAATGATAATACAATATAATAATATAATTATATATTACATGTAATATTACTAATGATATTGCAGTATAGTGGTATAGTACAATGTCTATATAAATAAAAATGTAACGTTTGTTTGTGGGATTAACCACATTTGGCACCAAATTTGGACACAACATACTTATCAGGCCAGCAAGTGACCATCATTCATAAAAACACTGAAAAACACAATGGAAGAGACTTTAAAAGCCAAAAATTAAAATGTACATTACATGCACAAAACCACATATACACAAATACACACACACACACACACACACACACACACATATATATTCACAAAATACATATACACAGACTGGGCCACAGCAACGCATGGCAGGGGGCAGCTAGTAGTAATATATAATACTAATATTGTGCTTTGCTAATAATATAATATAATGCATGTAAGCCACTCTGATTCCCTTTCAGGTGAGAAGGGTGGGATATAAATATCATAAATAAATAAGCGGGAACGAGAGACAGAGCCTTCTCTGTGGTGGCCCCTCATCTGTGGAACTCCCTCCCAAATGAGATCAGATCTGCCCCATTACTCCTGACCTTTTGGAAGACACTGAAATCCTGGTTGTGGGATCAGGCATTTGCAGAATAGACTGATTTGCTGGTAAAGACATTGTTTAATGGACTGTGATGCACTGTTTTTAGGATGACTGAAATCAACGAACTGTTTTTCATGTATATTTATATCTGTTTTATTTAACATGTGTTTCATACTTTACTTTGTTTTAACTACACTTGGTGGACCATTATGCACATGTGGACCATAATGACGGATCTGGAAAAAACAGGAAATGGTACACGTGGCCCCTGAAAGGCGTACATTTGGAACAAATTAATTGCTACAAATATCTAGGCATTATGTTCTCTTCATCTGGTGCTTGGGCTAACCACATTACTCATAGTATACAAAGAACAATGAAAGCAGCAGGTTCCATTTATAATCTGTACCATCATAGATACCCAGGCACAATCAGACCTGCCCTGGAAGTCTTTAAAACAAAAATAATACCAACACTTATATTTGGGACTGAAATTTGGGGGCACATCAATTTGGCCAATATTGAAGCCTTCCAAGTGAAGCACTTTCGCACCTTCCTGGGCCTTTCCAGAACAATGCTGACGGCAGTAGTAAGGGCTGAGCTAGGAATACTCCCAGTAAAAGCTCAAATCTTAATGAGACATTTTAATTACTGGTCAAAAGTAAACTCTATGGATCCCAGTAGACTTCCTCGCTTATGTCTAGAGGATCAAGTCCAACATGGCCAGAAGTCATTGTGGATGGCGGCTCTGAATAATGGGGGCAGGGCAAGTGCTCAAGCGACGCATTCGGGATGTCTATGCACAGCTGGACCTAGAGAGCATAGGTAGGTCTTCAGCCACAAGGTTTTTAGCTTCCCACGAAAGGAATATTTATTTAGAGCACTACCTAATTATTCCACTTCCACTACCCTTAAGAAGAATATATACTAGGGCTAGGTTTGAACAACTCGGTACTATGGTGCAAACCGGGCGCTACTGTAACATCCCAAGAAGTGAGAGATTCTGCGTCTGGGGAGAACAAACAGTGGAAGACATTGAACATTTCTTAATTGACTGTCCAGCATATACTGAACTGCAAGACAGATATTTACATCCAATATTATCCAACTGCAGGTCCCCCAACAGAAATTATATTCTGACATCCCTCTTGCAAGGGCAAGAAAGATCCAGCATAATCAGAGTAAGCCTTTTTATTCTGAAAGCTATTAAGAAAAGAGCAGATTTCCTGAAAGAAGAACCAGGGAAATAAGATTCTGACTATACATAGAAGGTCGGCTGCTGTCCTCACCTTTTTGCCTTGTTTTTTTACTCATGTTCTATTTTGAAATGGTCATATGACTGATCAAATAAATAAATATTATTATTATTACTTTGCTTTGTTGTGTGTGGGCACTGTACTGTGCCAGTTGGTAGCCATCCTGAGTCCCTCTGCAGAGATTGAGAAGGATGGGATACAAATGCCCTAAATAAATAAATAAATATGCAGACTTCCTACCCTCTCTTCTGATTGGCCAGAAAAGTGGCTGGCTAAAATCTCAGCCAGGATTGGTTAGCAGGAGTGAAAGGCAGCCAGGGATTTGTCAGAGTGAAGGATGTTGATGGCTTTTGATGAGCTCAAATGTCCGGTGACTGGTCCCATGCCAAACAAAGTTAGGAGCTTCAGAAAACAAAGGGGTAAGACAGAGAAATTGCTTAGGTACTAAAAATGTTTGGTTATTAAGAAAGAGGTTTAACACATGCACATTATAAGACCCTGTTCTTGTAGGCAGCAATCTCTCAGCTTTAAGTGAACCATATGGCTAGACAAACAGGTTTGAGTTTATCTGGGCTCGCAGGAAATCACCTATCTTTGCATATGCATGAACAATGGGTCTGGCTAATTGCCTTGGCTTGGGAAAAAGGCCAGGAGGAGATTGCTTAACCTTCCTATTCTTCAGGAATGTTTAGGATCATGTAGAGTTGGCTGTCTTGATACATTTTAAAAAACAGTTTCTACATTTCAGATTTATGAAATAGATAAAGATAAAAGTTACATATAAAATCATGAAGAATAGATACAATTTATTAGCGGGTTAGATATGATCGCTGTTGCTGGATTGGTCTTGAACTTCTCATGCTTTGAGTCTACAGAAGTCTTGAAAGGATCTTATTAAAAGGAAAAAAATCATATATTTCTGAGCCCTTGGTGAACTATACAGCTGGGGCTTGATAACATATTGACTCCCATTCTATGACTTTCCATCCCTTGCTCAAAAATTCCTAATTTGTAGATTAGCAATTAGTGTCTGAAAGTGGTGAGGAAAATGAAATTACACAAAAGAACAACAAATGAGTTATTTAATTGAGACAAACCAGCAGAGAAAAACAAGAAAGAAAGCTTTCAAAAAATATTATTATATTGTAAGTGCATTGTGTTAGTATATCAGAAGTGTACTGCATTAAATAATGTAGGCACATGATAGCTTGTTTCAAAAATGATATGGATCCCAACAGTGTGATATTTCTAGGTTTTAAAAAAGAATAAAACAGTGCTTTGGTATCTCATGAAACAGTAATAAGCAGAATAACATGGTTGTCAGGATAAAAGTACTGTCTAGGAAACTTTGAGAAAAATAATAAATTTTGGTTGTTGTTTCTTGTTTCTTGTGGTCAAAAATAAGGAGGAGAGGGAGGGAGCTAGGACAGGAAGTCTAAGAGTTTGAGCATTGAATTACAACCCTGGAGACTAGTCCATCTCCACTTCCATATACTGAAGTTTCAGAATGAAGATTAACTGCATTGAACTGGGTTATGTGGCAGTGCAGACTCATATAATCCAGCTCAATGCAATTTAGTTTGCATTATATGAGTCTGCACTGCCCATTATAATGCTGTTCAAACTGCATTATATGGCAGTATAGATGGGGCCTAGGATTCAAATTTCTACTCAACTACAGAAACCCATTGGATTACCTTGAGCAGCTCAAACTCTCATACTCAGGGCGCTTCCAGACAGTACTAATTGCTGTTTGTGATTCCCTTAAATCAGCTGTGTTTCTTTTTCACAGTTGTTTCGAGCTTTTAAAAAGCAGACATGTGCTGGAGCAGTCTCCACAGGAGGGAGGAAAGGAAATTACATGTTTTTGGTGAGTGCAGAGATATACAGTGATACAAATATGAACATTTTTTTGGGCAGAAGTGGAACTTATTATCCCATTTTTTTTGGCCATTGCAGCAAGTCAGCATGCATTCAGTGCTAACGTCATGTAGCCACCTTCTTTGGTACTGTGTAGATAGGCCTCTGAGCAAAGGCAACCCCCCCACCCCCTTTAACAAACCTTGCTAAGAAAACTCTGTGATGGGTCTACTTTAAGGTCACCATGTCAGAAACAATGTGAAGGCAAGGCACACAACATACCTAATATATCTAGGTACAGTCTTCCAAAACTGAAATGTCAACACTAAGAAGGGCCCAATGGTGACTCATGGAGAGTGAATCAGTTCTGGGTCTCAATTTTGTTATTAAGAAATTGACCCCTCTCCCTAAAGAATAACTTTCGATAAATCTCTGGAACCAATTATATATATGTGTATACATATACATACACACACACATCCAAGTAGATTATGCAAGTAGATCCAGAATGTATTAACTAGTTATTCACTGAAATCAGAATGCCCCAGGGGAGGTGGTAGTGGAGGCTTACCCAAACCTAACAAGTTGGACATGACTGGACTTAATGTCAGAGGAAAACCTTTACCTTTACCTTAACTTGTTAGAACTGAGCTTTACTGAACTTAGGCCCCATCTTCACTGACCATTTCAGACATTTCAAACTGGTTTTGAAGAAAGTGGTTTGTGTTCCAGATGGTGATTACACAAACCACAGAACACTGATGTGCATTAGAGGTTTTCTTCCACTTCCTTTTGTGGAATTATTTTGTCTGGCCAACACAGTTTGAATCATCATCATCATCATCATCATCATCATCATCATCATCATCATTTACTTACTTATTAATCGCCCTCCATCCGAGAATGCTCTAGGCGATTTACAGCTAAATTGTAAAAGATAAAATATATTCATACAAAAATTAAAAATTAACAGGGATCGAATGCTCTAGTAAAAAGCCAGGTCTTAAGTGCTTGAGCAAAAGGCCCTAAGTCATGCATGGCTCTCATGTAGGGTGGCAAGGAATTCCATAAGGCAGGGGCAGAAATAGAAAAAGCCCTGCGTCTGGTCCTTTCCAAGTGCACTTCTCTAGGACCCGGTATATAGAGTAAGTCATGTTGGGCTGGTCGTTGTGACCTCCGATAATGGGAGAAGGAGAGGCGGTCCCTAAGGTATGATGAACCCTGGCCGTAAAGAATTTTAAAGGTCAGAAGTAAAATCTAATACAGGCCACGGTACTCAGTTGGAAGCCAATGTAAATGTTGCAGCACTGGTGTTATATGGCATTTCATGGGCATTCTTGTGAGTAACCTGGCTGCCGCGTTCTGAACGATACAAAGCTTTCAGGTCATAGACATCAGAAGGCCAACATACAAGGCGTTGCAATAGTCCAGCCTAGATGTGTCCGTGGCATGGATGACAGTTGCCAGAGCCTCGTCAGATAGGTAGGGTACCAGTTGCCTTGCTTGTCGTCGGTGGAAAAAGGCCTGTTTGCTGGCAGCAGCAACCTGAGCTTCCATTGTCAGCTGCGAATCCAGGATGACACCTAAGCTCTTAACAGTGGTCGATGGAGATAGGGCGGCACCATCGAAGGTGGGCAACGGAGGAGTCAGATCTGCCGGGTGGCCATGCCAGAGAATCTCAGTTTTTGCCGGGTTCACCTTCAGTCTGCTAGCACGTAGCCAGTTTGACAGAGCTTCCAGACATAGGGTGAAATTGTCTGGAATTGACGTTGCTCCAGGCTCCAGGCGCAGAAGGAGTTGGGTAGTCGTCTGCATATTGGTAGCAGTCCAGGCCGAAACTCCGAGCCAAACTAGCAAGGGGTCTAACGTAGATGTTGAAGAGGAGAGGAGAGAGAATTGCACCTTGGGGGACCCCACATAGGAGGGGGGATCTATCGGAGACTTGATCCATGTACTCCATGCGTTGGCTCCGGTTCTGGAGAAATGAGTTGAACCAATTAAGGTCCTGAGCGCGAACTCTGGACATGGCAAGACGGTGAATCATTAGATCGTAGTCAACGGTGTCAAACACTGCGGTAAGGTCGAGAAGTACCAGTAACGCGGATCCACCGTTGTCAGACTGGCGACAGAGTTCATCCGTAATGGCAACCAGGACTGTCTCCGTCCCATGAATCTAGCTTAGAAGTGCATTAAATGATCAGTGTAGGCTATGCTATATTTTCCTCCCATATAATGAAGAACGAATGCTATGGAACCAAATGGATAAGAAAGTTGTATGTTTATTCAAAACTGGGGATGCTTTATTTATTTATTTATTTATTTATTTATTTAATAACCCACATTTTCCAATGATCCAAAGGGGTCTATAGGGCAATGTACTGTACATACTAGGCTATTTTCATGACTTTACATCATGACCTGTTTTCTAAAGGATAATGTAGAGAGAAAGCATCTGTGTTTGATGTCTAACATTAGGTGGCCTTATAGGGATAAAACCTAGACAATACATGCCATACTGATAGGTTTTACTCTAGGAATGTTAAACTCCAATGAAAAGGTCAAGAAAATTAACATGGAGTATCCTCAATCTGACATTTCTCAAACTGTCAGGTTTCAATTTGATCCAGTTAGGCATTTGCTGATGATATACCTTAATTCCTCCTCCTCTCCCCCTCAATTTAGGTTTATAATGTTTGAACCTAATTCATCCAACTTGCCCTCTGCATTGGTAACAGCAGTCCTAAAAACACTTTGAGGAAGTCATTGATTTCAGCAAGATTTACTCATGAGATGGTGGGTTCAGCCATGCGGCCTTAGTGTTATTGATAATGACTGAGTGAAACTGACTGTGTAATTAAATTTATTCAAGCAATGAAACAGGGCTGTAGTAAACAGACACACTGGGATGAGGGGAGTCCTTGGAACTATTCCTATGTGGCAGGAATCATTTTCTCTCACACACTTAATTTTTTTCCAGTTCATTCCAATATTCAACACAATATTTATTTTTGGCTTCTATAAAAGCAACATGATAGACATCTTAATATGTTAATGTTTCAATCATATGTATTTTTGAAGAGGTCAGATTTGTTAGCAGTGGCATATACAAATTTGTCAGCAATGAATTGGTATATATTTTGAGCTATTTTTTTCTTTCTCTCTTCATTGGCTGCATGTTATGCGTGGATGCATGGTGATGTTTTAAAACTTCAATAGTAGGCGATGGCTTTACTCTAGTGAAGTAAATGGGAAAGTTTAGTCCTCACAATGCACTTATCTCTATGCAAAATTGATCTATGATACATTGTCATTTGCACAATTTCATACAAATTTCACACCTTGCCATGCACATGTGTATCTTTACAGTATATGTGTTTTGAACAGTTAATATGTTTAGCTGTTCAATAAGAAAATATTTATATTAAATTCATACCTTAAAAGATAAAAAAAACAAAAATATAATACATGTGAAAAATGTACAGAACTTTCTGAATCACTAATGTTATTTGCTTGGGTTTACAGGGCTTCCTGTTTTTCAAAAACCAGTGATCTCAGATGACTTCCAAACTAATTGGGGATGAATATAGGCTGATGGTAAGCACCTCCATTCATGGTTGGGGAGTCTGCAACAAACATTATGAGCTTTCCTGAGGTGCAGAAATCTGCACTTCATTATATATTGTGTGGGAGTGATAATCTATTCAAAAACAAAGATACTTTATGTTAGGCTTGAAGAATGTTAAGTATGTGGAAACATCTAGCTGCACATTGGAAAATATTCCATTTTTGGATTGTGGCGCATGAATCCATGAAGGTGGAGTTCTGGAAAAATATGGCTTGCTTATAACAGCTGGAGATAATGTATTTCCAACTATTCTCAAAAAGCAGATTGAGGAAAATTAAACTGAATCTTGCAGATAAGGGAAACACTATTTCAGAGGATTGAAGAAAACTAAATAGGTTTGATGATAGAAGTAATAAACAATAGTGACCATGACTGTGTGGTTTCTTATATCTCCAAGCAACTTGCAAACTTGGATGTTGCTTTCCTTGAACAGATTATTAAAGATTCAAAATGAGAAAATGCAAACTTAACTTCCTTCTCCTTTCCTAGCTCTTTAATTCCCATTTTACAATTCAGGACTTTTATACCCTCTTCTCAATTTTACAAGGTAATCCCTATATTAAATCAACTTCAGATTGGTTATCCATGCAGTTTTCATTATCCTTCATTTTCAGATTAACCCCACATTTCTCCCTCTTGCATTTCTTCCCCTAACAGCACCTTGCCCTATAGACCCCTTTGGATCATTGGGAAAAGTGGGTTATTTACTAAATTAAATCAAGCAATCTCCTGTCTCAGGCCTTCTCCTTGCAGTCTCTTCATCATATTTGAAATTTCTCAATCCCTCAATAAATGGATCTCCAACAACAGTTCTTGTAAAGTATTTTGATAAAATTCCATCTTTTTTAGTCCAGCAATTACACAGTTAACAATCAAACTGTTCTTTCATTGCCACTTAGTTACAGGCAGTTTTAGCTTCAAAGGGATAATGCCTTCACTTTTCTACTATATAATTTCTCTTTATTAAACTTCAATTCAATCTGTTATATAACTTTAAAAATAAAATCCAATCTGTCCACAAAAAATACATGTACTTAAATCCTTGTTTATATCTCTTTAAACACATCAGCCACCAGTCCTTTTGTTTATCTCCAAATTGTACAGGGTAAACATACTTTCTCAGTTCTCAGTCGCAAAAAGAAGGCATTTGACAAAACTTATATACAAAAAGAAAACTATTGTTGACACTTCCACTGAAATGTTTTACCATGAAATTATCATTTTGAACCTCATCAAAAAGGTTTGGCATTGTGGAAAAAAGAGAGGGGAAGCGGAGTGAAGGGGCAGAAAGTAGGAGTTCCCATGGGAAGCACGTTGTTTCTCTCCTGGTGGAGTACTTATTTACCTTCTGACCAGCTGTTTCTCAGTGTTTTTAAAAGTGTGCCAGTACAAGCAGTGACTCGACCAGTGATGTGCATTTTCCTGTCCTGATTTCAAGTCCTGCATAGGATATATTCTGATCTGCAGCACATTATCTGGATTATTGTGGACTTTCTGGTGAGTTTTTTTGATGTGCCGTTTCAGACTCAATGTGTGCTACAGTAGCATACCACTTGGGGCAGCTGCATGTAGATCCCACAGATCTTGATCCAATGAATTTGCACTTGCCGTTCCAATCTGTGTTCATAGTTCATTAGAATGACACCCTTACTATGTCACCATTTCATCTTTGTCTAATCCCACATATCCAATTCTATTCCACTCAAATATCCCTAACATTGTCATGTTCACTTTATCATGGCTAATTGGCTGGGATCACATAATGACCAAAAAAAATCCTGCTAAATTTAAAATGCCACTAAAATAGCAGCAGATCAGGGAACCAATTTGTTAAAATAGCTTTAATGTTTATTGCTTCACTTCAATGCTTAATTCAGTCATAAGTTTTGTAGTTAATCCTGTCACAGTTGAAAGAAGAATCTGGCCATATATTAGTAAGTAAAGGATACCCAATACTTAAATGAGAACACCCTTACTAGGAATGAAAAAAGTGCATTTAAAACTACTTGACTTTACTTGTGTTAGGATGCTTTTTATCTCCAAAATTCATATTACAGGAAAACTAGCTTCTACAGCATAGATATGATGAATGATAAAACAAAGACTCAAACACCTACCATAATAGACCAGAACAAAGGATAATTCTTGTTGTTCTAAATTCCACAAAACCAAGATATAAGAAATTAACACAGATCCTTAGCCTAAGTACTTCACACTCAGAAACAATCGTGTGCAATGTCCTGAATAGTACTAGCTACAGCTTCAAGACCGAACAAAATGGGAAATATGAGTCCCTTCATTTTCAAGAATTGGAGTACATTCAAAGAGTGAATATGTTAGATAACTCCTCTGAAAAGAAAATATAAAAATCAGATTACATAAGTATAACTTCAAACATATAAATGTTGTCTAACACATTATCTTTATTAACATGGTTAATTTCCTCTCTCTCTCTCTCACTGTGTGTGTGTGTGTGTGTGTGTTGGTCGGACAGAGGGATCTACATGGGAATACGTCTGTTGTTCTTTTCATTCTCTTAATGCATGTACATTGTCTTGGTTATGGCACTTAGGCCTTGGCCAGTGAAATATGAAAGGCAAAGTTTAAAGCAAATCCTTTTTGTTTGGTCCCTTTGGATTAAATAACCAGTAGACAGACTCTGTTTCAATCTATTTGCTTTTCTCATTAAGGCACAGATCTATAATTGAAACTTGTTCCTGGAAAACGATCAAACAACAGTTTTGCACTCTGGATGCAACTAAGCCAAGTCCACTTTAAAAAAATAAATAAATAAACTAGCACTAGATCCACATATTGGAAAAGGATTTGGAGAGGTAAAAAGTGGGAAACAGAACAGTACATTTATAGTCAATCATCTGAAGGGTTATCTTTCAGTTTTATACAGGATTTCTTAATCACCTTCTAAATGTAGTTTTTAATAAGTATAACAAGCATAAGGACAAACTGGGAATCTGGTCATTTCTTACATATCTTTAGTTTCTAACCAAACAGACTAGTAAATTGTGGATCACTGTCAAAGTGATTATGAAGATATTCCTAGATTACTGAAAAGTATCGTGCTTGAGTTCATATCCATAATTTGAAAGACTCAAGCCTTATGTTTCAGCCATATAAGCCACTACTTGAAAATTCTAGCCATCGAGCTTCACATCTGTGCAAACTGGGAATTGGTTTAGGGTGGTGTCTTAAATTAAGTTTCTCTGGCATCTATGGCACCCATTTTATAGGATTCTGGAACTGCCACTGTGTGTCACATGACCAGAGGTTGTCTTTGGGACTGGCTCAGGATTTTCACCTTCTCCAAGGACCATGCTGCTTGACTGTTGACACCCTCTGATCAGTTTTCAATATAGATAACCAGCTTGGAAGCCACCTGAATTTAAGATGGGTTTCTCTCTGGAGCTACAATGTTTTTAGACAGTAGAAGGTGGGGAGGAGATGTAGGAGAGACACATTGCTCTAGTTGTGTCGACATCAGGTTGCTTCCTCCCATTAGATTTGTGCATCACTAAGAAACATTTAAGAAGGTGACAATTAAAATAAAGCTGCCCATATTCAATCCATGTTTTGGTCTCATTGGTTGGCCAGCAATGGAAAGAGATACTAGGTTTTGGTGCTTAGAGAAAATTGTGGGTAAAATGCGAAATCATTTGAGTAAAACATAATTATACTGGATTCACAAAATGAATACTTTAATCCCCAGTCATTTAAATGAAGATGTATTATTGCTATTGTCTCGATTATTTTCTGGTTTTGTCCATTTGCCAGCAGTTTGCATAATGATGGATACTTGTCATTATCATTATGGTTTGGAAGTATTCATGTAATGTGTTGTGTTCATGCTCATATTTAAAATGCTGTTGTTAGTTAAAAATGTTCCTTTTCAAAAGATGTCCTTTGAAACTGTTTAAGTTTAGTGTCTTTTTATGTTTCTTTGAAAGTGCGTAATTTTTTATTTATGATATAATGGATTCTAACTAGAGGTGTTAGACTTGGTGCTGTCTTCAGTCCCTTTCCCATTTACCAGGAAATTTCTCTGATTGAGTGGGTGGGGGTGGGGTCATTTTTGTGCCAAAAAGATTTGGTCCATTGACACCAAATGGGAAAACTTTAGGGGATAGTTTCTCTGTCATTTTAGCCTTAATAGTATGAAACCTGCTTCACTTGTAGACCACATTTACAACTGCAAGCCTGCCAAGCTTCCGAACATTTCACTGATTTTTACCATAACATTTTAGAAAAAATATAAAAGGGGAGGTAAATGGTCACAGTCAACCAGGCCTCTTACTGGCTGAGATAGAAAGTGAGAAACACACACACAGAGAAGTCTCAACTTCCATCATGCTCTTGGAGGAAGCACAGAGGCTCCTTCAATACCTATGCCACACAAAGTGCTGCTGGGAAAATGAGCTTCCATTTGCCTCAAGCAGGTGCTAAGGTGGAGGAGTCCTTCAGGAAGGAATGATAAAGACTGTTGAGGAGAAAAGAAGAGGGCAAGCCACAGCCACCTGGTGCTTGCTCTTGCATTTGTGAGGCCACCCATACACTGCCACCGCCTCAAGTAGAGTGCCACTCAGCCCATTAGCCCCCATGGATCAAAAGATCCAGCTGCTGTGGTCCGTATCCACTAAGGCTTCAGCTGACCACCAGGCCTGTTTTTGGGGATTGGGCAGCCAGATCACCCCAATCCCCTGAATATGATACACCAAAACAATTTCACTTATACCCCCAATTCTAACTTAATTGTGTCTCTACCTACACAACCCTGTACAACTCTCTGGCATTATTCGATGGAAAATCCTTTCTGTAGAGTCACTATTTTCCATAGTTTTACATATCCACACAAAATCCAGGAAGGTATTGTCGGTGTATCTGTATCCAGGGTGTTTATATGTGTATTTGTACATGCACATATATTTTATATTCATATACTTTCTAATACTTTCTAATATGACACTCCCAGAGAAGACTGAAGCATGAATTGATGCCCTGATACTCTCTATCAATGTCTTCATCAATCAAATATTAATATGTGACTTTTAATTAGATTTTAATTCAAGAGGTTTATTGTGAAAGGGTTTGTGAGTGGTATTGGGAATTACAATTATGTTTACCACTTATATTAGGTAATAGTGTTTGAAGTGTTTGTTTTATTTAATGGAGGAAAACTGTTACAGTCATTAAATATGGTGAAAATATAGTTCACTAGATGGGTTTGTTTTCAAGTGGACAAGTAGAAGAGAAGTGGGACATAAGATGATTCCATCTTTTAAATATCAAATTTCAAAGTGACAATTAAAACCTATTGAATCTATGCAAACTATTACTTAGACAAAAAGGTTAAGAAGATTTTTCTTTTAAAAAAAGAAAGAATAGTTATCAGCCACATGTCTCGGAGGAATATACAATATTAAAAATAAATTTTAAAAAAAATGTCAAGTGGAGAAAATTCCTATGCAATCCCAAAGTGGCCAGAAAAAACCATACTTTACTGAAGGTGAAAGGGTGGGTTGCCAGTTAACCAGCCAAGAGGGTTCATGAGAGGGCAGACTGGCCTCAAGTAACCTAAACCCTACAAGTTCCTAACCCTGGTGAATCACACCGGGCCACTTTAATGCTGGCTTCTATTCATAGAGGCCATCAAATCACATTCACACCTGCAGCATCACTTGCCATGCTGTCTCAGAGGTTTATTAGATGAATCTTACTGCAGCTTAGGTTACAGAATATAGGAGATGCTCCAGGCTTGACAGGCTTGACATGACATCTCACCATGCCAGAACTGTAACCAACACAACTAACCAAGTAAAACCCACACAGAGACAGAATTTCACGTGAATATTTTCTCTTCTGTGATTTTTTTAATTTCCAAAGTGTATTTTATCATTTAATAGAATTTATACAAAGGAGAAATTATCTTTAAATTAATGCTGTGAAATAGTGAAAATTTTGCACAACAGGTTCAATGAAATTAAACCTATGATTAAATAATTTGCCTTGTGGTTAAATAATTCCGATTAGATATCACAGTGTGTGTGTGAGAGAGTGTGTTCTTCCTTTTATTTCACTTCTCTTTTATTCTCTTTGGTCTAAAATCTCCTGCTAAGTATCAGAATTTGAGTTAGCCGCACTGCAGAAGTTTTCAAAGTAAAACAAAATACAACACTTGTTACCAGGTGTTATGTCTTTATCTCAACAGAGTTATGCATGAGAAAGTATTAAAAAGTGTCATAAAATAAAAAGTACTTAGCACTATAAATTAATGATGGCTTAATACCATCTTTTCCTGAAATGAATTCCTTTTTAATTTTATCCTTTGTTGTTACCTTAGCTGAAATGCTTCATATTAGAAGTAATAAATTTATATGGTTTCTTTTCAACATCTAACATAAAAGTTGGTTTTAGCTCTGCATTTATGAGTCTCATTTTTGTATCACTTCCCAGTGTTTCAAAATTGTTATCCAACTGAAGCTTTAACAAAACTTGTCCCTAAAGTTATGTGTTTTATCATTGACTCATTTTTTTTCAATCTTGGACAAAAAGAAGAAGAAAAGGGGGAATGAGAAGGTGGCAGCAGGACCATGCATGGGGGGTGGGGGCAGTTTTTGTCATTCTATATTGCTTTAAAGTGTCTTTTTTAAAACTCAGTTTTACATATCTAAAATATGAAGAAGTATGAAAATCTCAAATTAAATAAACAAATATGAACATAAATATAAGACATGGTACATCTAAAAATAGTGGTTTTGTTTCCATTAGTATATATGGAACTGGTGCCTTTTGCTTGCATATTGAAAAAGTGAATAAGGAGTAATTAAAGAACATTTCCTCTGCAATTTGGTGGTAGGTATAACATTTTTGTTGGTTTTTTTCCACTAATGTTTATGAAATATACTGATTATAATACACCCTAAAAAGGATGCATAGGTACTCATCATATTAGTCAACATTATTTTTCCTTTAAAAATCAAGGAAAAATGAAACAAAATCTCAATTTTAAAGTACGTACACTAATCTGAATTTTGTCTTTCTCTTGGCATTGTCCTCTTAATATGGTATCTTTCTAGAGCTTGTACAGAAACTCCAAGTGTATAACTGAAAATGCCTCAAAATCAGAACTCGATAACGAAACAGAGTATAGTAAGACTACGCAGTAGGCAGGTAGTGGAGTTTGCCCAATAATAATAATAATAATAATAATAATAATAATAATAATAATATTTCTTACCCGTCTCTCCTTGTAGCAGGTTACAACATAGTTAGAACACATAATCATTGTAAACATTCTATAAAATACACATATTAAAATATATTGTTATAGAATACACAAAACAAAGATTTAAGATTCATGATTAAAACTGGCTGGGTAGACCTGCCGGAAGAGATTGGTCTTCAGGTGAGTTTTAAATTCTGGCAGCTCATTGAGCTATTTGATCTCTTCCGGCAGACAGATAGGCAGGATAAAAAGCAGAGATGAGTATCCTTTCCTGGTGAATATTGTCAATTTATTGAAGGTGAAACATTTAGAAATGCTGTCAAAATAATCTCGAAGAGTCAAAATCAAGCTACTGCTGCATTCAATCATTTTATTTTAGTGCAGACCATTTTGCACTGCCCTAGCAGCACTGGTTGGCAGAGGCAAGCAATCAAAGTGGTAACATAAAGCACCCAGTAGTTATATGCTGTGGAATTCAGTCAATAGTAGTAGTAGGCAGATATGATAGGCAGACCGAGAGACAAGTCATAGTAAAGAGCTGAAAAAATACCTGTGAGGCAAATGGTACTGAGAAGGTATGTGGTTTATGCCATCCAGGGGCAATGGCAAGAGATTGTTACATGTGATTGTGTGTGTCATGTGTCTGCACATGATAGGAATAGAACTAGAGGCTAATTCTGCTTGTCTGCCCCTTCACATTACCTCTTTGGATCATTTCTTTATGGTCCACCCTTCTGCATCCAGTAAAGTGTTTTGCCTGGTCACTTCAGGACTGGTGTGATTTTTTCCTTTAATCTGGGGATTTTTCATCTACCCCATATTGTATCTGAGGGTTTTTGATGACTGACTAAGGGTCATGTCTGTGAAGACGCTGTCAGTGGCCTGTAGTGTGTGAGAATATATCTCATTGTATAACCTGGCACCTTTTGGTGAAGAGGCACTAGGTATCATATCACAAACATATGTTGAATAATTAAATAAATAACTTGCACTGGACAGATTATAGCAAAATTTTTGATTGTTTACATTAGGAAAATCTATGGATCACTCTAAGTGAAATAGATGTGCCATAACATTTGATTGTCTTGATGTAGAACATGTACTCTGGACAGCAAGCCATTATCAAGACAAAATACTGAAAAAGAATGGATTCCAGTTGGCAAGGAGGAGCACACAAAGCTGACTGTTATCACCTTATCTATTTGACTTTTACAATGAATGTATCATACATATGAATTAGATTCAGAGAAAGGAAAAATAGAAATTAGAGGAAAGAACATCAACAATTTAAGATATGCTGGTGGTTTTATACTACCAGCAGAAAATAGCAATGTTTGGAAAACTCTTGGGGAAAGTCAAGGTAGAGAGTGTAATTCATTAATCAGAATAGAGGCTGTAGATAAGAAATCTGAGGAAGACTAAAACTTGAAAGGGCACCTATGTAGGAATTAGGAAAGATTTTGAAATGTAATGGTCTATCATTGAGTACTAAGATGACAGTCCTCTGTGCCATCGTATTTCTAATTTCTGTGAAAGCTGGACAGCGATAAGAGCTGAAATTACAAAAAAATCAACTCAATGTTTGAGGAGAATTCTGTGGATTCCATTGCTTATCAAAATGACAAATAAATGGGCCCAAGAACAAATTAAGACTGACTGAAAGAAGCCAAGATGTCTAGAGTGACAGTCATACTTTGGACATATCATGAGAAGATAGGACTCACAAAAACAAAACACAATAATGCTTGCAAATACATTATCAGCAGGGTGTTTCATATTTTAACCTTCATACAACACAGCAATTTCAAAGGTATATTTTTCTTCAGAAAAATGCATAATTTAATATGACAAAAAACCCACAAAGTTCTTTTCAACATTCTTCATTAGAACTATTCCAAAAATACCTCTTTCCAGGGGTATATTTAATCTGCATTAACATTAACAGCAAGGGGGAACATATTAATTGAACACAGAGAAAATAAAACTTAATTACCAGACAATAAAAAAGGAAACACAAAATAACTATGGACATTATTTTAATTCATCTGAATGTATTTAGGATCAAAATAAAAACATTGTCTGCTAATCAATCTGTCAGAGAGTGAAGCCAACAGATAAAATATCGGATGCACTGAGGAAATCAAATGAAATGTTTACTTACCATCTGGTTTAGTGAACTCCGACTGGGCACTTGGATATACAAAAGCAGCACTTGCCTTCCCTTCTCCTGTCCCATGGCAGTGATCACCTGCTGTTTTCCCCTTGGCACACTGCTGCCTCTGTACTGACATAATGCTGTGAGCAGAAAGTGGATAATTAAACAGCCAAGGCTTGGATTCATATATCCATTAGTTTAAGGTACAATTCAGAGTTGATTTTGATATTTAGAGCCCCAAGGAGGTCTTTGGGTAGGAAACAGCCAAATTTTTCATTTTATTTAATTTCATTTCAAAGTTTACAAATGTCTTCATACATGTGATGGAGAAAAATTGAGACTGAAAAAACCTGGTAGAAAGCAAAACTGACAGATTTTCTCATCCAGCCAGAGACTTCTTAACAAATTTCTTCTATATTCTTTTATTCATGCATGTTTTACATTACTGAATTAGTCTTACTATCATCATTATAACAACCTCAGATTTAACAGCCACGTAGAAGGCAGAGAGAACAAGTTCCTCTCCATACTGTAGATAGCTATAGTTACTGAATTTTGTAGATTGTTGAAAATTGTGTTTAATTGGCATACCAAAACATACCTTTCTTCTTACATGTGATAGAAAGATATTAAGAATGTAAAGGTTTGATTGTGGGAGAAAGCAATACTGTGATATTTCTTTATCCTATTTTGATGGAGTGCATCTTCCCATATCTTAATTCACTTATATCACCCTAGCAGAGGTAGGTGGTCCTGCAGTAAAGCCCTGTACTATCTGACTGAGTGTTCCACTGTAATATTTATGGTTAGCACCTCACTGTTTAGCTTCAGGTGATTAAAGCAGTGACACATCATAACAACCCATCCTTGTAACACTGGAGAAAGCAGTAGTTATGGATTTGCAGAAATGCCATCCCTTCCCAACCTGTCAAACCAACCTGAGCTACAAATGATCAACTGGAAAAAATGTTCTGTGAGAGCTGAGTACCCATGGGAATATCAAGCTGAAGCACAACCATATTGACTTGAAGATGTAGCAAGTTTAACACCCTGTATACTGCTGAAAAAAATGCATCCAAGATGGTGCTTAAGAAAAACATTTGAAGCAGTCTGTGTGCTCCAGGGGGAAAAGAAAGTCTATAGCTCATGGCTGAAAGGAAAAGATGCTATATAACTGACCTAGGTTCAAAATACAAGGATGCACAAGAATAATTTTGTTTAGATTGCAATTTTACATATTTGTTTAGTAAGCTCCACAGGATTTAGCAACATTAATTCAGAGTATATATGCATATAATTACAGCATTCAGGTATATCCACTTAAATAAATAGTGTTTATTTCTTAATAGAAATAGGTATAATTTCACAGTTAAAATCTGCAAGATCTGTCTACATGAGGATTACTATTTGTTTTTATTTTTCCATATTAGCAGTTAGATTAGAAGTGCCAATTTGGTGAAAGGTGAACATCTCCTTATTAATCAACGTATAATTTAAAGGAAATTTTTTTGGGAGATAGCACTCTTTCTTTGTGGCAACAAACAAGGAGCGGAATAAGACTTTAAAGCACCACCAAGCTGTTGAGATATCTTAAGAAAGAGCACCAAGAATCTTGTTTTGAAGAAGATAAAGGGGGGAGAAAAGTCAAAGTAATGAGGTAGAAGGGGCAAGGCTAACGGGACAAGAACAAAAAGTGATGGCTGTGCTCATTCTCAGTCTCTTTCTTCCCTACAAGAAATAACAGATACACTATTCTCTCTGTGTGTATGTGCCCCTCTGTCTCTCTCTCACACACACCCACACACTTATACTGAAATATTAAACCTCACCAGTTGGTTTCCAGGTAGAATAACTAAAAAGCAGTCATTTTCAAGTATGCTGTAATTTTATTACCCCTCTATTTCCATTACGTTTTATAGATTTACCTGGATGATCCTGGTGGACAATGTCAGCACAAAATCAGAATAAAATTAGCTTACTAAGATTAAGTAGCCAACTGCAGCTCTGGAAACAAACACACAGACACACACACACACATGTACACACACACACACACAGAGAAGGAAAAGTTATAGGGATCAGGAGAAAATAGCTAGAGATTACCTGTTCAAAAGTGGGCTGTGTTAATCTTTAGAATCTACAACATCACCAAATTGTATATGGATTGTGTAGGAAAAAATAAAATTTTATAATCTTTTGGACTTTCCAATGCAAAACAATGTGTGTGTGGGGGGGGGGGGGGACCGGCTAACTGGATGCATGAATGTCAGTTTGATTTGGAGCCAGGACTGCATCGTATTGGGCTCAGATCCAAATTGCTGACTCAGGGTCGATGCTGAATTGGGAGCTTTGCATAGTGTAATATTTATTTCACAAAAATGATAGTAAGGGCAAACTTAATGTGTTTTTAAAGAAAACAATTTAAAGCTTCATCAACAAGTAATTAAAAAATTCCACACAGATGGTAGCCTCAGCATGCCATTGTTAAAATGCAGCATCTACTCAACTAATCCATGTATTGAAATCCCATTGGGATAAGTGTGTTTTTACTGCTGCCAAAGGCTCCCGCAACACAATGTTCTATATTCCTAACACCAAAGCAGAATAGACCATCTTCTTGTTGATCTGACAGTGTAAGGACTACCCTCAGCAGGTGATTCATAAACTATTCTAGTTCTAGACAGCATAGGACTCCAGATTCATACAATAACATCTTGTACTAAGGATAGATGAATGGAACAATCTTTTTCCAATCTATACGCACATGATGTTGCGTGTGATTTTTTTAACCAGTGAAAATGTTGCATGTGAGTGCAACTTATTTTTTCTTAAATATATATTTTCTGCTAGTATATTCACATGTTTTTTTTAAAAAGGTGTAAAATGTATGAAAAACCCGCATTCTCTATATTGAATGAAACATATGTTTCAAAGAATAGCTGTGTTCACTTCTGAACACTAGTATAAATAGTGCCAATGAGGTCAGTTCACACACACAAAAGGTAGCATAAATTATTTCTAGATCCTCCTTATCTTGAACTAAAGCCAGAAATAATTAGTAGCCAATGCTGATGACAAAATATTAGTAAGGACACAATAATATTGTTGGATTAAACTGATGGTCAATCCAGTTCAACATCCTAACAGGGATCAAGGCATGTCCATGCAAAGTTCAGATATATTGGTGTCTGTAGACCATTAATATGAATAACTGCTTATCATGATCAGCTACTAAAGATATCCATATGGATATCATTGTGACAACTCCGTATGAGGGATATAGGTAAAGTACTGCTGCAGGTCAAGATTCAAGATGATAGGATGTATATATCATATTAACTAAGGGTGATCAAGGGTACATCTACACATGTCAACATTTACAATCAACTGGAAAGGACCTTCTCTTCACTGTAGATTTGTAATCAACTGGTGAGGGCCTTCTATCTGTTCCACCACCAGTTAAAATGCCTTTGGTGGGAACACAGGAGAGGGCCATTCGTTGGCTGCTTCCAGACTGTGGAACTCTCTCCCAAGAGAAACCAGGATGGCCCCATCCCTGTTGGGCTTCTGCAGGCATGTCAAGACCTTCCTCTGTCAACAGGTATTTGATAAAGGATAAAGGGCACACTGCTAGGGAAGTTGTGGTTGGGAATTTTTTGGGGGAGGGGTTGATTGTGTATTTTAAATGCATTTTAATTGTATTTATTATGTTTTAACTGCATTTTAACCTAACATACACATACTATTCAATTGGGTTTTTTTAATTGTTTGTATTAGCTTTGTTTTAAATTGATCAGAGTGTGTGGTTGTTAACTATCTTGAGTCCTTTCAGAGAGAAAGGCAGGATATAAATAAAATAAGTAAATAATATAAAATGATGCAGTTTGACACCACTTTAACTATCATGGCTCAATGCTATGGAATTATGGGAGTTGTAGTTTTACAAGCTCTGTAGCCTTCTCTGCCAAAGAGTGCTAATGCCTCAACAAAATGCAACTCCCATGACTCTATAGCATTGAGCCATGGCCATTAAAGCTTTGTCAAACTGCAGTTTAGAGATACACCCTAAAGGAGACCATAAAAATGTTTTTTCGAGTGGTCTCTGCGAATGCACACTTGTGGAGAGACTGCGCCTGCGCGGGCTCCAACGGAAACTTCTACATTTTAAAACTTTTCAAGTTTTGGCGGTAACCCCGCCCAGCCCCGGCAGGGGATAAAAGGGCGCCCCGCGCACACCGATCCAATTCCTTTTTTCCGCCGCATGGCTCGCTTCGGTACTTCTAGTTAGAGTTTGGATAGAGTTTCTCTTGTAGAGATTTCCTCGAGTTGTTCGACAGTATTATGTCAACAACTCGCTTCAAAAGATGCGTGAATTGTCCGAGGAAGATCCCTGATTCGAACAAGCACGCTCTTTGCCTTTTGTGTCTCGGAGAGGCACACATTACTTCCTCATGTCGTCATTGTCAATCGTTGACGGCACAGTCCCGTAAGAACCGGGTCCATCGGCTTCGATACCTCCTGTACCAGCAGACGTTGGCTCCGGTACCTTCAACATCGACATCGGCGTCAACGTCAGCTGCGGTATCCAGGCCTTCGACATCAGCTTCGACGTCGAAAGCATCGACATCAAAATCTGTCGAGCCCTCGACGGAGACCGAGCCTCGCCAGACAAGGGCGAAGAAGGCTGCGCAGAAAAGGCCGAGAACAACTATGTCGACAACTTCTAAGGCCTCAGTGTCAACAGCTTCCAAGGCTACAAAGCCTACGAAGCGAAAAGCTCCATGCACGGTCACGACCGAGACCGTACGCATCCGGCACTCCTCGACCAGCTCAGTGGCGTCGGTGAGATCGATCAGGTCCACGAGGTCGACATCGGCGACTCCGCCATCTTCCGAGCCTTTGCAGATCAAATGGCTCGCATGGCTGACGCCCTAGGCTTGGAGATCAAGCAGACTTCCAAAGCGGTGCAAGACCCGGTGTTTAAGAGGGTGCAATCAGAATCTCCACCCGCTCCTCTTCTACCCTTCCTTCCCTATCTCCTTGAAGTGATCCAGGGCTCCTGGAAGACCCCTTCCTCCATCCCTCCAACCTCTAAGAAAATTGAATCATGGTACAGGACGGACGATGAGGGCTTGGAGTGGCTGAAACACCATCCCGACCCTAACTTGGTGGTCGTGAAGGTGGCTCAGGGGTTCGGAAGGCAATCGTCGGCGCCATCCGACCGTGAAGGGAAGAGATTTGATGCAGTGGGCAGGAAGCTTTACTCCGGTGCCCTCTTGCTGGCCCGCATGGCCAATTATGGTGCTTGTATGGGCGCATACCAACAAATTCTCTGGGAAAAAGCAGCTCCATTTTTCCAGAGAATGTCTGATGAGGATCGCACTGCCCTGTCCACCCTGGCTCAGGAGGCGAACTCTCTGGCGCATCATCAGATGCAGATGGCCAAACACACGGGAGACACTGCGGGCAAGATGATTGCTCACGCCGTGGCAATCAGGAGGCATGCCTGGCTCAGATCCTCTGGCCTCTCTACATCATCGAGGCAGGTGATCAAAGACCTTCCGTTCGATGCCCTGGGGCTCTTCAACGCCGGAACGGACGACAAGCTGAAGTCAAATCACGACTTCAAGATTTTGGCTTCTAAGTGCGGGTTCGAAAATCAGAGCCAGGCACAGAGGACCAGATGGTTCCAGTACAAACGCCGGCACACGGTCCCGTACCGCACCATACAGTACCGTCAACCAGCCCGCCCCCTGCATACCTCCCAACAAACCCACCCTCAACAACCCCAGCAGCAAAGGAGGCAGCACCAGCAACAGCGTTCACGATCCCGCCAAGCTTCTGGAGGCAATCAGGCCAGGCGCCGCATTTGACGCCCTAATGGACGATACCATTTGCTCTTTCGTTACAGATGTTGTTCCCATGTCCCTCCCAATGGTACCCGCCCTCATCCTTCCATCCGGCTCGACACCGTTCGGGGATCACTTAACAAACTTTCTCCCTGCATGGGAAAATATCACCTCAGATGCATGGGTTTTAAAGATTGTCGACGAAGGCTATGCATTGGAGTTCGAGGTGCTCCCACCAACAGGGCAGATTGTCGATATCGAACCATCCTCGGCAATTCTGACAGAGGTCGAGACCTTCCTTCTGAAAGGGGAAATTTCCCCTCTCCCGGACTCTCAAAACCATCGAGCCTTCTTCTCCAGATACTTTACTGTCCCAAAGCCGGATGGCTCCCTCCGCCCAATCCTCGATCTCAGAGACTTAAACTCCTTCATCGAACCCCAAAAGTTCCGGATGGTGACGGTATCGTCCATTCTCCCTCTCCTCAGATACGGAGACTTCTTTGCGTCCGTCGATCTCCGGGACGCTTACTTCCATCTCTCAGTCAGAAAACATCACAGACGCTTCCTGGCCTTCAGGGTAGCGGGACAGACGTATGCCTTCAACGTGCTTCCGTTCGGGCTTGTAACGGCACCGAGAACTTTCACCAAATGCATGTCGGTGGTCGCAGCAGCCCTCAGAAGGGAAAAAATTCGCATTTTCCCATACCTAGACGACTGGTTGTTGGCAGCACACTCCCCGGACCTTCTGCGAACTCAGGTGGCAAGGACGCTTTCCCTTCTCGAAGACCTGGGCCTCCAGCTAAACGAGGAGAAATCTCATCTCGAGCCCACCACTTGCATAAAGTTCATCAGCGCCATGTTCGATTCTCTCTCCCAGTCAGTGTTCCTTCCAGAAGAGAGATTCAGGGCCCTTCGAACCGAAGCGCTCAAAGTGCGTCGAGCCCGAGTGGTCCCGGCAAAGCAGATACAGGTCCTCCTCGGGCATATGGCCTCCACGGTGATGGTGACACCATTGGCGAGACTCCGCTTCCGTTCCCTCCAGAGATGGTTCTTGGACCATTTCAATCCCATGCGATACAGTGCTGCGAAGCGCTTGCTGCTACCGAAGTCGGTAAAGGACTCCCTAAACTGGTGGATGAACCGCCAGCATGTCTGCAGGGGTGTTCCATTCCACCCAGAACCCCCGGCCATCACGATCACGACGGATGCCTCGATGTTCGCATGGGGATGCCATACAGGAGAACTCTCAGTCCATGACCTCTGGTCTCCACAGGAAAGACAGTGCCATATAAATTACTTGGAATTGCTAGCAATCTTCAAAGCCCTGAGGGCATTTGCCCTCCTAGTCACGGGGAAGTCTGTCCAGATCCTCACGGACAACATGGTGGCAATGTTCTATGTGAACAAACAGGGAGGAACGGGCTCGAGAAAACTTCTCAAGCTGTCAATGGAACTTTGGGACTGGTGTGTAGCCAGGTCGGTGTCGATAACAGCTTTACACCTCCCGGGCGAGATCAACGTCGAGGCGGACGCACTCAGGAGAACCAGGGCAACCTCTCACGAATGGAGGTTGAACCCCGATGAACTGGCCAAGATCTTCAGGGATTGGGGCCTCCCAGCCGCAGACCTTTTTGCGTCGCCGCAAAACGCTCAGCTCCCTCAGTTCGGTGCTCGGCTTGCTCCGAACACGGTACCAGGGTGTCTCGGAGATGCGTTCCTGTTGGACTGGTCGAGGCATCTGCTCTACCTCTTCCCTCCCTTCCCGCTCATCCTGAGGGTGATCGAGAGGATCCAGTCGGCGCAAACAAACTGCATCTTGATAGCGCCGGAGTGGCCACGACAACCGTGGTTCTCGGTCCTTCTCCAGTTATCCGAGGGGCGGATGAGGCGCCTTCCACTTCGGCAGGATCTACTCTCCCGGGAAGACGGTCAGCTTCTCCACCCCAACCACACTTCTCTGCACCTTTCGGCGTGGAGGATCCGGTCCTGAGGTCCCTGTGTCCAGGAGTTCTTCCAATCCTGGAGGCAGCTCACAAGCCAGCGACCAAAAAGTGCTACTCGGCGTGCCTCAACCGCTTCCAGGCCTTCCTCTCCGAGAAGGGCCTAGATGATCATCAACCGTCGGTACCGTCAATTCTCTCGTTCTTGCTGCACCTTACCGAACGAGGCTTGTCGCTATCGTCACTCAAGTCTCACCTGGCAGCCATATCTTGGCAACTCCAACGGACAGGAGAAGCTTCCTTATTTAAGGAGAGCTCCGTGAGATCTTTCCTGCAAGGTTTCAACAACCTGCACCCCCCGGTCCATTCCCCGACTCCGGGTTGGGACCTCGACCTCGTGCTGGCTCGGCTCGCACAACCGCCTTTCGAGCCATTGACGTCGATTGAACTTAGGCTTTTGTCATGGAAGGTGGCCTTCCTGGTCGCTATCACCTCAGCCCGTAGGCCTTCGGAACTTGTGGCATTACGGGTGGACGAACCGTATCTTGTTGTCCACGACAAGAGCAGTTCTCCGCACAGACGTGACTTTCCTCCCTAAAGTCGTGTCCCCCTTCCATGTTAATTAAGACATTGTCCTTCCCTCGTTTTGTCAGTCTCCCTCTACCCCGAGGGAAAAAAGACTTCATATGCTTGATGTGCGGAGAGCATTACTGCGTTATAGGGACAGGACTGCTCAGGCTCGGAGGACTCAGAGACTTTTTGTTGCATATGCCCTGGATAAGGTGGGCTTGCCGATCACGGCGCAACGTTTGTCTCACAGGATCACCTCGACCATCGAGCTTTGTTACCAGCTGGCTCGACAACAACCTCTCTCGATTGTCCGGGCTCGGTCAACCAGGGCTATGGCGGCATCGACAGCCTTCCTCAAAGGGATTCCGCTGGACGCTATTTGCAAAGCGGCCATTTGGAAGAATCCTCAGACTTTTGTGTCACATTATAGACTGAATACCAGGTATACACCTGATATGGCCTTTGGGAGGGCGATTTTGGGATCGTGCCCGCCTTGAAACCTTGCAAAGTTTTTTCCTTGTTGTTTGTCGGTACCATGGACCTCCTCGGTACCGTATATTGGTGTAGATGTTATTACCATGCCTTTTACTTGAATTTAACTGTTTACAGGTGATTGTGAATGTGATTGCACCTATACACTTGATGCCTTTACTGCCTGGGGCGCAGGCAACCTTGCACTATGGCCTAATGGGCTCATTACGGGTGGTGCTTTGTGTCGCTATCGACACCTTTACCTTACAAATGTGTTTTGCACTTGTTGATAAAACTGGTTTGTGTAACTACTCAGTGTGCCCTCATTGCAATGAGTGTCCTCAACAATGACTGCGTTGTTGTTTCCAAGGGTCAAAAGTTTATGTTAATTGTTTAAGAATTCCCTCATTTATTGAGTGTCTTTCACTGTATATTGGTCACCCTCACGTGGCCGGGAGGATCACGTACTCCCATAAGCTTCATGCACTGTGCCCTTCTTCGGAAGTGATTACAATCTATTGTTGGTAACTGTTTGCACTTAATAAAATTGTTTGGCCCTTGACTTGAATGGTCGGTTTGCCTTCTTCCCGCCTCCGGGACCTGAGCTTGCTAGTCTCCACAAATGTGCATTCGCAGAGACCACGAAGAAAAATGGTAGGTTACATACCTGTGACCATCTTTCTTCGAGTGGTGCTCTGCGAATTCACACTAACCCGCCCAGCCTCCCCTCTAAGCAAACCTCCAATTTCTTGCTACCGTAGCGGCGTAGGAATTGGATCGGTGTGCGCGGGGCGCCCTTTTATCCCCTGCCGGGGCTGGGCGGGGTTACTGCCAAAACTTGAAAAGTTTTAAAATGTAGAAGTTTCTGTTGGAGCCCGCGCAGGCGCAGTCTCTCCACAAGTGTGAATTCGCAGAGCACCACTCGAAGAAAGATGGTCACAGGTATGTAACCTACCATTTTCAATACTCACATGCAAAACTATAATTTATAGTTGTACTGCTCATAGTTGGTTCAGGGCAATTGACGGCTTGGTCTCTCAAGCTTAATTTTATAATTCATACCTATTTTTCTTATACTATCTGATGATATTTTCTTTTATACCATCTGAACATCCCACCCCCCCCCCCCCTCAACCATAATTTCCATTCCCTTTTCCTACATGTTTTTTAAATGTTCAGTGTGGTAAATGGACTTTGAATCTGAACACTAAAACCAAGACTTTTCTGAATTTTGGTTTGTCTTAAAAGATATGTCCAAAATATTTACCATGGGATTTATACAATATAGCTACCCCTTAATGTTTGAAAGAACCTTCAGTACTTCCAGGTTTTGTCATCTGTTTTATTTATTATAACATAAGCAACACAAAGCATTCATTTTACAATCACCTTGCCACTCTCACAATTGTACGACCTCCCAATTTATATTAAACTTTAGATTAACATGGTCACAATTTCTGAGCCAACCTCAGTCTCCTTCAGTCACTCAAAAGGCAATGCTGTCCAAGGTAAGTGTATTCAAGTAATGCATTTGAGCAATAATTTCTCACTCAGAGATCTCAGAAAGCATGGGAAGTGTTGGCAGAAACGTAGAACGGTAAAGAAAAGGAGAAAATGTATGTGGCACCCTTTCTTTCCTATCATTATATGTGGATATCAGCCCAACCTGTCATCACTCCCACTGCTGTGTACAGTGTTCTTTCATTCTTGGTGCCATATGTGACCTCTTGCTGGAGCCATAGTCATTTCTATTGCTGTGTTTGGCATCTCACTGTCTCCATCAAGGGATTATTTCTGCATGAATGGCCATGTGGCTCTGATTTTTGTCTATGACATTATTGTATTGTCGAAGGCTATGACATTATTGCTTCTGTTGCATGTGGTATTCTGTCATGCATGTCACCCTTCCTGTTGCTGCATATGGTGCCCTCCTACTGTGTGCTTTGCTAATCAAAAGTAATTCCACATTGAATATGAGGACAGACTTTAGCTAGGATTCAATCTCAATTTCAATAGTAGTAATAGTCAATTGTAGGCTTACTTATGTAGTTTTAGTTTTCACTTCCCAGGTGTTAACATTCCCCAAATCTATTAATATAAAATGATAATCAATTGCTTAAACACAGCTTTGTGACTGCATATAAAATTAAAATAACATTTACATTGATATCACTGAGTTATGCCACACCCAAGACAATATTGAATTATTGCTCCAATACATTAGATATAAGATTGGACCACACCTCTTGATTGGAAACATTACTAGTAGTAGAATATGGCAGATGGCCTCCTTTCACAATACTTGTTTTATCTCTAAAAACAAACATACAGGCCACACACTTAAAAAAACAACAACAACCAATTATCATATTGTTAATTTTCTTGCAAGGACACTTCTAATGGTTCTGTATCCATGGATTCTACACACATTCAACCATGTATGCTTTGAAATATTTTTTAAAAGATCTTGATTTTGCCATTTTTCATAAGGAATGTGATTTGACTGTGTCATGGATATAATGGAACCTGAGAATCCATGGGTTTTCATATTCATGGGTGGTCTTGGAATCAAACCCAGCACAAGGGTACTCAAACTAAGGCTCACGGGCCAGATGTGGCCCTCCAAGGTCATTTACCTGCCCCCCGTCCTAAACTTTAGATTGAGTCTGAAATAACTTGAAGGCACACAACAATCCTAAATGACTTGACTATCTCATTAGCCAAAAAACATGCCCACACTTTCCATTGCAATACTGGTAAGTTTATGTTGGTTAAATTTTATTGTATATTTTGCATTACAAATAAGATAGGTGCAGTGTGCATAGAAATTCATTCATGTTTTTTTTTTCAAACTATAGTTCAACCCCACCAACTGCCCCCCCCCCCCCCCCCCCAGCAATCTGAGGGATTGTGAACCGGCCCTCTGCTTAAAAGGTTTGAGGACCCTTGCCCTTAGTAGATACAGGAGCCCAATATAGTTATAAATTACTCTTTGCTTATGTTATTATCATGGTAGGACTATTGCCCTCCTCCCAAGAGCATCTGCTATTAAGAATTGCATGGCAGCACTTGAACAGCCAATCTTTTTCCTGATGATCTGAAGAATAATGGTCCTCATCCAAAGGATTTTTTCCCCCAAAGGGCCTGGGTCAAGAATATTGGTAGCAATGCTAGTAATAGAACATTGAAACCCATCCCAAATGGATTAGTCTAAACAGGTGCTATTCAATTTAGATCAAGTAATGAAAGGTGGATTAAATAATACTGCTGAGGTCCATAGCTGATCTCTTGAAACTTCTTAAGACATCCTCCTTGGATTCATCTATTTGGAAAGGGCCTCACCTTCTTATTTTCTTCCTTGCTATTCATTTATCATCTTCTAGAATAGAAGGCATAACAGAAATAAGAAGGACAAACAGGATTCCCTTGCTTTGTGTGTACTTTGGCCTTTTGCAGCACATACAAGCAGCACAACTGTTTAAGGAGTGAACACTCCTTAAACAGTTGTGCTGCTTGTATGTGCTGCAAAAGGCCAAAGTACACAATATTTCTAATTGAAG
Organism: Anolis sagrei; assembly: GCF_037176765.1. Lineage (NCBI taxonomy): Eukaryota > Metazoa > Chordata > Lepidosauria > Squamata > Anolidae > Anolis > Anolis sagrei. The sequence continues at coordinate 132,121,086 of NC_090023.1, forward strand.
TATTTAAATTAGGAGATACATGCACACATGTGCACACTTTATGAACACTATTAAATCAAAATACTCTGCCAATCCCAAAGCAGATTAAACATATCATTACGGCACCCACATTACTGGAGGTGAGACTGTGGTGTAGAGCAGTGATTCCTGATTTCTAGTCCCTCAGGGGTTTTGGAAAGCCTCAGCTGCCTTGACCAATGAGCAGGGTTTCTGGGAACTGAAATCCAAAACATGTAGAATACTAGATTTTGCAAAGGCTGGCATATAGTGACAACCTTGTCTGAAACCAGAAGGCAGTCCAGTGTTATAACAGTTGTTATTGCCTGCAAGCTGAAACATTATGTTTTAAATCAGGGGCGGGAACAATTTGACCCTCCCTGTGTTACTGTTCTTAGGAGTCCTTGCCAGTAATAGGTGCTACACTTCAACAAGATCTTATTCCCATACCTATTTTTAAATAAACGGGTGATACAAGAAGAGAGAAGTAGTGCTTTGCTGTCTCTGTATGTTCAAGAATGAGTAGTACTGGCCTGTGGTGCAGCCAAAAAAGAGAAAAGGCCAGCAAAGGAAGGACACCCCTAGTGTGTGTGGTTTTAGTCTGGAGGCAATCATAGAAGTGATTACAAAGGACAACAGGCAAGTTTTGTAAGTGCTCTGCTGACAGGGTAGCTAATTAAATTGGTTTCTTCCCCCCTCCATGTCTTGCTCTCACCAGCTTTAAACAGTTCATTAAGTGCATTTCATCAAGGCAAATGAAAAAAGTAAATAGATAAAAAGAATTTTTGTGTCTCTTTTTTCACTTTGATGGGTATTTTTAACCCATATGGAAATGATTTTAGAAATGTCATCATTTGTTACTTTGTGTGCTTGTTTATATGATTATTAGATACTATTCTAGACACATGAAAATGTTATATAACAAAGGGACGGGGTGGGGAGAGATAAAGTAGGTGCAGATGGCTGATTTAACCCTCTAATGAACCAGCAAGGAACATCATATTAAGCGGAGCCTGGCAAGCCTGGCAAAGGCTTATCTCATTCCAATGAAGTTTGCATCAGCAGAAAGCTCTAAATTTCTGGTTGCAAAAACCAAAATAATAAATAAATAAAACAATACAATCAAAAACTTTTTATGACCCAGCTTTGAATGCCCCCCTACTTCATGATGAGAGCATTACACCTGGATTCTTATCAGCCCTTTTTATCTCCAAACTTAGGCATTCTATCAAAACATTACTTTAAAATTGCGTGTACACACCCTCCCAACACCCAGAAATCTAACCATTAAGACCCTTCTCTCTGGAATTCATCTGGGTAACAATTATGGCTGGCTTTGAGTTCCATTATATTGTACCATTCTCAACTGGTAAATTAGGAGCAGCCACTTCCCTTGTGCCTGTTAAGGACCATCGTCCCCTACCTTGAAACACATTTGGCAGTATCTTTTATACTTTCCAAATGCCCAGCACTCCAATAAACAGCCAGTTAAGGCTAACTAAAGTAATGGCTCATTCTTTTCAGTGTTCTGGGCATATACCTCTGGGAATCTACGCAGAGAAAATAAACAACAGCCATTTCAACATCAAAGATGTATTAGATACTCTTTCTTCCCATCTCTATACAGATCTAGAACTCTTTTCTGCCTTCCATATGTTATTTTCAATACTCTCCAACAACCAGTCCTACACTTAAGGTAATTATATTAGCATAAATGACTGGAGCAATTGTGTGTTTTATTTTTTAAATGATGATGATGATGATGATGATGATTAATAATAATAATAATAATAATAATAATAATCCATCCTATCTCCCCAAGGGGATTCAGGGCGGTTTCCAGCAATGTAACAAATTGGCAAATATTCAATGCCAAAACAAGCAAGTATTAAATAAATCAAATGCAATAAGACAACCTAAAACTTCCTTTTGAAATGAATTTTTTTCACTTGCCATAGATCAGGTGGGACTCAGGGAAACCATTTACTCTTTGTATAAAGAGTTAGGAGATAAAGGATAGCAAGCAGGGCCCTAACCAGTCATGAACTTATCACCATCATCATCATTTTTATTTATACCCCACTTTATCTCTCAAAGTGGCTTTATACACATGTGAGCTTGATGAAAGATCATTTGTCCCTTCTATTACTATTTTAGTGTACACTAGTAACAAGGGGGAGATGTGAAATGTGTCTATACTGACCTGGCAAGTGGGATCAATTTAGCACCTGGCACATAGCTATTCTGTATATTGCAAAGTAGGAAGATACAAATAAACAAGAAGAAATGAGATTTGAAGTCCAAATGTGAAATAACAAGACCAGGCACAGAAGATATGGAGAAATTTATAGACGTAATAAATTAAACTCATCGGTAACAAATAATCTCAAGGGAGCAACATGACATGGGTAATGGCCAAGGGCTGGGTATTACTCTGTGACTGCCTAATAATAATAATAATAATAATAATAATAATAATAATAACTTTATTTATATCCCAAATGTGACCTGGGGCAGCTTACAGAAAGCACATACTAGTGCTGTAAAACTCATAAAATACAAATAAATTACATCTACATTTATAACAATAACAATCCTAAACCAACCTCTAGTCAAAACACCTAACCTTGGGGTACTCCATGTCAATGGTCAATCATTCTAGAAGGGCATCCCAGGGACATTCCCTCCCAAGCCCCAGTACTCAACAAGAGAGAGCAAAACCCCCTTAGCTAGCCCCAAGCACAGTTCTTTCAAAGCCTCTCAATCCACTGGCCCTAGAAAGGCAATCCCAAATATCCTTTCTTGTACCCACATGTAAGTGCTAAGGTGAATGATCAATGCTCTCCCCAAATTCCTAATTATAATCAGTGCCACCCTAATACAAACTTCTTCCTCCCAGCAGACATAATATGTGGTAGGTGGGGGAAAACCCACCAGGGAAGGGGAAAAATTCTACCTAGCTCAGTATTCACTCATATTGTACTGAGGACAGGAGGGTGGATTGCAAAACGGATAAAAATGGTGGGAGGGACTGGCAGCATTAAATACACTTCAGCATTCCCCTTCTATATGCTGCAACTAGTGAGAATGCCAGTCCCACAAAGATAGGCCTGATCTATATCCCCTTCGTCTTCAAAGCCTCCCCCAGACCAAATGGCTGGGCCTTTGGCCGTAGGCAAGAAATATGGCAAAAGATTCAATTCTGAAATTAGTTTTAGGGTTAGAAGTAGAATGTAACACAGAGCATCTGTGAAGTAATACAATAGCAAATTGGAGAAGAATGCTATATTAAGGTTCAAGTCATATTTAATGATATAATTGTATTTAAAGACAGAACTATAAATTATTTATCACATGGGAGCTAATCAGAAATGACATCTCTTATATATTCAACATTAACTTAATGCCATGGTATTATTATATTTCATTTTCCATATTCTATAATAGTGTGCTGCTGCTTAAGCATGAGATACACCGACAATGTAATGGAATCAGATAACAGATTCTGGGCCTTCCAAGAAAGAAAAGCAAGAAATCTGCATGGGAATATTATTGTTAATCTCCATGTTGATCATAACCTGTAATAGATAAGAACATCCCCAATGACAGATACATTATGTCACTAAACTGTGCAAAACCATGAAACTGATGTCTTTCACAAAGATAAATTCTGGATTGCAGAGTGGTAGGTTTTTATAATCGTATTTGTTTGTGAAGATAGACCTGAATTTTAAGTGCTTGATCCTGATGTTATAAGATGAATAGCATTGAATTGTTAATGCTGAAGATGTGAATCCAAATTAAGAAGAGAGTTTAAGGGGGCCCTGTTCCTCCGAGTAATCCATAGGCTTTTAAAAATACATCAGTTACCAAATAAAAAATGTTCATTCATGTTGTAAACTAGAGAGAATCAATGTTGGCTCATCAGCTGTGTGTGACTCAAATCCAGACATTTTAATGAGGCATCAGAGTAAAGGCAATAATCTGGTCACTGAAGCAAATAAATTTTCCCCCATGAGTTCAAATAAGTAGAAAAGACTGTAGGTCTGGACAAAGTTTTTAATGCAGCAAAGATTAACTAAAGGGGATTTACACATAGATTCTATATGCTAGAATTTTTTGATGCTTTTCTCTGTGTGGGGAATCATCCAGACACACCTGGCTAAAGAGGTTAATTGAAGTTATAATCTCTTAACTTGTCTACAGATAACACACAACAAATAGCCATAATACCCATGGAAAGATTACTGCACAGCTGTAAACTCCTTTGTGCCAAGGACTGGTGGAGAATTCTGATTTTTGTTTGTGAAGGTTACATTCAAGAAGATTGCCATAGCTATGCCTGGTTCATTCCATTAAAAATTGGAAATAATACTTTGCCTTCACATACCCCATATTACTAGAAGCATCTTCCTCCATATGAAAACTTGTAGTAGGAGTCATAATCAATCCAGCAATGAAGGTAAAGCAATGATGGGTTGAGGAGATATTTGTCTGTAGGATGGATGGAGGAGAAAGAGTTGAAGTGAGAAAAAGTTGTGGGGAGAAGACAGTGTATAAGGAAGGAAAACAATGGAGCAGAGATGTCTATTGTGGGTGTGAGGGCAAACTGGGAGGAGGGAATAACACTGTAGAGAAGAGGGGGGACCATTCATGGTCCCAAAGGCAATGCGAGAGGAACCATGAGGATCAATGCAGGATGCACATTCTTATATTAGGGGTGGATGTGTATCTTCCTGAATTGATAAATTTGTGTGTACATTTCATCTTTTGGTTTTGTGTCAATCTGTGCAATGAGATTTGGAGTATTTATGTTTTCTACAAATAGGTGGTATGGAAAGAATATTAACAAAAACAACAGATTTTTTAGTGTATGGAGATTCTACGTGGGTACTTCTCTGCAGTTCAGGATAGTGTGAAAAATGCATTTGTATTGCTGTATGTGTGTCTGCATGCACACACATGCACACAAAACACCATTTTCTGCATTAAAAGTAATTACAGTATGTAACCTAGAAACCTAATTCTGCCAAACAATATATTTAAAAATATATTTGTTTTATTTATTGCACATAATAAGTCTTAAATTCCAAAAAGTCTTTGAAATCTATATTTTTCTTGATGGCTTTCTCAAAGCCAGAGCAAAAAAAATAGAAAGATTATTCACTGTCTTGGTGAGAATGAAATTTACAAATATGTATTATTTACAAAGTCAGGATAATGTTATTCTTACATGTGATGAAAGGATGGATTTTTTTAAAGCCTTGCTACTAACATTGAATCGAACAATCCATGCCTTCTTACTCTTGAATTAGCATAGTGAAGCTGTTTTTTTTTGTGCCGTGCTGCTTCTGATTTTTATTTATGAATAGATGTAGATATGCTAAGACCAATTTGTGAGATGATATTCTGGACACATGCTCTTAGAATTGAACAGCTCACAATACTATATCATGTTGTATAAATGTATTGTGATTGAGTCAACCTACTCCTTCACCAGAGCCCCCAGTTTTTTATTTTGTTTTTAAATTTATTATTTTATTTATTTGCTTTATTTCTATACCGCATTTTTCAGCCCGGTTAGGTGACTCAATGCGGTTTACATACTACAGGTTATCACAATATCATAAGCAATTAAAACACATTATACATAACAGACAAAATCAAAAACAGTCATTATCACATCGTAACGCCTCAATAGCAAATCAGAATCCGTTCTCATAATCCTTGTACCATTTTCCTATGTTCGATTTTACCGTCTTCCTATGTTCAGTTGCACTGTTTAGCCAAACGCTTGTTCGTAAAGCCAAGTCTTAACCTTCCTCTGGAATGTCAACAGCGAAGGAGCCTGTCTGATGTCTACAGGTAAGGCATTCCACAGCCGAGGGGCCACCACTGAGAAGGCCCTGTCCCTCGTCCCCGCCAAACGCGCCTGTGATGCAGGCGGGATCGAGAGCAGGGCCTCCCCAGACGATCTTAATGTCCTAGTCGGTTCATAGGTGGAGATGCGTTCGGAGAGGTAAGTAGGGCCGGAACCGTTTTTTTGTTGTGTCAGGCGCGGCTTGAGAAACTGCAAGTTGCTTCGGGTGTGAGAGAATTGGCCATCTGCAAGTACATTGCCCAGGGGACGCCCAGATGATTTGATATTTTTATCATCCTTGTGGGAGGCTTCTCTCATGTCCCTGCATGAGGAGCTGGAGCTGATAGAGGGAGCTCATCCGCCTCTTCCCGGATTCGAACCTGCGACCTGTTGGTCTTCAGTCCTGCCGGCACAGGGGTTTAATCCACTGCGCCACCGGTGGTGCAGTGGATTAAAGCGCTGAGCTGCTGAGCTTGTTGACTGAAAGGTCACAGGTTCAAATCCAGGGAGCGGCTGGGGCTGACAGCGGAAGCTCACGCCGCTCCCTGGATTTGAACCTGCGACCTAGCAATTCAAAAACATGCAATAGGTACCGCTCCTGCGGGAAGGTAACAGAGCTCCATGCAATCATGCTGGCCACATGACCTTGGAGGTGTCTATGGACAACGCTGGCTCTTTGGCTTAGAATGGAGATGAGAACCACCCCCAGAGTCGGACACGACTGGACTTAATGTCAGGGAAAAACCTTTACCTTTACCTTAACTTGTTGGGTGGACAAGATGGACGGGGGCATGCAGTGGAAGTTTTTTTAATTCTCTCTGAGATGCGATGGATCATATATGTACACAGGCAGATAGCTAAATGTACACAAAAGCATTTTTTATTCTCTCTCTTTACCCCAATATATTCAAGCTATGTTTAATTTAATAACCACCAGAACAAAGGAATGGTTGCAGAGAATTCTAGTTGTAATTGCTTTCCAATTGTGCTTCTGTTTAGCCACCTGTATGTACATGGCTCCATTTTTTGACAGCCCTGATCAGCTGCAGCAATCCACAACAGGGTATATGAAGGAAGTTCCATGTTTTCCATGACTGCAGGGATATACAATAATGCAAATATGCACATTTTTGGGCTAGAATCGGGTTTAAGCACACTTTTTAAACACAGGTTTTTCAGCTGTAAACCCGATTCAGCACACACATTCATGAGACATCATTTACCCCCCTCCCCTAATACCAGTTTCTTTTGGGTTTTAGTATATGTGTAGAAGGGCCCTGAGACCCCTTCTATACTGCCATATAATCCAGATTATCAAAGCAGGTAATCCACATTATCCCTTGTGGGGAGAAGGGAGGGATAGAAACACACAAAATAAATAAATAAATGCACCACATAATCCAGTTCAAAGCAGATAATCTGGATCCCATATGGCAGTCTAGAAGGGGACTTAGTTTTTTCTCCCTAGATATTCCATGGATTTATATCATTAAATATTAATGCAATATGATATTTAATAAAATAAAATATCAAATATAATCAACGTGATGCATATTTGGTATATATTTGAAGATATAAAGAATAACAGTGGCCTTTGGTCTTCCACGGAGTTTAATAATACATTTAATAATAGTTTAAGCCAGTGTTTCTCAAACTGTGCTCCTCCAGGCGTTTTGGACTTCAGTTTCCACAAATCCTAACACCTGGTAAACTGGCTGGGATTTCTGGGAGATGAAAAACATCTGGAGAAGCACAGTTTGAAAAACTCTGTTTTAAGGCATCTAAGGTTAAGATTAATTTTTATACAGATTTTTTTCCTAGAATGACTATTGTGCAAATATTATTGTTGGATATTCAGTGGTTCTACACTATATCTGAAATTACATCAACTTCAGTAGACAGTGCCAGGTAGATTAACTGAATATCAAATTTGAAAGCATAATAGTGTAATCCGTACTCTTAAAACACTTTCTTAATTCAAATAGTTTTAATTTTCCTTTTTTGAGTCATGAATTTCTGATCAAGGCAAAAAGGTAGAGAAGACAGAAAACAGGTCCTTGCCAGAATGAGCCAAGAATATCAGAAAGTTCTCCCTTCCGCATTACATTGATGTATCAAACAGATTTAGAATTTTATGTAGAACCTGGCAGCCTCATATCACAGCTTGGATTCTGTGCAGTTAATAATCCTGAGTGTTATAAAGGTCATCTTACATTTTAAATTCCAATAGATGAAATGTGTGTTATTATGAAAGAAGAATATGGGCCTGTGAACATTTTGGGGATAATTTTCTTCCTTTCGGTATGATTTATATGCATGTGCTGGGATAACTTAATTCACAAGAGATGTACGAGTAATTTATTTTCCAGCCACTGAGCTAAAGCTGGACAATAATTTATCTGACTTTTAGTGTGAGGTTGCAGCCAAAGCAGAAATGACATTGAGTGATAACTGAAGAGTTGCCATTTTGCTGTTTATCTTTTGGCTCTGGGCATTTATGCATTTTCTTTGGAAAGCCACATTATTTCTCTCTACAGCACTCTCTCTCTCTTTTAAAATATGTACACAGAAAGCACATTTCCCCAGTCAGATATTAAATGGAAAGCAAGTGAGCAATAGTCATTTTTGACTGTTTTTACTTCAATTGAACAGCTCTAAACCTGCAATCAGAAAAGAGGGGGCAAATTACTGCAGCATCATCACATGCCGAGCAAAACTAAATGCTCAGCCTCTTTCTTGACACTTCACATAATCAACATATTTCATTCTGCACTGAATTCAGTTTTCAATGTCTTGCAGTTTCGAAACAGAGGGATTCAAATTGCACTCTCTCTTATTTATGCCAAATAGATTGAAAATATACCTTTCTATAAGAGCAGTATTACTTGTTACTGAACAAATGATAAGTGATGCCTCTACATTGCCTTAATCTTACAGGTATTAGTGATACAGTATCAAAAAAAGGATCACATCCAAAAATAAAGGGGGAGGGTACTTTTTGGCCCATCCATTGTCATGTGAATGTAGAAGTTATAGCTATCTCACAGCCTTTGAAGGGATCGGAAAGTCCAAGGGCAGATGCATGTTTGCGCTCAGAACACCATGATGATTGCAACATTGAAGCTCTCACTGCCTCAATGTTCTCAGGTGATCTAATGGGCCGAGGGACTCCAGTTCTTCGTCTGGTCGCACTTGCAGTTTGTCTGAATGTAGTGACCCACATCACAATTGATTTCCGGTCTGGGACAGGTGCCAATGGGGCTAAATTAAAGCAATTCTGAAAGGTGCGCTGGGTTGCAATCACAGAACATCCGCTCAAAAAGTAGGCCTCAACGGCAAAAGCACACTCCTCCCTGTTCCAATGATGGCGACTGAACTGTGACAAAACTTTATACTCCTGCCTCTCAGAGAATACTAGCACTCCACTACATCTTCAACTGACTGAATGGCATGCATTTTAAAAAAGGAAGTTATGCTGCCTCACCTTGTATGGACCCTCCTTTTGCTGCAATAATTTAAACTTTATTTTATTCAGTTCCGTTATTCTGTCTGTTTCTTTTGCTAGGTTTGTAGTATCTTGATACTAAAATTGACTTTATTGTGCAGATGGTTACATTATTGCATTATGTTGGGCTGTTTTTATTCTAAACTACAAAGATGACATTCACCAGTTGGGCAGTAGGTAAATTTAATAGATGAATGGACAAATGGATGATGTTCTAAGAGCCCTTATTTCATGCATCAGATCTATCTAACTAGGGAACACCATTGTAGGGCCTGATTGGCAGAGGCATCAATATTAAACTTTGCCAGGTCTTTGAACATTGAAGCCTTTTAGTAGATTGAGATTTCACATTCGTTTCTACATCAGGCTATACCTATGACCTAGGCACCGCTTCACTAAATTTTCATATGAAATGCAAAAAGCAGAAAAAAGCACACTATGACATATTGCTTTAAAAGTGTGTTACTATTATATGAGGATGAAACTTTCTTCAAGACTGTTAAGTCTGACAAAATTCATTCCCATCCCTGGACTGTGTTTTTCCTCTCGCTATAAGTGTGATAAAGAGATGGGAGAGAGGGATTGGACATCATGATTTTCCAGGCATTTCTGAAAATATAAAGGCACTGGTATACTCATCAAATGAACCCCTGATGAGACATTTCCAGCTTTGATAAGAAAAGGTGATAGTCTCCAATCAGTACTGATATGATGGGCTCTCCCTTAATGCAAAATGACAGCAGTATTGATCATCTATTAAAGGGATTCTGATTCCATCTCCACCAGCTCTCTGAAATCACCAGTCATAATGCCTCATTAAGACTTCAACACATAAAGAACATAAGGCAATGAAAGGTTGGTGGATCAACTATTTAGTATCAAAGTAATGTTAAGGTCAACATCAACATACTTTATTATCAAAAAGTCATAGGACCGTAACCAGAGCTTAGAAAATTGACTTTGAAATGGTATCTATTGGAGTCACCCAAGATGAGATATTTGGGGGGCTTAGAAATCCATAAAGGTAACTTTCCTCATCTGAAAATTACATGTGGCCTACTCCCCTTACATGTACTCATCATCCACAGGCTCTTCTTTCACTCCAAGCAGCATCTCATAGAAATAAGTGTTCACAAAAAATATTTCACACTAGCAAGTAAAGAGAACCAAGCCATAAAATGAAGAAAGTATTAAGAAAAAAAGATATTTGAGGATCGATAGCTAATCTGACCTAGGGAGGAAACAAATCACATTTAATAATGGTGTTACATTACAAATTGAAAGTGGAGCAAGCTATATGGCCTCACTGTCTAAAAAAGATCAGTTGATTGAAGTGCATTATACACCTGATATTAAGTGAAGCATTTTTAAAAAAGAGACATATTCACTCAATATATCAAGAAAAAGAAGGATAAAAGAGCCTTGTCAGGGACAGAAAAACATACTGCATACTGAATTCTACATTTTAAGCAATGGTGAAATGGCTGTTAATGAGTATTTTTAGATGCCCATTTCAAGCAATGAGATGGTTGCTAAAAGCAGTACGTTTTCCCAGTTTTTTCCAGTACAAACCAAAATTGCAGGAAGGTCTTTTGCCCACACACTAAGGACATAAGAAGCCTAGGCTTTGGGTGAAATAGAGCCATTTTTAAATGAACTACCTGTACTTACATTTCTAACTTTTGAAATGTGCACACCAAGGTTCAGCGGGAGGGGAAGCTACTATAAATTTCAAGTTGCAGTTTTCTCAGGAGAAGGTTTGCAGAGACTAGTGTCAAGACCAATATCCCCCAATGAGTCTAGGAAACTATGGAGTGAGCTAATAGACGTAGGACAAGTCTTGCCCAGAATACCTGTAGGCCTCAACCTGGACTTATATTCTGGGATATTTATTTATCGTGTCAGGAGCAACCAGACATTTGTATTACATTTTTAACAAAACAAACAAACAGACAAAACACAAAGTTTGCAAGCTTGGTAGTTGATTAAATGTCCTTTGACCAGTAGCTGGCCACTTGGAATGCCTCTGGTGTTGCCGCAAGGAGGTCCTCCATGGTGCATGTAGCAGGGCTCAGATTGCATTACAGCAGGTGGTCAGTGGTTTGCTCTTATAGTGGATTCCATTTTGTAGCCCCATTTCTTAAGATTGGCTCTGCATCTCGTGGTGCCAGAGCGCAGTCTGTTCAGCGCCTTCCAAGTCACCCAGTTTTCTGTGTGCCCAGGGGGGAGTCTCTAATTTGGTATCAGCCATTGATTGAGGTTCTGGGTTTGATCCTGCCACTTTTGGACTCTCGCTTGCTGGGGTATTCCAGTGAGTGTCTCTGCAGATCTTAGAAAACTATTTCTTCATTTAAGTCATTGACATGCTGGCTGATACCCAAACAAGGGATGAGCTGGAGATGTCACTGCCTTGGTCCTTTCATTATTGGCTGCTACTTCCCGGCGGATGTCAGGTGGTGCAGTGTAATTTCTACAGTGGTGTAGGGTGCAGATACCCTGTGATAATGTGGCATGTCTCATTAAGAGCCACATCCACTTTTTTAGCGTGGTGAGATGTGTTCCACACTGGGCATGCATACTCAGCAGCAGAGTAGCATAGCGCAAGGGCAGATATCTTCACTGTGTCTGGTTGTGATACCCAGGTTGTGCCAGTCAGCTTTCGTATGATAGCTGGCTGGTCCAGCGGAACTGATGGCAGAGGATCATCGCTTCAATGCTGGTGGTCTTTGCTTCTTCCAGCAAACTGACATTTGTCCGCCTGTCTTCCCAAGAGATTTGCAGGATTTTCCAGAGGGAGCGCTGATGGAATCGTTCCAGGAGTTGTCTCTGGCATCTGTAGACAGTCCATGTCTTGCAGGTGTATAGCAGGGTTGGGAGGACAATAGCTTTATAAACAAGCACCTTGGTATGCCTATGGATGTCCCGGTCCTCAAAGACTCTCTGCTTCATTAAGAAAAATGCTCTCTCGCAGAGCTCAGGCGGTGTTGTATTTTGGTGTCGATGTTGACTTTGGTGGAGAGGTGACTGCCAAGGTAGCGGAAATGGTCAATATTTTCTAATGTTACACCATTAAGCTGTATCTCTGTCATTGGAAAGGGATTGGTTGGTGACTGCTGGAACAGCAGTTTGGTTTTCTCGATGTTCAGTGACAGGCCGAGCTTCTTGTATGCTTCTGCGAAGGTGTTTAGAGTGGCTTGTAGAACTTCTTCTGAATGTGCACAGATGACGTTGTCATCAGCATACTGGAGTTCTATAATTAATGTTGTTGTAACCTTGGTTTTGGCTTTCAGTCTGCTCAGGTTAAACTGCTTGCCATCTGTCTGATAAATGATTTCCACTCTGGTGGGAAGCTTCCCATCAACAAGATGAAGTATCATAGTGATGAAGATGGAGAATAAAGTTGGGGCAATAACACATGATTCCACCTTAAATGGGTCACTTTGTGAGCCATTGCTGTCCAAGACTGTTGCCATCATGTCATCATTGAGGAGCCGCAGGATGTTCACAAATTTGTTAGGGCACCCGATTTTTTGGAGGATGGTCCAGAGAGCACTGCGATTCACTGTGTCGAATGCCTTTGAAAGGTCAATGAATGTCATGTACAGAGGTTGATTTTGCTCCCTGCATTTTTCTTGGAGCTGTCATGCAGTGAAGATCATGTCCACTGTTCCTCTGGAGGGGCAGAAGCCGTTCTGGGATTCTGGGAGGATGTCTTCTGAGAGGGGTAGATGATGGTTTGCAAGGATTCTTGCGAGGATTTTCCCAGTGGAGGTTAGAAGGGAGATACCTCGATAGTTTCCGCAGTCTGTTCTTTCCCCCTTTTTGAAGAGGGTGATGATGGTGGCATCCTTGAAATCTGCTGGGATTTTCTCAGTTACCCACACTTTTTCTATGAGCTGGTGGAGTTGTTGTGTCAGCTCAGGTCCTCAGGTAAAGATTTCAGCAGGGATCCCATCAGGTCCGCTGGCTTTGTTATTTTTTTGTTGGCTGATGGCATTGCTGACTTCTTCCAAACTTGGTAGTGCTGCAAGCTCATCCCTGGTTTGTTGTTGCAGGATTTGTGAGATAACTTCTTCGGCCACATTGGAGCTGTGATTCAGGAGGCTTTAATAGTGTTCTTTCCAACGTAGTGCAATTGAGTTTTGGTCCTTCGGGAGTTTGGTGCCATCTGATGAGCGTAGAGGCTGTATGCCATGGTTTCTTGGTCCATAGATGACCTTTGTAGCTTTGAAAAATCCCTGAGCATCATGGGTATCTGCCAGGTGTTGGATTTCTTCAGCCTTCTTTGTCCACCAGATGTTCTTGAGTTCTCTTTTCCTTCTTTGGACCTCAGATTTTGTGCTGGCGTAGATCGTTTTCTTAGCAGCACAGTTGATGTCTTTCTGCCATGTTTGGAAGGCTTTCCTTTTCTTGTCAATTAGATTTTGGATCTCAATGTCATTTTCATCAAACCAATCTTGATGTTTCTTGGTTTGATATCCAGTAGTTTCCTTGCAGGCTGTGATGATGGAGGTCTTCAGTTTGTTCCAATGTTCCTCGACATTTTCGAGGTGTTCTACGGGTATATGGTCCTTGAGTGCTGTTTGGAGAAGGGCTCGTTTGGAGGGTTCCTGAAGGGCTTGGGTGTTCATTTTGTGCCTTGTCTTTCTTCCTTGGAGTTTGCGCTTGGGGGTGATCTTGATAGCCATTGTGGATCAGATTAGCCTGTGGTCTGTCCAGCAGTCGTCAGTACCCGTCAGCCTGTCAGTACATGGCTCGTGTGAGAAGCACGTCACAGCGGTCTCTGGTGCATGTGATTACGTAGTCTAAGATGTGCCAATGCTTTGACCGGGTGTGCTTCCATGATGTCTTGAACTTGTTTTTCTGGCAGAAGAGCATGTTGGTGATGACAAGGTTGTGTTCCGCACATTTGGTGAAAAGCAGGATGCCATTCGAGTTGCTGTTTCCAACCCCGTCTTTTCCTATGATCCCTGGCCACAGGTCAAAGTCTCGCCCAACTCTTGCATTAACGTCCCCCAGGAGGATGATTTTGTCCTCCTTAGGTATCTCTGATAGGATGGTGTCCAGCTGGCAGTAAAAAATTTCCTTGATGTCTTAATCAGCATCAAGTGTTGGTGCATAGGCACTTATGATGGTTGCCTGTTGGTTTTTGGCAAGTTCAATTTGGAGGGTTGAGAGTCGTTCATTGATGCCAGTGGGTGCTTCGGTCGGATGTTTCACCAGATCATCTCTGATAGCAAAGGCAACTCCGTGCATTCTTTGGTCTTCTTCAGGCAGTCCTTCCAGAAGAAGGTGTAGCCTCCTTTTTCTTCCTTCAGCTGTCCCTCTCCTGCTCTTCGGGTCTCCTGAAGTGCTGCTATTTCGATGTTAAAGTGTCCCAGCTCCCTTGCAATGATAGCAGTTCTACATTTGGGACATTCGCTGTTAGTGTTGTCCATCAGTGTCTGTACATTCCATGTTCCAAAGTTCATTTTTCTTTTTTGGCCGCAGGGTGGTGACCCCACTGGATGCAGCATTCCAGTCAGTGATAAGAGAGGCAGATTATGTTTAGGGCACCTTTTCTAGCCCCTTCCCCGTGTGGGGTGAGCAGAGTGGGTCCTACAAAGGGTTGCTTAGTCATGGATACAGCTGCCGAACAACTCAACTGTCTCGGACCTTGAGTTAGAATGACTGAATCCGTATCCACCACCCATGTGCCAGTCTGTGACTAGGGGCTTCCAGATTTTAGTCCTGCCCCCATCGCCACTAGCTGAACGCCATGGGACTTTTTTTTTGGTTTGTTCTTTTTTTCTTTGGAAGACACCTGCGCATGAGTTTTTTTAATGTGTGGAGGTCAGTGCACAACTCATCAACACACAGTCTTCGCAGAGTGAGGTTTCACTATTCATGTAGTTTAACACAATGACCGTGGCTTCTCAGTCTGTTGCAGCCTTCTTCCACCTTCACAGCCATTGTAGCATGTACCAAGTTATCTTCTGCCTGCTCTGCCACTGAGGTATTTGCATCTTCGGACTGTGCTTGGTCTGGAACCTCCCCTGCGGCCACTCCTGGGAGTACATGACTACAGTCCTTGTGCCCTCAGTCCATCGAGGGGGAGGTTCTAGACCTCACTCCCCGAGGAGATTAGATCAGCAACTCCCCTTTTTTTCATTCAGAAAAAAATTGAAGACCTGGATGTGGGACCAAGCTTTTGGACATTCTGGCAGCTAAAGAAAAGACCTTGATGATGGGCAGGAATTGACAGAACGGAATGGATTTATGGAACTCTGAACACTGAGCATGAGATTGTTTACTATTGTGTTATGTACTGATGATTTTAACCTGTTAACTGTTTAATTGCTTTTATGTATGTATGTATGTATATTTGACATAGGCATTGAATTGTGCCTTCTTTTGTAAGCCGCCTTGAGTCCCCCCTCGGGGGTGAGAAGGGTGGGGTAGAAGTAACTGAAATAAACAAATAAATAATAAATCTATTGAATACCCAAAAATTATGAGTGGAAAAATAAGTGTGTGTGTGCGTCCTATATCAATGCCCTAGGGATGTAAGAAGTTCTCCTCACTCACTAGTGTGACCATGAGCAATTCAAATCTATGAGTATTCAATTAGGAATAAATGTGCCAGGTCCATGCAAAGACCAGTTATGGCCAACTGGGGGTACAGCAAAGTTTCTTAAACTGTGGACTGTGACCCTAATTTGGATTTCGTAACTGAATCTAGTGGTCATGGCTGATGCTTCTCCTCCCACCCCACTGCTGTAGCTGTTCCCTTTGCAAACACCCTGAATCAGCAAGCAAAACATTTGGGGGGGGGGGGGGTAGCCAGCATGCCAGCAGGGATTTGACTCCCAGCCCTTCTTTCTCTCCCAGGATCCCTTTCTTCTCATCCTCCTGTTCTCTCTTTTGCTTTCTTCTCTGTTCTTCTCTTCCTTTCCATACACTCTGTGATGAAAAAGGAATCCCACATCTTTAGGCTTCCTTGGGTGCAGCTGGGTGGCAGCAGGGGGGGGGGATGTTGCAAATACTCATTTTGCTTGATGGATCTTTTCAGTTTAGCATGACATCCCAAAGACTACTATTATGTAGTATTTGAGACACTTAAATGTGCATGGTTAAGGAGCATATTCAAACCAACTTCCCATGGAGTTTAGGACTATGAATACTGTGAACTGTGGGATAAATGGAAAAAATAGATTTGTAGAAGCCTAATGCATAATGCACCACTAAACTTTGAGATAGACTTTCCACATCCTTCTTCTCAGATGAAGAGCCCAAGGGGTGGTGGATTTGCATCACAGGGACGTTGTTTCAATCCCTTTTGAATTCAGATTACTCTTTTCTGAGCCCTCACTACTACAATATTCTTTGGAAGTACAGAGATGAGAAATTCATCTAGTATTAGAAATATTGTCACACAATTACTTTTTCAAAGTTTTCTTTCTGATTCTTTTCCTAATGATTTCCAACAAGGAATATATCTGCTTCATGGCAATTGTACATAAGATCAACTTTTCAATTGAGCTACTACTATGCAGTGAACAACTTTTCAGAATGTTTCTCAAGGTGACATTCTGCATGATACACTCCTTCCATTCTTTTGGGGGGAGGGCTATCCAGAATGTTGCCTTTCCCCCTGTGTTTCACTCTATCCTTCCAATGTCCCTTTTTAGCAAGATTATTATCTTTGAGTCCCCCTAGGAGTAAGAAAGGCAGTATACAATAAATAAATAAATAAATAAATAAATAAATTGTTATCTTCTTCAAATTCATATCATTTCCATTTGTCCCCTAGAGCTTTCTGACTCTCCCATTGATATTTCCTGCTACTGCATCACTAGCAGTTCTTGGCCACCATATCCGTCCACCTTTTGCTTTCAGACTTCTATAATGGTCTGTTTCTTCTTGTAAAGCTTTCTTTTCCTTCTTTTGACTATTTATTTGATTTTCTGCCATCTGGCTTCCACCCTCTACAGTCAACTGAAACTGCTTTTGCATAAATGTATTGGGAATCCCTGCTGCCAGATCTAAAGGTCTTTGTCCTTGTCTGCCTTTGATTTTGTTCTGCTCTCCACTTGTAAGGCACCTGTTCTTGGTCTTCTGTGGTTCTCTCCCAACATCCAAGTTGTTCTGGGTATATTTCCATAGTTAATCATGAGGCTTTTAGTAAATTACAACACATGCTTTCTTCCTTGATTACAGCCTGCATCAGTGGTCATTTGCCCATAGGATATAATAATTCTTATCTACTATATAGTACCCATTTATGCATCTGCCAGAGGCAACTTTTTAAAATATGTCTATTGCTCTTTTGTCATCAAGGTTGGATTGCCATACCACACAGTATTTTCTCAGTTCAAAAAGTTTGAATCCTTTTAAAGGTTCTCAAATAGTTCCTGCATGCTCATTTAGCAGAGATAATGTTCCATGTTCTTCATTTTTCTACTTGCATATCTGTCAGTTTTACAGTTGTACAATTGTTCCTCAGCCACATATTTGGATACAAAATATGTTCAACAATACCCCAATAGACTATTATTTTGGCTTTACTACTTTATCTCCATCCTTTCCTGCAGGTTAGACAGAGCCATCTGTTTTGCCTGTCAAGATTTTATTTTCACATTGACTCTCTATACATTGCCTCCATTCAACCCGTTATTGTAAGCAGATAAATAGCTAAAATATTGATATGAACCACCAGTGACCATTTCATCCTACACAGCTTAAAGTTCTTTGTTTCAACTTGTTTCTTTTGGACATCAAAAGTTTTAAGCCATAAGTTGTTGGAAGGTTCTCAGCTTTTTTCTATGAAATTTAGTCCATTGTCAGATATATTGAACCCTGTGTGCACTGCAATTTACTTACTTGTCATAATCATGCAGTTCTGCTTTTACGGTACGGTATGTCATTCCCACTTTTCATGAGCTATTAAGCAAAAATGTGACTATGTACTAATTGTCTTCAAGTGTATACCTTCCTTGGGCCACATAGATCACTGTGTACAAGATCAAGTGTTTACAATTCTATAGTCTGTGTTGACTTGGGTAGTTTCAGTTTTGGCTTTTATTAAATAATTACATTCTAGAACATGGAGCCAAGAACATGTCTTATATTCAATGAACATTGTGTATCCATTTGCTGCACTTAAACTCTACTGATATGTGATTCTTCTGGTTATGATTCTTGTTTCATTTTGATATACCATAGTATAACTGAAATAGGCTGGTGAGGTCCCTGGCTGTCATGCTCTTGAGATGATCCCTCCTTCTATGTGAAAGACTTATAACACCTCCTTTACTAGTATAACTAACATGCCCCCATTCAATGTGTTGACTGTTTTGAATTGTACAGGAAGACATTTGCTATCTGCAATTTTATTCCACTACCCTTAAAGTCTGTCTTCATAACAAAACTTTTGGTGAATACTGGCATAAGTCATTCCATGCCTCCATTAAGTCATCTGATTGTCTGTTTCTAAGACATTGGAAAGAATGCTATGTGATTCCGGTGAGTTACAGAGAAGATCACAACATAGTTTTCCTTTATATATCCCACAAAGTATTAACTGTATCCCCATAATCACATTTATTTAATTTTGCATTCACTTTTCTTTAACAACTCCATTTTTGATGTATTTTCCTTAGAGGAATCATCTTGCTATCTAACCACAGTACTCCCCCCCCCCCCCAGTAAGATTTATAATTTACTAAGAGTCCACAAGTAAATATATTATGTTTTTTTTATTAAAAACATTTTCCTGGGGTCCAGAGTGGCAAAGTTCCAAAGATTTAGAATATTAGGTGTTGGCATTGGCCTATAAAGCCCTAAATGGTTCCGGCCCAAGATACCTATCCGACCGCATCTCGGCCTATGAACCCACCAGGACTTTGAGATCTTCCGGGGAGGCCCTGCTCTCGATCCCGCCGGCCTCCCAAGCACGGTTGGCGGGGACGAGAGATAGGGCCTTCTCAGTGGTGGCTCCTCGGCTGTGGAACGCCCTTCCTACAGACATTAGGCTGGCACCATCTCTCATGGCATTCCGAAGAAAGTTGAAGACCTGGATGTTTATGCAGGCATTTGAGTAATCTAGTGCAATCTGGTAACTGAACATAGGAATGGAACAATGGACGACGAACATGGACTATGCTTGGATGATGAGACGATTGGATACGGGTTTTTTTGTAATAATTGTGCATTGTAATTGCTTATTGGTTATTAGTGGATTATGTGTTAAGTCAATTGTTATATGTTGTATGGAACTACTGCTGTTTTTACTGTTTTTACTGTTTGTGAACCGCTGTGAGTCGCCTTCGGGCTTGAGATACAGTGGTATATAAGCAAAGTAAATAATAATAATAAATAATATTAGGAACAGACATAGCAGCAGCTATACCCAATGAACTATATTGTGCCCAATCCTTTAATAAAACGTACCAATGTAATGATTCATGTGTAACTTGTATCTTTCAAACTGTGTACTATATCTATTTCTTATATAACGTATATATAACCTGCTTCTTAAAATGTATCAGAATGTTTCCAATAGACAACCACCACTCTGTGATGCTGTTTAGATAATCTCCTGAGAGTGGAAAGGTTGGGCAAATCCCTCTAGCTACTTCCCATGAGATTTATTGTGTGTATGCAAGGATAGAAAATCCAAGGTGTTTGTGTGTTTTAACTGAGGCTGAGAGTCTGCCACTCCCCATGGAAGAGGGAGCTTTAAATATGTGCATTCATAGACATCCAGGTCTTTGATTACCTAAGATCAACATCTTTGTCTCTTGAGTCATGCACCTTTGTCTTCTGAACTCTATACTTTTCTTTCACATGGAACTGATTGTTTAAGCTACTAAAAACATCATCAGCATATCTGTGTCATTGTTTTCCCATGAACTGCTCCCTTCCAGGGGGATTCTCTGCAGCTAATTGGCTCCCTACACAAACCAATCCCTGACTGCCGTTTGTCCTACCAAGGGAATCCCTGCCTGCAAACAGTGACATTAGGAAAATCCCCAACCAATCCCAGCACAGATCCTAGCTGGTCCTTTTCTTAGCCAAACCAGGGAGGGAGTGGGATGTTTGAATGGCTGTCAAATGTCTTGCATTTCTCTGTATGTTTATGCATGTACATTTTGAAGCAAATTGCTCATATTTGCATCCTTTATATGGTCAAATAATTTCTGTGGCTTCTCTTCAAACTGGTGAATTGATCTCTCTGTCCTGACCTATCTGGTTTAGCCTATGCTTACCAGGTATTGACTCTTTATCCACTGTGGTAGCAAAATCACTACAATCTTATTATTCAGACAAAAGCTTTCATCAGAAATATTCAGTGTATTCAACATTTCTTACCTATGGTCTCATTCCCTATGTGGATTTATTGATTAACTGCCACTATTAAACTGGTTTTTTTATTACTTTCCCTTTTTGCCCCATCATTCCCACAAGTGAAGCAATTATCTAAAAAACCATGAGAATCGGGTTGGTGGTCTTTTATGAACTCTGACTCTGTACCCTCCATACAGGCTGTCCTAGTGCTTTTTATCAGCCACAAAACCTCTTGGTCTCTAAACACAGAGACCATCAAAGAAGGTCCCTCCCCAACAGTGTGGCTTGGAATGAGAGTTTGTGTGCATTCATACCCATAGAAATGATTTTATTTTTATTGTGATTCTTATTTTAATATTATATGTATTTGTACCCACCCACCCCCTGAAACAGGAACTCAAAATCGCTTATCATTTATAGAAAAGCACTCCACAAGCTTTGAATACTAGGTGTCTTAGCTAATTTCAATCATTATTTTAATCGTTGCACATATCAGAATCCCAGTTACTATGAAGGAATGTTAGTGTTCTGGAAAATTCACTTAGTTTTTGCAGATGGCAAAATCTCCCTAATCAGAAGTAAATATTAATTAGTTAATTATTTAATTGACTATGTGCTAATAAAAATACTTTTACTTCCATCATAATTCAAATATATAAATCAATTTAAGCAAGCAAAACTATTTTCTTCTTTTTTCACTCACAAGAACCATTGGTAACTCTTCAGGGTAGTCCCAGCAGAGTTCCCCAGATCTAAGAGAAACAGTTAATGTAGTACCATGTTTCCTATTTACCTTTTCAACTAGCAGAATATGAAGGATTAAACCATCATAGTTTGCCATGGGAATATTCAGCTCCTGAATTTCTTTATGCTGACATTTTGCTGAAAACATAGGAGACCCATTAGGAGAGGTATGAACAGCTTGTGGCCTTCCAGAGGTTGTTTGACTCCTATGCAATTCCTATGAGTCTTGGGTATGCCAACATCTGTAGTATGCTGTAATGCCATCTTCTGCCTTAGGCCAGTGGTCCTGGTAACTGACAAAAATACAACATTAGCAAGAACATATTCAAATTTCAAGACTATAGAACTTAAGATTTCTTCTACAGGAAGTTATTATTTTAGTGGGTAAAACAAGTTTGGAAATGCCATAAAAATTCCAAAAGAATTCTATAAAATATTTTATGTTATGAATTGCTAGGAAATTGTATATACCAGTATTTAAACCTCAACCAAATGAATTAAAACAAAAACAACTTGTAACTGACTTCTGGGCGTCTTTCTCACTGAATTTCAGAGGATTAGAATGGCCAAGTTAACAGAAGTGCTGTGGGTGTAGAATCAAGAGTATGATGTTCCAATTATCCAGATCCAGAAGAGGCATGTCCACACACACCGGATTTTCATTCAATAGAGTTAGCAGATCTCCTGTTTTATGATAAAATAACATAAAATGTGGAGTTTCTTTCCTTTTCCTTTTATAATTCCCCCCATTACCCTGAAGATGTGAATAGAAATCCTGAAAAAATGTCTCTGCAAATATCTCTGAAGGGGAAAATTTCTCCCAATGAAGTATAATTCTGTAATAGTGTTATAGAGCTAAAATTTAGGGGTCTTTACCAGGAGGCAGAGACCAATTAGACTCCTCAAAGAGTTCTTTTTCCCTGGCGAGACAGAGAAGCATCCCATATTTTTCCCTGATTTCCCAATGAAAAGTTTCACCAGTTGAAGAAAGGCCATCGAAGTTTAATGCGATTCAGCTGAAACCGGATGCAAAGCTGCAATCATTCGCCAAGCTAAGCATGAGGGGAATGCACAAATACAGTCATATTTATAGCAAATTTCAAACTCCCCACCCCGGCTTCCCTGTTGTTCCCTGCCGTGATTGGGCGATGGGCTCCAGTGGTCTGTAGGAACCAATGGGGAGACCTCTGCCACCTGGTGGCGACAGCCAATCAAGAGAAATGGAGGCGGGATGAGGGAGCACAAAGGAATCTGGGAAAGGGGTCCTTAAACAAAGGAATGCCATGTGCTCTTGTGAGACAAAGGGTCAACATATGTCCTGATCCTTCCTCGCTGTGAGACAGGGGAACAATGATGGCAGCCTGAAGTTAATGCTAAGTAAACAAAAGCAGAGGGGGAGGTTTCCCCTTATCTAAAAGGAAGCATAAAAACCATACAGAAATTATACACAGGGAAATCATATGCAGCTATCTTCCCATCCAGGACCCCAGAGAGAGATTAATAATACCAATTATAAAAAGCAGACGATATCAGGTCACAGCATGAATTCATAAGTTGTCTTGAAGAAAGTTCATGGGTAGAGAGCGAGTCCTTGAAGAGAGTGAAGTCCAGGAATGTAGAAGAATTCAAAAATCCAGACAAAGGGAGTCTATGGAGTTCCACTGGGTCAAGACGCAAAGCCCTGCAGCGCTGGGATGGAAGCCGGTCCCATGGTCCTTGGAAAACTACAGCTCTCTCTCTCTCGGGAGAGAGAGAGAGAGGCAGAGACCCCAAGGTCTAGCCATTCCCAAAGTTTCATGGGATCCTCATTGTTTGTTAAGGCCTTGACAAATTGACCAAGACTTAACCCCTATTGTGCAGTCTGGTACCTTTGTCCTTTGCAGAACTATAAGTCACTATCCCTTTTTTTTTGGGGGGGGGGGTGCTCGACATCAATAGGGTTGGATAGCTTTCTTCAGAAGAGCCTAAAAGTCATTAAAAATCTGACTTTGGGCTTCTGAAGTAGTTTTGAACTATGCAGGAAAGGTGGGAGGGGCAAATATGAATTTGAACCACTTACCTTTTTTTTGGAAATATTCTATAATGATTGGATGTCTCCCAATGTTATTTTAATGTTCACTACCATTAAGCAACTTTGGTAAAGCCTAAACAGTTATAAAATCTTGTGGTTTCCCTTCCCCAGCAATGCAAAGAGGGGTGAGGTGGGTGTGGCTAAGCACAGCCATTCTTGTAGTTTGTGAAGGCCAGGCCCCCAATGGTAGAGATTGCAGAAGGCCCAGCTGTTAAACTACATTTCCCACACTGCCTTGCTGCTCATTAGTCAAAATGGCTGAAGGACCCCTCCCCTATAGCTGTCTGTAGCAGTCTTTGTCTAAATATAAAATAAACTGATTGAACCTACAAAGGTGTCTAAAGAGAAGGCAGCAAAGCAATAAGCCACCCTAACCCTTTCTTTTTCTGACATCTCTTCAATAAAAATACATGTCCACCACAAAAGGGGAGCCTCCATGACTCCCCACACCTTGCTTTTTGGCCAAAAGTGTGCCTTGACTCCCTATGACCTGTGTCCTAATGTTTGCCATTATTTGCCACCATTTGCCATGATTTTTCCTTTTTGCCATTTTTCCCTAGCAAGGATCAAACTTGTGACCTCCCGGTTCTGGGGGCGGTGCACTCTCTCATAACCACCGACTGCCCTGTAGCAAATATCCAGAACTTATACTTATTCACTTTCCAGTAAGAAAGAAGGGGGTCAGTCTAGATGTCCCTTGATGGGGTCTGTATATGATTTCTGTTCTCCCACAATTTAACACAGTTTGTGTCATACAAAGTTTCTGGAGTAGAACAAGTACTTTCAAAGTAAAGATCACCCAATGAAACAGGAAATAAGACTTTCAAACCAGGAACAGATTTTCTTTATTATTAATTTTTTAAAATAAAAACTTTGATTTTTTTTCCCCTGGCATTGAACTCATGGCCTTCTGGTTTTAGAAGTGATGTGCTCTCTCAGTGAGTCAACGACCATTCTCTAGCAAACAGCAATTTGGAACTTATACTTAATTATTCACTTCCTAGTGGGAAGCCAGTTCTTCTTTTCCCTCTTGTGGAGCCATTCCAGCCCCAATTCTCCCAAAACCTGAAGACATTCTTTCCTTCATCCATATCTTTAGAGTCCCTTAGGATTGATATGCCGGGGAGTCTGGCTTACTAGGGTATGTTGGGAAACTACATTTCTCGTGCAAATAAAATTGCCCCAAAAGCTGTTTTTTTTTTTTCCTATGTGTTCCTACTTGGTCATGTGTTATGTTGTCTCATTGCCTTGTGCTCCTGAGACCCCATTCCCTTCCCTTTGGTGGGAAACCATGTTCCTGATCCCAAAGAAGAGGGTCAGTCTAGATGTCCCTTGATGGGGCCTGTATATGATTTCTCTTCTCCCCCAATTTAACACAGTTTGTGCCACACAATGTTTCTGGAGTAGAACAACTACTTTTTGTGACAACTCTTTTATTACAGCTATCATTTACTCATCCTGCTCAATCCTGTCACTTTCCAAAAGTGTCATGTATCCAGTTACACCTTTTACCCACCATAAATCTCCAGATATTGTTATATGATATGTGGCCTGATTACAATGAGCAGGCAAACTGTTCCACTTTGCCTGGCTTTGGGGAGAAAAGAAAGTGGCAGTGGGGCTCCCCCTTTTGGTCTTGGTACCAACTGTAAACCACCCCGAGTCACCTGTGGGGTGAGAGGGACAGTATATAAAGATAGTAAATAAATAAATAAATAAATAAATAAATAAATGCTACCCACATCACATGTAGGAAGTGTCACCCATTCATAGAGCATCCATACTAGCTCCATTGGACCCAGGAAACCATGGGAAGCCTCATGTGTTGTGGAAGAAGTGTACAACAATGCTTCCACTCCAGTTGGGGGTAAGGCTTCCACCAGAAGTAACATAGTATTGTGTGATGGCCGACATGGGGCTCCATGCAAAAGACAGGGTGGAAGCGTCCTAGGACACTGATTTATGTATGTGCGATGAGGTCATTGGAGCTGTACATAGTGCTGCAGATTCTGAAGTCATTGGAGCCTAATGTTCTTTTGCAGCTTTCCCAGATGCCACATTGCCTGTCCTGGTTTGTTGTTTATAAAATATTCTTTCATAGCAGGGGTAAAAATAATGTATTCCTTAAAATATTTTTGACTCCAAGTCTCAACACTGCATGGAGATGAATGGTGGATTACCCAACAACATCCAGAGTACACCCATTTTACAATTAGTATTTTTTTTTAAAAAAAAAATCCCTCAAAACTAATTTGCCACCATTATACACTCACCATATAATTATGTTTGATGATAGATTTCTATATTAGCTTCCCCTGCCCATAAAAATAATGATGGACGTGTGTGTATGTATAGCTTGATGATGGACTTAAGGCCCTTCTATACTACCATATAATCCAGAATATCAAGACAGGTAATTGACCTTATCTGCTTTGAACTGCATTATCTGAGTCTGAAAGCAACCTTAACTGAGTCAGCCCAGTATGTTGTGCTTATTATCAGAAAAGTTGTAGACATGAGGCTGAGTATAAGTGCAGTTATTCATGTTTAGATTAACAGAAAAAACCCATAAAGTTGGTAGTATATCAATTTCTGAGTAAGCTGTTTATGTTGAATATCATTCATCACCTGCAGCTCCAAAAGGCCCAGGAATGCTAGAAGAAGAATGGTGACAAAGAAGAGTGGTCACAGAGGTGCACAAAACACATTGGGATGCAGTTACTCTGTTCATGCATTGCAAGCAAACAAGCTAACATAGTTTTATTTTTCCTATATGTAAAGTGCTATTGAAATGAATCTTTATGCATGGGAAATCAGTGTGCTATACTCAGTGATTTGCTCACCCAAAACAGCATTTACCTAACTAGCAAAGAATTTTAATGACATGAAAATGTGACTTCTCACATTTAAGGAACTAGAATATGCAAACTGAGGGGTGAATGGTTAATTCTTGGTGCCTATTTAAGGTAGAAGGGGACAAAATTATTTTTGTATAAGGAGTTCAATCATAACTTCCAGTTTCCCACAAAAAGTAGCGAAACAAAATTAAGTTTATCATCTTAGGATTTGTTTCTCGGTATTTAAAAGTGTAAGAAACTATTGCTAAAAACATAATTGTATAATTGAGACAACACTTTCACAGACATTCCTTGGAACCCTAGAACCAACCTAGGAGAATTTCTCTACAGTTTTTGTCCAGAGAAGGGCGACCAAAATGATAAAATATCTGGAGATCAACTCCTATGTGGAATGGCCTAGGGAGCTGGGTATGTTTTGCTTGGAGAACAGAAGGTTGAGACAGGACATGATAGACATGTTTACTATTTGAAAGGACAAGACATTGATGAGAAGGCAGGCATTTTTGTTTTGTTTTTGCTGCTCCAGAGACAAGCACATGGAGCAATGGATTCAAATTGCAGGGGGAAAAAGATTCCACCTTAACATGATAACATCACCTAAACATTATGATAAGAGCTGTTCAGCAGTGGAACATGATGTGTCAAGATGTGGTGAAGTCTCCTTCTTTGGAGATTTTTCAAGCAGATGCTGGATGACCATCTTTTGGAGTGTGTGTTTCTGCATGCCAGGAAGTTGGGCTGGAGGGCCCTGATGGTCTCTTCCATCTCTAAGATTCTAGCTTCAAATGTCTTCTTAAGGTAACTTACATCAAACTGAATGAAAATTGTTGAGGAAATGGCACAAAAATTCTTGAAATATATTTAAGACATATATATTTGAATTTTTCTCTCCAAAAGGTTTGAATCTCATTTCCCACTAGTGTTCCCCCAGCATGACCAAAAGGTAGGAATAATGGAAATGTTGAAGCATATAGAGTACATATGGAGATAGTCTCATTCTGGCAAATTTAAAACAATTGATTCATTAAATAAAAAGGCTCTGGTTGCATATTGTGAAGATGTTGCTTCATGAAGGCACTCTGTTCCACTACTTTGGAAAATAGTGCACAATTTACTCTTTTTATTATTCTTTTCTGCAAATATTTTATTAATACTTTAATATTGGTGGGGGGGTACTTTGTTAAGAAGTGTATTTAGGGATAAATAAGTATATTTATACATTGACCACAAAGAGTTTTATTAGAAAAGTGATTCAGAGCAGACCTTATGAGTGTAACCCACTGAGCCAGAAAGAAAAAGCTTACCAGCTATGTATGGTGGCCTGAAGGTTATTTGACCAATTTTCACTATTCCAGGTAGTTAGATGATTTAGTGCATTTGCTTTTAATTGCATTTTATATTCAAGGATACAAGTTCTCTTAGCCTAGAGGAGGTGCTCAGTTGCAACAAGGTGTGTGAGCTTTCTGGGTCCTGCATGCCACAAAAACTCTCCCTTTTCAAGGCAAGGAGGCAAGCTCTCATTCTTATTCTAGAGGAGGTGCTCAGCTGCAGGTAAATGTGCATGCTTTCTGGGCCTGTATGCCACACACACACTCTTTCCAAGGCAAGGAGGCATGGAGCGCTGAGTGCCAGGACTGGCTCCCACTTGCTTTCATGTCAAACTGATTTTCATACCGGGAGGGGCCTTCCTGTTACGTGCTCCCAAAGGTTATAAGTAACAAAAGAATGGATGAAATGGAAGGAAACTATTCCATGCACAACCCTACTGAATCATAATTGTACAAACCTTAAACCAGTTTCGGAATCTGCAGTATTACAGCTTGACAGCTGCTGAGAATACATCAGTGGAGCTCTTTGGGTGTATACACAGTTATTTTCATTGTACAGAGCTAATTCACTCTGTGATATTGTTTACATTGGAGCATGCTGATGTGCATTAAAGGACTTCTTTTAGACTTTTGTTGAGGCTCATTGAATCCTCACTACCTTTCCCTTCCAAATCAGATACTGGAAACAGGAGATCCAATCTATAGTTATTACTGATCAGCATAAACCGAGGGTGACAATATGACAATACAAAGCAATGCTTTGTATTTTTTCTCTCCCCCCCCCCCCATTTCTTTCTAAGACAGTATTTTCTTTCTTCTGTCTTTCCTAGTAATAGTCTTTCAATTGCCTTCTAATGCTCCTGCTGGGCATGTTTTGTGTAAATATCTAAACTTTGCTTGCCATCCTGTTTCCTCTTGTCATCCCAATCTTTCCCCTTTTCTACTGTCTTCCCAAACTTCTTAAACTTTATTTTATTAAAATTCACACTTATGAAAATCTCATTGTCTCCAATTTCAACAGACTTTGCTTATGTTAGTTTAAAGCTCTTAAAGAACAGTATAGTACACATTCATGACATGTGCATTGTTTAGCCATCACTTTTTGAAATTAGTTTAAAATCGTCATTGTCACAAATTATAGTAGTGCTTCTTAGAATACAGGCAGTTCCCAAGTTACAAACAAGATAGGCTATGTAGGTTTGTAATTAAGTTGAACATGTATGTAAACCAGAAGAGGTACATTTTAAAGTGTAACTCCAGCCACAAATATTAGCTCTGGATAGCATAGGGAAGCATTAACAACCCTGTGATGTTTATTTTGCTGTCTGCATCCCATATTCAAAAGATTTCACTTTTTTCCTTTTTTTTTAAAAAAATTTTTTTTTATTGTCATTTTGTAACAGTGCATATATATAAAATAAAAAAGAGAATGGGGGGGGGGGAGGTGAAGGTTTGGAGAAAAAAAAGGGGGGCGAGTGAGGGATCAGGGGGAGGGGGGGTGGGTGACTTCCAGGTCTGATTTCGCGCGTCTTCTCAGTCTTGTTTTTATCAGATAATTCTTCATGTGGCTTCCCTATTATACCTCCTTTTGATTAACTCTCGTCTTCATCAGTTTAGTTGTTTGGACCTTTGTCCTCTTTTAGTTTCGTTCTCTTGAAGTTTATGCATGTGATCTTCAAAGAGGACCCAATCTGTCCTTTTCAGTGGTCTGCCATACGTATCCTTCAAGGCATATGTTAAAAGGTCCATTTCTTTTATGTTTTTAATTTTGTTTAGCCAGTCGTCTGTTGTGGGGATTTCTTTCAATTTCCATTTCTTGGCCAGCACCATTCTAGCGGCAGTAGTTAAGTAGGTGAATAGGATGTCTTTATTAAGGTACAGGTTGATCTGGTCATCGAATATTCCCAAAAGGAAGTATTCTGGCTTCATTTTTATTTTTATGTGTAATATTTTTTCACAATGTTCTAGAATTGTCTTCCAAAATGCTTTTATTTTGGGGCAGGTCCACCAGAGGTGGTAAAAAGTTCCAGTTTGGTCTTCACACTTCCAACATCTGTTACACGATTTTTTGTACATTCTGGCCAGTTTTTGCGGTGTCAGGTACCACCTATACATCATCTTGTACCAGTTCTCTTTCATGACAATTGAATATGTGTATTTAGTTTTTTCCAACCAAATCGTCTCCCATTCCTTCAATTTTATTGGCCTACCGATGTTTTTTGCCCAATTTATCATACACTCTTTTATGGCCTCTGTTTCTGTTTCCCGTTCTAGCAGTATGTTATATAGATAAGTTATATTCTTCCTGTCCTTTTGTAGTATTTTCCCCCATGGGTCTCCTTTTATTTGAAATACTATGGCTTGATCTTTTATAAAGTACTCTTTAAGTTGTAAGTATTGTAGCCATGAAATAGATGTGTATTCCTTCTTTATTACTTCAATGGATTTTAAAGTTATTTCACCATTCTTTATAGTTGTTAATTCTTTATATGTTGGCAATCTTGACCATCCCAGGAGCCTTCTCTGTGCTGCTTCAGAGGGTGAGAACCAGAGCGATGTTTTTAGTTGAAATTTCTTTTTATATTTGTTCCAGATTTTGAGTAGTGCGGCTCTTATTGAAATTTTTTCCTTTTTTGCCTGTTGTCTCCACTAGTATGCATGCCAGCCTACCCTTAGGTCCCATCCCTCCAAAGTCAGCACCTTCTCTCTTTCGAATCCAATCCATTCTTTGATCCAAGTCAGACCTCATGCCTCATAGTAGGTCCTCATGTCCGGAAGTCTGAATCCTCCTCTTCTTCTTGAGTCTATCAGGTGTTTATATCTTATTCTCGCTTTTTTATTCTTCCAAACAAATTTGAGAATTATCTTGTTCCACTCATTGAATAATTTGTTGTTATGTAATATGGGCAAGTTTTGAAAGAGGAAAAGGAACCTTGGAAGGATATTCATTTTAATCGTAGCTATCCTGCCCATTAACGACAAATTTAAGTTGCTCCACCTTTCTAGATCTTTCTTTATCTCTTTTCCCTTTGTCTCATAGTTATTTTCCAGCAGTTGGGAATTTTTTGCAGTAATCTGGATCCCTAGGTATTTTATTCTTGTTGCGACTTGTATTCCCGTCATCTTTGCTAATTTTCCCTGGTTTTCCTTCGTTAGATTTTTTGTTAGGATCTTGGTTTTCTGTTTGTTTATTTTGAAACCTGCCAGGTTTCCGTACTCTTCAATCTTTGCAATCCAATGTTTGATATTGTCTCTCGGATCTTGAATGAAACATATCAGGTCATCCGCAAATGCTTTGAGTTTGTATGTTTGTTTTCCTATTTTTGGTGCCACTAGTTTGTTGTCCTCTCTCATACTCTTCAAAAGGATTTCCAACGTCGTGATGAAGAGGAGGGGGGAGAAAGGGCACTCCTGTCTAGTCCCCTTCCTAATTCTCAGCTGTTTTGAGGGTAGACCGTTTATCCATAGCACTGCGTTTTGATCCCGATGTATTGTCTCAATTGCATTTATGAAATTAAAACCAAGGTCAAGTTCTGCACATACAGTCTTAAGAAATTCCCAACTTAAATTGTCAAAAGCCTTTTCGGCGTCGACAGCCAAAAAGCTACTTTTTTCTGGTGATGGTACTCCAAATATTCTATTAGGTCTAATACTGTTCTCAGATTTTCTTTCATTTCTCTACCTGGCAGAAAACCGGATTGGTCTTCGTCTATCCAGGTGTTCAGAAAGATTTTCATCCGTTCACTGAGTATTCCTGTGAAAATTTTATAATCGATGTTAAGCAGTGAAATGGGCCGATAGTTTTTCACCTCTGTCTCATCAGTTCCTTCTTTGTGGATCAATATGATGTTTGCAGTCTTCCATGATTCTGGGATTGACCTCTCTTTCATGGCCTTATTCATTAATCTTTTTAGGTATGGAGTTAATTCCTCTGTGAACGCTTTATAGAATGCGGCTGTATAGCCATCCGGCCCCGGGGCCTTAGTAGGTTTTAGTTTTTTTATTGCTCTTTTGATGTCTTCAACTGAGATTTCCTTATTCAGTAATTCTCTTTGTGCATCAGTTATTTTCTCTAGTTTTTGTTTTCCTAAATAGGCTGTTATTTCCTCCATTTTGCTTTGCTCTTCTGTGTAGAGCTCTTCATAATATCCAAAAAATTCTTGCAATATGTCCTTATCTGATGTGATGATCTGATCTCTGGCTTTAATTCTTGTAATGTAATTTTCTTGGTTTTTTTTCTGGCTATTTTTCAAGCCAGCCATTTTCCTGGTTTGTTCGCATTCAGGAACTCTTTTTGCTTGATGTATTTCAGCTGTTTCGCCATCTCCTCAATCTCCAACTCTTCCCTTTCTTTCCTCAGTTTCTCGAGGGTATTCTTTGCAATTTTGTCTCTTACATTTTGTTTGAACTTTAGTTCTTCTTTCTCAATCTCTTTCTGTAATATTTGAGCTCTTTGTCTTCTTATTCTGTTTTTTTCCGCCTTCTGCTTAATAAAATTTCCCCGCATGACCGCCTTGCATGCGTCCCATACGGTTTCAATACATGTATCTTGTAAGTCATTCAATTTAAAGTAATCAATTAGTAGTTCTCTGTTTTTGATTATATCTTTTTCTTCTTTTAGCAAGTTGTCATCTAGTCTCCACTTTGGTGACCTTGGTTTTTGATTTAGTGTCATTTCCAGTGCACAGTGATCTGATAGGTCTCTGGGAAGAATTTTAATCTTGGCGATGCTTGGTATCAAAGATTTGGAGGTCATATCGATTCCAGATCATATCGATTCTGGACCATTTTTGATGCCTTCCCGAGAAGAACGTGTAATCTTTCTCATTTTCATTGTGTAGTCGCCAAGCGTCTTCCGAGTTCCAATCTTCTTTTAGTTTCATTATATTGGTTGGAAGTGTGGTTAATTTGTCTCCACTATTTTTATTTTTATCCGGTTCAGTTTTATCCCATTTACAATTTAATACCCCGTTAAAGTCGCCCATTATCATTAAGCTATCAAATTGTGTTTCCTGAATCTTTTCCTTAAGTGTTGTCACAAATTTAGTTTTTATGCCATTCGGTGCGTATATGTTACACACTAAAAATTTCTCAAGTCCTTGTTTTATTGTGATCCCCACCATTCTGCCTTCTGTATCCTTGAAAGCTAATTCTGGGAGGAGGTTGTCCTTAGCGTATACCACCACCCCTCTTTTTTTTCTGTAGCCAATGAGTAAAACTCTTTCCCCATTTTTCCCTGTTTGAGGTGTGTGGCTTGTTTTTGTGTTATATGAACCTCTTGCAATGCAATGAGGTCATCGTTTCCTTTCTTCATTTTCTTAAATAGTTTCCCCCTCTTAACAGGCAAATTTAGACCATTGACATTGTTGCAAAAACACTTTATTTCCCTTAAAAAGTCACTAATTTTTCCCGTTCTGAATGTCATCTTGGTCTTCAGTTACTGTCTCTGGTCTATTGTTCGGGTACTTAGGCTTGTCTTTGGGGTTTCTCATGTATTCTGGTGATAACTGAATTTTGAAAAAAAATGGCTGTTGTGGAGTCAATTTTTTTGCAGTGAATTCTCTTTCCTAGGGATATATTTCTCTAACTTCCTGTTGTTTCACTCCGGTTCTTAATGGAAAAAAAATGTTTCAAAACTCAATATAAAATTAAGGGGCATGGATGTTTATTTCTAAAGTGTTCCTAAAGTATTCTTAGTAAAAATTTCATTACTGTAGCAAGAGTAACAGAATTTCATTATTTTTTAGTTATAGTAATTGCACAAGTGGGGAAACATTGAGGTGAAAATTGCTACAATGATATAAAAATTTGCCACTGTTAGCCCTTCAAGTTTCAGAACATTATCCTTATCCACTGAGTTTTGAGGAATTTTTGGAATGTTTATAATCAGTATTTTTAAAAGGAAAACTACAAGAGCTGTCTCCTTAAATTTTCTATACAATTACACAGAAAAACAGGGGATCATTCTCCCCCCAACTTTCAGAATTATTCATACATCTACTGATTTTAGGGATTTTTTATATTTTTTGACAAACAATGTTTTTTTAAAAAGTCACAACACCCACCTCATTTAATGTCTCTCATATTAACTAATCCAATTCTAATTAGGGATTTCTTCCCAGCCGAATACAGAGATTTACCTACTAGATGTATCAGTCAGTCCTCCTCATCAATTTATTGGTTCTCTGGCTGGCTGCTGCTTTTGGAGGGACAAATCTCTCCCCTATCCTGATGAGAGCCTTCTGAAGCTGAGCAAAATTCTGGACACATAGTTTAGGACAGAGCCTTTTGAATTCTCTGGAATAGGACTCCTCATCTTCCCAAACTACATTTCCCAGAATTCTGTGGTTTCTCAGTCTCTTTTCCAGCCAACTCTGCTTTCTCCCTGCTGTGTCCCTCTCCTAATGGTAAGAGGCCATTAATTTAAAGAGGAATGGCAGCCTTTTTGGCTTTGCTTTGCTTGCTTGTGGTGAAAATAAAACTGACTTTGGGAGGCTTCTGGAATTTACAAAATTCAAACAAATTCTTAAGTTGTTGGCCCAGGCCACACCCATGTGTTGGATATCACATCGTAAGTACAAATTTAACACATTTTATCTCACTTACTAGGACCAACAATAATTTTGTACAGCCCATATATGTATATGCATGTGTATGTGTCTGTGTGTATACACACACATCCATATCCATATCTATCTCTATTTATGTATCTATATGGATAGATATAGATAGATATTGATATAACTATAGAGGTAAATTTCTGTTGGTGGTACTGAAATTATTGTGCATCTTACGGTAAATGGCATTGTATAATCAATTGTGGCAAGTTCTTGGTGGAATGGGCATCCCACGCCACCTTGTCTCTCTCCTGAGGAATCTGTACAAGGACCAAGTAGCAACAGTAAGAACTGACCACGGAACAACAGACTGGTTCAAGATTGGGAAAGGCGTACGGCAAGGCTGCATACTCTCACCCAACCTTTTTAACTTGTATGCAGAACACATCATGCGATGTGCGGGGCTTGATGAATGCAAAGCTGGGGTGAAAATTGCTGGAAGAAACATTAACAACCTCAGATATGCAGATGACACCACTCTGATGGCCAAAAGCGAGGAGGAGCTGAGGAGCCTTCTAATCAAGGTGAAAGAAGAAAGCGCAAAAGCTGGGTTGCACCTAAACATAAAAAAACCAAGATTATGGCAACAAGAATGATCGACAACTGGAAAATAGAGGGAGAAAATGTGGAGGCCGTGACAGACTTTGTATTTCTAGGCGCAAAGACTACTGCAGATGCAGACTGTGGCCAGGAAATCAGAAGACGCTTACTTCTTGGGAGGAGAGCAATGTCCAGTCTCGATAAAATTGTAAAGAGTAGAGACATCAGACTGGCAACAAAGATCCGCCTAGTCAAAGCCATGGTATTCCCTATAGTCACCTACGGATGCGAGAGCTGGACCTTAGGGAAGGCTGAGCAAAGGAAGATCGATGCTTTTGAGCTGTGATGTTGGAGGAAAGTTCTGAGAGTGCCTTGGACTGCGAGAAGATCCAACCAGTCCATCCTCCAGGTAATAAAGCCCGGCTGCTCATTGGAGGGAAGGATACTAGAGGCAAAGTTGAAGTACTTTGGCCACATCATGAGGAGACAGCAAACCTTAGAGAAGACAATTATGCTGAGGAAAGTGGAAGGCAAAAGGAAGAGGGGCCGACCAAGGGCAAGATGGATGGATGGCATCCTTGAAGTGACTGGACTGACCTTGAAGGAGCTGGGGGTGGTGACGGCCAACAGGGAGCTCTGGTGTGGGCTGGTCCATGAGGTCACGAAGAGTCGGAGACGACTGAACGAATGAACAACAACAACATAATCAATTAAATAAAGTATTTATGTACCTGTTGGTGATAGTGGTATTACATGCTCCACTGAGGCAGGAGACTATGTTGACAATAGCTCTGCTAGTGGGAGGTCTTCCCATGTCTGATTTTTGGTGAGGAGCCAAAATCTGCCAAACAGTGGCAACAGGGGATAACACTGGTGAAGCATCTTTCCTAGAAAACACTTCTGCATTATGCAGAAGAAGGCAAAGGTAAAACACTCGGAAAGCCCTCTACATTAAAAACCCTATAATGACTCAGTTTAAAATTGAACAACAAGTAGTTCCAGGCGATAAGACTCCCAAGTTAGAAAGCACTGAAGGTCTACTTGTTTCACAACTCCAGCCTGGGGCATGGCATGCATTTTCACACAACACATTTGTAAAAGAAAGCAGAATTTCACACATTGCCTAAATAAAAGTGAGGAAAGAGAACCAAAATCTCAAAATAATGAAACATGTGCAGTCTTCAAAGCATGATTTCTCAGTCATCTACAAAGTATTCCAAAATGTTGGAACAACTGAATTGCTTTCCTTCACATAGTTCTTGCACCTGATAGAATATAGCCTCTTTCCCCCATCACATCCTGCCAACTTACTTTAGATCATTTTGTATCATTGACCTTACAGAATATGTAATCTTACAATGATGACATAATGCCTTCTTCCTGGAGAAAGAATTTTAATGAGATAAACAAATGATGGGTATTGCCTGCCACAACCAAGGCATAAAATATCAGTAATAAATGGAAATAATCACATGTACTATATATTTTGAAAAATGAGCTTCAACAAGTCTTTTAATAAAGTCATTATTCCCCTTTCCATAAATCACAAAAGCTTATTTTTGTCCAGTGGATTTGAAGCAGTCAAGGACAACTCTTTTAAATTTGTCCTTGCATGTAATTTATGGCACTCAAAGTGTCTCCCAATTTTTCATTAAAGAAGGTATGAATATTATGTGTGCTCTATGTTGTTATTATCATGTGTAAAAGCTTTATGGGATGGAAAGTTGCAGCTCCTTGTGGAAGAAAGAATGCAGTATCTTATTGCCAGTCTGGTTACAGGGTTGAAGGATGAGGTGATTTTTGCTAGTATCGGCTCAAACTATATTAAAAAAGGATAATAAAAATGGCTCAGCAGCAGGCATCTTATAGTCCTCATATCATAAAGTTTGTTCTTACACTGCCATGGAGAGCAAATTAGAAGGCCCAAGACATGCACATATGGTTGAGCATTTTAGAAAAAAAAATAAATGTCTTCTCTGGATAAAAAATATACAGTGTTTGGGCCTATCCCATTATGGTGGATTCTCCCCCCCCCCCCCCCCCAGCAGATGAGTGCACCTCCAACTGGGATTGTATTTAGGCTAAAGGTTCTGGATGATGTTCTGCTCTTATTAAATTATCACCCACCTATGGCGAACAAATTAGATACAGTGAATCTGATCATGGACTAGACCTGTTAAGAAGGAAGATCTTCCCTAGAAACAAAAACAAACAAACAAACAAAACAAACAACAACAATAATTTAGTACCATAAACATAATGAAATGGAAAGTCTGAAAAAGTATTAGAATGGTCAAAAAACATGTTTATCAAGAATCTAAACCCTTGATGAGAAAAAAAAACAGGATTGGCAGCTTGTGATTTACAACTTTATCACACGACCAATTTTCAGCACCCTAGGATGCTTTGGCCCCAGTTGTGCCACAGAGCCTCACACCGTCCATCAGATGTGCTAGCAACATGGGAGTCTCCTGATGTTCCATTAGGAACAATGTGGCTAGTGGAGGGGGAAGTTGCGTGGTGAAACTTCCCCATGGGGCAGGGTGCTGGGATTGCCCTGCTGATTCAGCACAGGGGACATCAATAATGTGATGAGGTCCTAATTCTGCACAACATTTACTTGATGTAGTTTTGTGGAAAACACAGCTTTTTATACACAATAAACAAAATTTTCTTTTTGGAAAATAATACTTTAACATGGAAACATTCATTGAAGGAAGTATTTGTTTTTAACACAGAAAAAAATGCTGTAGTTGGGGCTTTGCACTGAGTAAAATTAGTACAGGTTTAATTTGCATAGAAAACTCCATTTTCTGCACAGGGATTAATATTTCTGCAATGAAATATTGCACTGCATACAGAAGTAAATATTCAAGCATCATGTTTTATGCATAAGCCAACCACATGGTCATTTTCAACAAAATACTTTCCAAATTTTGAATGGCTAAAACAACTGATGTGATTTTTTGAAGACTTTCTGGCTGCAGGAATAAATTTGTCTAAAATACTCATTGCGACCTTTGAGAAGAATGTTAGTGAAGATGTAAAAGCTACTCCTTTAAGAACTAAGCTATCTACAATATCCTGGGTGGAGGAATCGGTCTTCCTCATTCTCTTACATACAATTTCAGGGAACATCTACATTGACACTATATTGCAGCATGGAACCAGTTTGGGAGGCAACAGTTTCACTACGCAGGTGATTAGATTGATATGTCTGGAACTGGTTTGAGGCCAGGTAGGTAATTTCCTTCTTCAAAGCAGCTGGTCTCTAATTGCTTTGTGGGTTTTTTAAACCCAGGAATAATAGTGCAAAAGGTCCTGGGATCTAGTCCACACATGTCCCAGAAGGCACATACTTTCAGGGGCGGGTGCCCAGATGCCCTCCTGAAACCTTTTGAGAGGGCAAGAAGACAGCTCCAACCCCCTCCCAAACCTCTTAAAATTGGGAGGGGGGGGGGATAAAGATAACTTACCAACCTCTATTAGGCTTCATAGTACAGCTCCTGGATTGTACTATTACACATGAGAAAGCGAGAGGAGACCAAATTGCTCCTGCCTTCCCCTCACTTGTTCATGCACATAATGGTACATTCCAGGAACTGTGTTGTGAGGCCTAATGGAAGGTGAGGGGGCAATTTTGCACCTTCTGGGCTTCAGGAACCCAGGAGGTGTGGGATGGGTGTTTTGACAGGCTGCAGAGAAGTCACAGGATTCCCCATGGGCCTTTCCACACAGGGCCATAGCCCAATAGACTTGGGCCTTTTACAAAGGCGCATGTCTAATGTGCTATCAAATTAATTCGCTTCAAAGCAGGGCTTTCCTGCTTTGTGGGGAATGCAATTGCTTTTCTATGGGAAGTCATCTGGATGCACAACTTGAAGAAACAGGAGGGTGTGCATTTTTGGGCATGTCTGGATGGGCTCTCTGAGAGATTAACATTTCCCTCTAAGACATATGGTGGAAAAAAGGAGAACATGATATTTTAGAAGGGGTGTATTAAATTACCTCTCTGAGAGATCAATACACCCTATTTGGCAGCATGCATTTTGGTTTAAATCAAACTTTCCCATGACTTTTTAAAATACACTGTATACCCTTACCTGTATACAACACACATCGGCAGGATACATTTTGTGCTTAACTCATCTTGGGCCCTTTTTACACTGATATATGATCCAGATTATCAAAGCAGATAATCTACATTATATGCTTTGAACTGGATTATATGAAAATATATCTGATTTGAGCTGGAGTATCTTAGTTTACACTGTTATATAATCCAGTTCATAGCAGATAACGTAGATGCAGCCCCTGCCCATACCCAAACATTCCTGGGTGGATTAAACCCCCACAGGCCATAAGAAATGCCCGTACAAAGAAAACAATGGTTCCACACCTCTAACATTTTTTTTTGCATTGGCAATACTTTTTAGGCTTCTCCTATGTCTTGATTCAGGTTTATGCTTTATTAAGAAATTTAGGGCTTTTCCACATAGCATATAACCCAGAATATCAAGGCAGGTAATCTACAATATCTTCTTTGAACTGGATGATCTGAGTCCACACTGCCATATAATTCAATTCAATGTGGATTTTATACAGCTGTGTGGAAGGGACCTAAGGCCCCTTCTATACTGCCATATAAAATCGAGATTACCTGCGTTGATAATCTGGATTATATGGCAGTGTAGAAGGGGCCAGAGAGGGGAGAAGGTTCACATATATACATAAAAACTGGGGTACAGCCATAGACATATTCCCAGGCACCTAAATTGAAAGTGTGCTTGGGAAACTGAATTTCCAGGGAGCCCTAACACCTTAATCTGATCAACTCTCCTTTCATGATTCTGAGGAAACCCCTGGAGACAGGATTAGACTGTGACTATTGATCTTTCACTCACCTCCCAAGTCCCACCCTCTCAGCCTCAAGAGAAATAAAAAGAACATAAAGTTCCCTTAGTCCTGTCACCCCAAGAAACACCCCCCCACACACACACACACACTATCTATCTATCTATCTCTATCTATCTATCTATCTATCTA
The DNA here is from genome assembly GCF_037176765.1 of Anolis sagrei. Taxonomy (NCBI): domain Eukaryota; kingdom Metazoa; phylum Chordata; class Lepidosauria; order Squamata; family Anolidae; genus Anolis; species Anolis sagrei. The sequence continues at coordinate 132,160,980 of NC_090023.1, forward strand.
TCTATCTATCTATCTATCTATCTAGCCATACAATTCTTTAATTAACAAAACAGACTAAGCTCTTTTCCACTGGGTGTCTTTCCTTTTTTCCTAACTTCTTCACTGTTGCAAAACTGTGTATAACCAAGGTGCCAGCTTCAATATGTTGCTATTCTACTGAGTCGCTGCTGTTCAGTGGACAAGCAACCTAATATTATAAAATACCATAACGTATATTATATAATGGGTTATGTGGCCTCCCTGTTGAGAGACTGATTGCCAACAACCTCCAGATTCCAGAATCAAGGGCCTAAACCTCACTCTATGTAGAGATTATTCCAAGCTTCCAAAGACCATTCGTGCTAAATACCCATTCTTTCCAGACTGGACAAATGAGGTTAACACCCTCAGAGGTGGTCACAACAACAATCCCAGCTGTTCTCTCTTCCTCTCAGGGCAGATCTAGATAGTCCCTTTATTGTGAAACTTCCACAATAAAAAGGGGGCTTTTGTGGTTTGTGGCAAATTAATTAGATCGTGGGTTTATTCCACACCTTCTTGGAAGGTGCGGGATAAACCCATTATTTCCGGTGTCTGGACTGCAGTCTAGACACCATTCCCAGTTTTCCAGACTAAATTAGTCCAGAAAACTGTGGGAATACCCACCCCCTCTGCCAAAGCCCCCAAAACTCTTTAAAAAGTAAATAAAACTTACCCAGCCTCCAGTACAGTGTTGCATCAGCTCTCCTGCTATGTAGAAATTACATGCCATGAGCACGGGTTGGGTGGGGGGGGGGGAGACAATGAAAAGTTTTCTTTACTTTTAAAAGAGGGTTGGGGGCTTTGGGGTGGGGGGAGGGCTTCCAGATGTTCTCGTGGGCCAGTCCCATGAGAGCAACTGGCACCCACCCCAGAAATCGTACACTTTCTGGGGTGCGTGTGAATAGGCCCCCAGGAATATCTGTGTTTTTAAAACACGGATGGTCCTGGGATAACAGATCACAGTCTTCCTCCTGTGGTATCAGGAGGAAGACCCAGCCAATGAGAAGGCAGATCCTAGGAAACACATTTCCTGACCAATCAAGGGAGGGAGAGGATCTTCTGAATGGGTGCCAAAGGGGATAAAATGTTTGTACTGTATTAGATATTATGTCCTTTCTTTTGGTGATTATGCTGTTCTGTCCTCCATTTGGCCAGGTGAATAAATATCTGGCTTCCAATTTGCATGCCATGCTGGGCAATGGACCTACAGTATCCCCTGGTGGCAGGATTTTGCTAACAAAGACAGGCACATCCTAGGTATATGCTGGATTTCCCCCTTAGCCATTTACAACTTGATTCAAGCTATTTTGTTTTTGTCATTGGTTTTATGATAGTCCATAATCTTTCTTGCAATTTTTTTTAAAAAAATGAAAGTCACTAAAATAGTAAAACATTCACTCAGACTCTAGTTATAGAAATGAAACATTCCACGTGTTAGGCATTAGGGGTCTAATAATTCAAATATAGTGAAGTTTCTCATTTAACAACACAATATCTCTTTTACAATGTCAATTGATGCAGCAGGTGAGATAAGAAGCAGTCAAGCATTAAGTACTTTTAAAATTATTATTCACACATCCAGGAAATTGCTGGCTTATAGCAAAGGTGCATGAGTAAAGATAGCAAATAAGTTAGGGAGACGTTGCAGGCCACAAATGTATCCTAGTACATGTGTACCCTTGAATGATAAACAATAATCCTTATCTTGAAAAAGTTGTTGCCAAATAGTCGTAATTTGTTTTAAAGGAATTTTTTAAAAAACAGTATGACTATACTGGAAGTTATTGTAATATTTCAGCAAGTTTCTTGTATAACAGACTGCTTTTCTTTTTCTCTTTCTTACATACATTTCAAATGCTTCCAATCACAAACATATATAGTAATATATAATAAAGTATGGGATTTCTAAATAGTACAAACAGCATTGGATGATGATGCCAATAGCTAAATGAAAAATAAAAATAATCTCTACTATTAGCATGAATTAAATTGTCAAACAATTACTTTATATTGTTTCCAGTTAGCACTGTCTCTTCTGTACCAGTATGAGGAAAAAGCCAGAAGATTGCTTATCAGGTATTTTTGCAAAACCTGGTAGTTTGAAAGAACCTGGTTACCTAAGTATATTTTAGTCTTAGGGCCCATTCAGACAGACCCAAAACATGGGACGTGTCTCGGTTTTACCAGATGCATCCAAATGGTGTCTCTGGCAATAGCAAATTAATGTGGAGTAAACTGAGGTTTCCCTGGTTTATTCTGCATCAATTAAACATGGCATTATATCCAGATCTTTATGAAAGATACAGGTCTAATGAGGTGCTGGACCTGTGGGAACTGACTCCCGGGATGTGTCACACATTTCCTAGGGGTTAATCTTCACAGCCATTCTGCACCTTTGAGGTTCTGGGGCCCAAAGGTGTGAAAGGGAGTCCACCCTCTCCCATCCAACCCCCAGTTTGCCCCCTAAAACTTACTGAAAAGATCTCTGGCCACCATAGAGTCTCTCCCCACATCCTTGTGGCCAGGGGCGGCTCAACCCATTACACAAAGTAAGCATTTGCAGTATAGTTCATTTTGCCCAGGGACGCTCTAGAGGCGCTCTTGGGGGAAAATAGACCTTGACATATGCGAGTTGTAGTTACTGGGATGTATAGTTCACCTAAAATCAAAGAGGATTCTGAACTCCACCAATGATGGAATTGAACCAAATATGGTACACAGAACTCCCACGACAAACAGAAAATATATATCAGTGATTGGTGGGGGGGGGGGGGGATACTGTTTGTTTACCATTGAAAATTACCTAGGGCTGCCTCTGCTTGTGGCATGAGAAAATTATGCCTAAGGAGATGGGGTGGGGGGCAGTGGGATCTTCCTCCTCACCCCTCCCATCTCCTCAGGCATCATTTTCGTGCACCACAAGGATGCGAAAATATGCTGTATGGCAGCCAGAAAGCCCAGTAGGGCATGTGGACCCCCCCCCCCCCCCGAAGTGAAGACTTAAACCCAGATGCAGTCATGTTTCTAAAACCCGCTTGCTCCCAGGTTAAAGTGCCGATTGGAACTATGATAAGAGATCTCTGTGAAATTCTTGGGGTCACCATGAACCAACAAGTGACTTGAAGGCATACATACACATAATCTACAGTCCTGAGTGAAATAGAGTTTGGGACAGCTGTTGATAAGTGGGTGACTGTTGATAATAATATTGCCATAAGGCAAAGTTAATTTGACAACAATGAACAGCAACAGTGCTTAAAAAGAGAACACATTTTAAATTCTGTGGGTTGGAAAATGTCAGGCCAATCATAGTTGTTCACCTGTCATTTACTTGTCACTATTTCTAAAAGTGATCAAGTAGATACAACATGGTACCAAAGCACTCCTCAAAAAAGGTTTTCTTCAGAGTGTATCAGCACCCTCTCTTTTCACAGATCATTGATTCATTCATGTCAGCGTTGTTTATATGGCATGATAGTAGAACTCTAGAATTTCAGTCTCAGGCATTTGACATGCAAAGTATATTTATCCTCCTAAGGAATTTTAGCATTTCAGAAAAGTTAACATATGACACTGTCTTATACTGAATTATTTCAGTTAGCATTCTGTACACAGGTTTTGCAGCAACACTTCATGATTAGAGACCATTCCAATGGGAAGGAAGCTACCAATCACCACTGCATTGAATTTTATCACAATCCGTTGTGTGTGCGCTTTTTAAAAAACTAGAGGAGAAACTTTTTTCCCTCTTTAGGAATCATCTATACCATATTACCATATTAGTGACATCAGACTCGATAAGATTCAGGTAAAAATAATTAAATAATGGTCTAAGTTTTCCATTAATTACTAGTCCAGGTAAATATTCCTGAGGCTTTATTTATCATACAATCCAGTTTGAAGCAGATAATCTGGATTTTTTATAGCAGCATGAATGGGGCCTGGTCTTCCACATATAAGGACACATTGAAATGGATTGCAAAGGCTCAGATTTTATTCCTGTTTTTCCAAGTTTTATATTGGTTTAAAATGAACTGACCTGGGAAACTGGATAAAAGTTCTCTGATTAGACCAAGAGCTGACATAAAAAAATTCTTGGATGAACAAAATATATCATTATTGCCAAAGTAAGAAGAACAGAAACAAAATGGAATCTTTTTGAGTTTTTAATCAGTCTGAATGTGCCCTAAATTCTTTTTTTCTCATTTGCATACCTGTTCAGAGCAGTCTACTTTTATAATGTTAGCAGGGGAGTTCTGGGTACTATTGATGTGTTTCCTATTGGAAATTGGATCTATACAGCTATATACTCCAGATTATATGGTAGTATAGACTTGTATAATCCAATTCACATCAAATAATCTGGATTATATGGCAGTGTAGATGTCAAGGTCAGATGCCAGCCAATTAAAGAAGTATAGTTTATTGTTCAAACAAACACAAAACAGCCCAAAACAAAACCACAGGGCAAAAAACACTTAATCTTCAGTGTGAAACAGTTCAAAAAGGCAAAAGAACCCACAAAACCCCAATCAGAATATAACCTAGATTATTCAGAGATATAATCCGGATTAAACTCATAATGCTTAAATTCAGCTCAAACTTGCTCTGTCAAACAACAGAAGCAAAACAAACTGTAGAATGATGTTCACAGCCACTCTAGTGAGCAGCAGCCTTTCAAGGTTTGCAAAATGTAACCCGAGCGTCAAACACTGCAGGAGACGCCACGCTGAACTTTGAGGCTGAAATGCAGGAATGCAGGGAAGATGGTGACGCCAGCTCCAGAAGCACAGTCACAGATGTGGAAGGGAGTGTAACGCCGAATGTTGAAGTCCAGTCCAGTCCAGTCTGAAGGGAAACGAATAGCTGCAAGGTCAGGTCCCAATCCAATGGAAGTCACAAGGAGCCAAAGCAACGGGGGCAATATGGCAGCTAATGCAAATACCAAAACAGTGCAGTCCAGCAGAAACCTACACAGTTCCAGCCCCCTTTGCTGCTTAAACCCAGAGCATAACTTACGTTCCAAAGTATTCTTCCAAACCTGTCTTCTGTAACACAATGATCCAGAAAGTGCCCAACAAGACACCTTGCCAATTGCAAAGTTACAATTGCAAACACTCCCATTTTATCTACAAGTCCTCATCAGAACTTGATTCAGCCAACACCCTTGTCCCAGCTGCATCCTGTTGAAACTCGTCATCCGAACTGGAGTCGCCCCTAGTTCGGCCCAACCCATCCCCAGCTGTGCTTCTTCCACCACTCCTCCAAGTAGTCCATCTCTGGTCTAATCCTGAAGTTCCCCAAGACCCATCTGTGCCTTCGCTACTCCAACCTTCAAACGTGCCACTGCTTGTGGGTTCAGCACAAATATCCCGAATCTCTTGAACCCTTGTCCAATCCAACCCATCAGACCCAGGGTCTGATATCCCATCATCCATATCAATTGCATCAAAACCTTCAAAAGAATTCTCATCTGTTGGCTCACTAAGTATCTCCCGGATTCTTTTCCTCTGTTGCTCTTCATCATAGTCTTGCTCGCGAGTAGTTTTCCTGCCTCTCCTAATACAACTAGTGTTACTATCACTGCCAGCAGACTCTATCACAACAGTAGATCCACCCTTAGAAAGGCCATACTAAATCCTCAAGATCATGATAGCTGGAGTTCAATCAAAAAGCAATGAAGAATTTTAAAATAATTTAAGAAGTAAAGGACTTTAACAAAGGAATGATTATGAGATAGGCAAGGGAAAACAAAAGGGCATTCTAACATTTCAAGCAGAGGAAGAAGGCTGCCAGGAGGAATACGGGAGAAACAAAAATCTCTCTTTCTGCTGAGTTAGGTATCAGGAAGAAGCACGATAGAAACAATGAGACAAGATAAATACCAGCAAATCCAATGGGCTACAATTAACATTGAGACTTCCAACACTGAGAGAACAAATAATATTGCTAAGAGGAAGGGAAAAATTACATGCAAAGGAGATCCAAGAACTGAACCTTGAGGAACATAGGTATAAAACAGCAGACCTTTCATATGTGTTCTGTTTCAAAAGTAATGTGAATGATTTATTTTTTATTGAACATGCATGCAATTACAGTATATTCCCTTGAAAACAGTCTCTTTGTGATCAAGTACAGTGTTCCTAGATTTGCTGCCACTCTTTGTAGCCACAGAGGAAGTCTTCACTTGACATGTTGTCCAAAGCCCTCAGCTGCCTGGACATTTTTAACCATCCCAAAATGACGTCCTTAGAGGTGAGTTTTAAGCTTGGGAAAAGGAATCACCCAGAGCAGGCATGTAGCCGGGGGGGGGGGGGGGGGCTCGGGGGGCTTCAGCCCCCCCTGAAATTTTCATGGTGGTTCACGAAAAGGCCTTATTGGTGCATTATTTAAACTGTTATGTTTATTCATATCATGATCTGATCTCCATACTCAATATATCCCATATGCATGGGGGTATTGGGGTAATGATACGAAACTCAGCCCCCCGAAACCCCCCCTGAAAAAAAAATTCACCCCCCCCCCCCCCCGTAACAAAATCCTGGCTACGGGCCTGACCCAGAGTCAGGTCAGGACTATACAGTGGGTAAGGAAGCATTCTGAACAACCTTCACACAAACCACATTGTTCTCAATTCTTGAAGTCAAAGAACACTGCTCCAGACTCCTCTGTATTTTTTTTGTACTTGGCAAGACACAAAAAATATTGTAAAGTTTATTTGGTTTAACTTTGGTTACTGTGGGCAAGGCCATGTTTGAGTGTCTGACTGCTACAGAGCTAATCCATGGCCCTCCTGCATTAAGTGGTCAGTACTGATGTGTCATTTGTGTTAGGAGATAATATAATCACACTGGTTAACAGGTAACAAAACTAATATTTTCAGTTAGATTTCCCCATAATATGGGTGGAAGAAATGAAGATTTTCAAAAAATCTATTTTAAAGGTTAGTCTTGCTTTTGATGGTCGAGACATTTATTGGGAGAAAATTGGACAATCTAGAAGAAATTATGTGAAAAATGTTTCAATTATGGAAACACTAATTTTTCAAATGACTTGACATTCACTCATTAAGTCATTTACAAAAGTTTCATTTCACCAACTTCATTTCCTTTTCATATTGCTATGCATGCAAACCCAGAGCATGTTCCTTATGTTGAACATGGACTCTTTGGAGTCTTTCACCACATTATGAATAACTTATTTCACCCATAAAGTAGTTGGTGAGTCCTCTCTACCTGAGACATGATTTGAGATAAATATTTTATGATGTTGTTCATTATTGTTATTGTTGTTGTTAATAGTTATAGTACTGCAGGGGAGTTTTCAAAAGTTGACTTCATCTGAAGTAGTGAAATTCTTTCTAGCATCTCATTTGTTAGCATGGAGAGAATAAACTTGGTTTACTGGGGTAGGTACATTGGAATGATTTCCGTAGACCTAGATGTATATTTCTTTTATTCCAAGATAATGCAAATAGGTTATGCCTCTCCCGCTCCCCAATCCCCATGCACAAATACCCCTTTTGTTTACCAGTGTCAGATAAATACAGAGATGTTGTTTTCCTTTCAGATGTGCACTTTAGGAAAGCTTGAATGCAACAGCAGGAGGCTATTCTTATGGGTATACATCTGGGATTTGGAGTGTGAGTTCTTTACAGGTAAGAGCTTTTACATGTTTATATAGCATTTTGACATAATTTTGCCAACTTCAAATCCTTGACAATAGCAACAGATGCTTTTTTATATTCCATATGCATTTGTGGGAGAGTTCAATATGTTTTTCTCTATGAAAATGAAGATTATTTGTATATAATAGCAATAATAAAGTGACAGAACTATTGTAATTTGTATTTCATAAAGTGCACA